>NC_060277.1:67062915-67428867 GCF_021613505.1 Equus quagga
AGAACTAGCAGATCATGTATTTTGTAATAGTGAGAGGTGCTTAATCAACTGGGCTACGTGCAGGCTAGAATGTTTCCATAGGGACTAGTGCGTCAGGAACATAGTTACACTATTGCTTCTCTTCCCTAAGATGTTTTCCCTCATGTTGACCTAAGACCTCGCTGTTACAAGAACAATTAAAATCTACTCTCTTAGTAAACTTGAAGTATATAATACAGTATTATTAACTATAGGCACCGTGATGTCATATTCTCTTTCTCATTTCTACTGGTTACAACCCACTTTCAAGCACAGAGTATGACACTCTATGGAATGGAAGAAGAACAAGATGAAATGAACTTGGGTTCTTGAATTGTGGATTAGAGTCCTAACTAACTTGAAACACCTCCCCAGATTGGTACATTGAAGAGAAGTATTCTATCCTCTTTTACCCTCTGCATATTTGGGGTCTCTGCATTATAGCAATTCAACCTACCCTAATACACAAAGGCCCTACAGATTTTCTCAATAACACAGCTCGTTAGCATTGCTCCCAGCTGGTCAGAGACATGTAACAGAAGCAGGGACGCTCCTCACTGACAACCAACAGCGGTTAAACTTAACTTCCTTTCATTGGCTGGTACATGGGTTGGGACTGTCCCTAGACCACTACTTTCAGTTCAGTTTATGCAAACCACATCCCAGCACCATTTGTTAATTTAAATGAGACAAGACATTGAAAAGCTTTGCTTAAATAAGAACTCTAGCAGAATTATTATTTTATTTTTACTTCATGCATGGAGAAGAAGGGGGAAGTGCCAATGATCCTTTCTGCATTTACAAAGGAAATTCACAGTTATCTATACTTTTTGAAAAATATAAATATCCACTTAAATATTTTTGTCAGGACCACACACTATTAATTAAATTCAGCCAATCAGAATTACAAACTTCCTAGAGGTTAAGGAATCCTTTCATAAGATGTAGCAACAACATCTTAGTTCTGGGGGCTTGCAAGACTACTTAGTTAAGAATATCTACGAGAACAGTTTTTTCAAGGAGAATACCATCTGCTCTTCTCTGCAGCTGAAAGGGAAGAGGGAACATTTTCTCTTTTGTCACAGAAATTTCTTGCACCAACAGTCAGAAGAGCCAAGAATTTCAAGGCCAAGCACTGAAATTCGATTAGCAGATCTGACCTGGGTTGCCCAAGATTTATGACAGGGAGAAGAAGGCAAAACAGGTTTGTCAGCAAATGGAATACAAAGCAGGCAATGTCCTAGATGTACGCCAATAATGAAATAGAGTTACTACGATAAAACGGATTTTTAATGTTTATGTATAAACTGATTATAAAGATTGTGTGAAAGAGAAGACAGAAATATCGAAGGATATTTTGAAAAATATATATATTAAAATATAGGATAAAACTGTTGTACATAAGAAATGTGGAATTGTATTGGCATACTAAGGGCAAACAGATCAGCAAAAGAGAATGGAATACAGAAAAAATAGAGAGAAATGTAGACAATGATAAAGGAAATATTGAGTTTTTGGAGAAAAAATAAACCATGCAAGAAGAGGACTTGGAATAATTCACTATCCAATATTTTCATAAGTTAGATTCCTACCTAACATCACACCGCAGAATAAACTCCATGTGAATTTTTTAAAAAGCATCAAAGCAAATTACACATTCTACATTATTAGAAGAAAATATAAAAGTACTTTTGTACTTCCGGGTACTATGAAAGACCTTCCAACTACAATAAGACAAGCATACTTTGAAAATATTTCTTTTTTTGTTTTTTTCCTCCCCAAGCCCCAGTACATAGTTGTATATCCTAGTTGCAGGTCATTCTAGCTCTTCTATGTGGGATGCTGCCACAGCGTGGCTTGATGAGCGGTGTGTAGGTCCATGCCCAGGATCCAAACTGGCGACCCCCAGACTGCCAAAGCAGAGCGTGTGAACTTAATCACTTGACCACGGGGCCAGCCCCATAAAATATTTCTCAGCTCAAAAAGGAAGAGAAATCACTAAGTATTGGTGGGGAAGGTGATACAGGAATGTTTCCAGTAAGCCAATGACCAAGCAGACTTTTCATGAGCCAAATGGCTATTCTACAGCTAGAATCTGTTCATGATGTTTCAAAAAACTTCAGCAAATTAGGAATAGTAAGGAATTTCCTCAAACTGATATAGAGCACCTTCAAAATCCCTGCAGTTAATACCACACTCAATAATGAAAAATTATTTCAAAATGTTTCCCCTTGAGGTTGAGAATAAAGCAAGAATGCTCGCTTTTACCATGTGTATCCAACATTGTACTGGAGGTTCTAGCCATTTCAGTAACACTAAGAACAAAAAAAGAAATAAAATTTTAAAAATAAGAAGGGAACAAAGAGACCGGCCCAGTGGCATAGTGGTTAAGTGCTCATGCTCCATTTTGGCAGCTGGGGGTTCACAGGTTCAGATCCTGGGCACAGACCTACACACTGTTCATCAAGCCATGCTTGACATCCCACATACAAAATAGAGGGAGATTGGGACAGATGTGAGCCCAGCTACAATCTTCCTCAAGCAAAAAGAGGAAAACTAGCAACAGATGTTAGCTCAGGGCCGATCTTCCTCAGAAAAAAGAAAAAAGAAAGGAACAATTCCTATTCCTATTTGCAGATGACATGATTGTTTACATAGGAAACTCCCAGGAAATCTACAAAACAACTTATAGAACTAATAAAGGAAATCGGTAAGATCATAGGATACAAAATCAATATGCAAAAATCAATTGTAAATCAATTAACATACAAAAATCAATTGTATCAGAAATATTAGAAATAAACAGTTGGAAATAAAATTGTAAACACAATTCCATTTACAATAGTGCCAGAAAATATAAATACCTAGGAATAAATGAAACAAAAGTTATCCAAGACCTAGAACAAGACCATTAAAAACCACAAAACATTACTGAGAGAAATTAAAGAGGATCCAAATAAATGGAGAGAACTATCATGTACTTGAACCAAAAGAGTCAATATGTTAAAATGGCAATTCTCTCCCAAATTAATCTATAAATTCAACATCATTTCAATCAAAATTCTACCATACTGTTTTGTAGAAATAGGCAAACTAATTCTAAACTTTATATGGAAACACAAAGGACCTAGAACAATCAAAACAATTTTGAAAATGAAGAAAGTTTCAGGACTTACCTTACTGATTTCTTCATTTATTATAAAACTTCAGTAAGCAAAACTGTTGGTATTGGTGAAAAGATGGAACTATAGATTGGAATAGAGAGTTACAAAATAGACCCACACAGATATGGCAAATTCATTTTCAACAAAGGTGCCAAGACACTCAGTTGGAAAAGAAAGCATTTTCAACAAATAACGTTGGATCTACTGGATATCTTTAGAGGGAAAAAAAATAACATCAATCCTTATCTCACATAACACATGCAAAAAAAATTCAAAATGGATTATAAACCTAAGTGTAAATTCTAAAATATAAAACTTCTGCAATGAAACACAGTAGAAAATCTTTTGCTGGGGATAGGCAAAGATTTCTTATCTAGAACACAAAAAGCATGAAACAGTTTTTAAAACTGATAAATTGAACTTCATCAAAATTAAAAACTTTTGCTCTTCAGAAGGCATCATTAGGAAAAAGAAAGTGCAAACTGGGAGAAAATACTTGCAATAGATATAGCAGTGTGTATGTGGATGCATATCCAGAATATATAAAGAACCCATACTACTGAATGATAATAAGACAAACTACTCAATTTTTTAAATGGACAAAAGATTTGAACAGACACTTTACACTTTACACCTTACAGGAAGATATAAAAATGGCTAATAAACTCATGAAAATATGGGCACTGTCATTAGGCCCTACAGAGCCACAACTGGCCAAAATTAAAAAGACTCACCGTACCAAGAGTTGACAAGGATGTGGAACACCTGGAACTCTCATACACTGCTGGTGGGAACACAAAATGGTACAACTGCTTTAGAAAACTATTTGGCAATTTCTTAAAAAGTTAAGTTTACATTACATGCAATCCAGTCATCACACTCCTAGGAATTTACCTAAAGGGAACAAAAATATATATCCATGCAAAGATTTTTACACAAAGCTTTATTTTTTCCATAACAGCTCTATCTGTAATAGCCAAAATCTAGAAATAACCCAAATGACTATCATTCAGAAAACAGATACACAGATTGTGGGATATCCGTACAAAGGAATACTAGTCAGCAATAAAAAGAAACAAATTACAATTTTCAATAACATGGATGAATCTCAAACTCATTATCTTGAATGGAGTGATGGTTTCATGGGCTTATACATATATCGAAAAATAATCAATTTACATACTTTAAATATGTACAGTTTATTGTACTCTAATTTCAATTCAATAAAGTTATACTAAATTTTTTTAAAACTCAGTGGGAAATTTTTAGAAAGAAAAACTAAAGCTTCCTCTACCATGCTCCTGACTTGCATTGTAGTTGATGTCCCTTGGGGAAGCATCAGCCACAGAAAAATAGTAGGCTATCAAGCTGACCAAAATAAATATATCCACAGAAAAATATCAGTTTCTACTCACAAGAGCCCTGACAGTTTCATTAGATTACCATATAATGATTTAATGATCATGTTAATGTGCTGATCATGTAATAAGCTGTAGATATCAAAATTGTTAATTATGCAGAGGTTTTCTGAGACCTGACCGTTATTTCAGGACTTCTTCAGGGTAAAGACGAAGAAGAGCTACTTTAGACTATGTTAGAAAAAATTAAAATTAATGTATTTTTTAAATTAAGGGTAATATTGGGGGACATGCAGGAGCTTCTGGGGAGCCGGGAACGGTTTCTTTCTTGCCCTGGGCTGTTGCTACACGACTGTTCTCTTGGTGATGGTCCGTTGAGCAGTACATTGTGTTTTGTGCACTTTTTGTGTATGGGCTATACTTCAATTTTAAAAGTTTAAGATAAAAAAGTCTGTTGCCCCCAACCAGCCCAAATCCTTTGAGTCACCCTTTCCTCCTCCTCCGTACCTAATCCTGCTGATAGCAAAAGGATCCCCAAGTCCATTAATTCTGTCTTTGTGGGATTCCTCACATCTTCTCTCTCGTTTTCACAGATACCTCCTGCCAAGGTCGCATCCTCAATGACTCATGAAAGAGAGGTTGGCAGGGACAGGAACAGGCGGTCGGAGCGGGAAGAGAGCCCTGTGACGTGGCGTAGTTAGGTTTGAGAAGGCTTCCTGGGGGTCAGGCCTGCTCTGGGGCTTAGAAAGCCGGTCTTCTTACCGAAACCAAAATGGGTTTCCTCCTGGCGAGTTAAATCAGACTCTCCACCAGAAGTAGTTGTCTCACAAAGTAAAGTATATTTGCAGCAAATAGGAGACCATAAGGAACCATTTCCAGAGTCATGGCGTCCCCAAACAAAGGGAAGCAGGGACCTTCAATTTTGGATGGGGAATGAATATTCAAAAGGGAGAGGTGGGTATTCGCTTGCACAGGCTCAGTTGGAAAACATGCTTCCACATACACTGCAGGTTACAGTAATAAGGCCTCAGCTCCTCCTGGAGAGGCCTTAGCATTAGAAATAAGGCAAAGGTCACAGGCGTAGCTCTTGTGGTGAGGTTTGGTCTGGTTCAGGGAGGGTGGTGATTGCATCTCCTTAACATAACAAAAGGAAAAGAACAATCTGGAAAAATAGTTAAAATGCTTCCAAACCCACTTGAGTTCCTCTGGACAACTAGTCAGTAACAGTCTCAACACTCTTCCAGCCATGCCCCCTGCAGTGCGTGAATCCCTTTAGCCAGTGCACTGCCACACCTTTAGGATCCCCTGGACATACTACACAAGAACACCCCATATAACTCGAACTACATTGACCAATATTCTGCTCCAGCTAAACCCACTCCCCACTCTGGGCCTTTGCCCGCTCCTGGTTTCCTGCCAGGAATGCCCCACCCAACCCTCCACATGTTTAAACCAAACTCATCCTTTAAGAGCCAGGGAGAAGTCTGGGCTGGGAGGTGGCTCACGGAGTGGGGTCCAGGCATCTGGGCTCACTTAGGCCTGCACCTCACCCCTCCTCTGCCCCCCGCAAAGGAGCAAGAGGATAGCCAGCAGTTCTGATACCTGAACACAGAAAAACCCTACACTCTTCCCCTCAGCCTTGGCTGGAAATTGCAACTGAAGCCAGAGGCTCCCAGTCTCAATGGGTAGTTGAGTGAGGAACCTTGAAAAGAATGCAAAGACAACGCAGGGCCCTTGAGAAAAGTAGGCACTGAGCTAGCAATTATGTTTTGTTGGATATAGGTAAAATCTGGAGAATATTTGCCAGAATATTCTTGCACACACTAAAAATATAAACAAAAACCAAATTGAGGTGAAGGTTCCTTCTTTTTTTTTTTTTAAAGATTTTTTTTTTCCTTTTTCTACCCAAAGACCCCCGGTACATAGTTGTATATTCTTCGTTGTAGGTCCTTCTAGTTGTGGCATGTGGGACACTGCCTCAGCGTGGTTTGATGAGCAGTGCCATGTCCGTGACCAGGATTCAAACCAATGAAACACTGGGCCGCCGGCAGTGGAGCACGCAAACTTAACCACTTGGCCACAGGGCCAGCCCCTGAAGGTTCCTTCTTGCCAGATGTATATTTGTCCTATTGCTTATTATCTCAAACTGTGCACTAGGGGCTTATTTGCAAGGATTTCTCTTGAACCAGCCTGACAAAGGTTTATTATTATCTCCTGTGTTCTGTAACTCTTAATCTTGAATCTATGCTTGTTCTGGGTCTTAATAATTTACTGTAATTTCCATTTACCGACCATATATTTGTTATAAGAAAATATATTTGTAGAATATGCCTGTTGTAAGAAATTGAGTTTACTCACCTAAAAATAACGTCGCTCACCCTGACCTCACTTTTCTTTCTGTAGGTTCACTGGAACCTAAGGGGCATAATTTCATGTGTTAGAGCGCATCAAGACTGTGTATGTTGGATTTTTCCCTACAGGCCTGTGGCTCTAAAAAATTCATTTCCAGGAAGCAATAAGAGATGAAGTTTGAAGTTTTCTCTGTCAAGGATGGAGGAGAAAAGATGCCAGAATGAAAGTATCAGGCAAGGAACCAATAATGACAGCGAGGCCCCCAAGGAGAAGGGTGCCTCTGTGAGTGCTTGACTTCCAGGACCCTGTCATACTCTTACTTAAATCCTTCGATGTTTCCTAAAGTTCAAGTCTAATTTCCTGGCATGAAACCTGTTCTTCCTGAGGCTGCCCCTTCCCACGGCTTCTCTCCTAACCCGAGCTCCTCCCGCCCTGCACCACTCACCACATGATGGTGCCACCTTGTTTCTGACATGAAGACTGGGCCATGCTTTCTCCCCCCTCCTTATGGGTTCTCCTGGATCCCAGAAATAAACTCTATCCCACCTCCCAACTGTTTCTTTCTTATTCTTCCTTCAAGATCAGACCAAGAATCATCCACACATCTTCTGCCAAATTAAATAGAATTAGGGGCAAGAAGCAACTTTGTTCACATTTTTGTAAAGGAAACAATTTTGGCTTATGTATACTGTTAGCTTCTGACTTAAAATATCCACCGATGATCTTTTTTTTTTAAAGGTTGGCACCTGAGCTAACAACTGTTGCCAATCTTTTTTTTCTTCTTCTTTTTCTCCCCAAAGACCCCCGGTACATAGTTGTGTATTTTTAGTTGTGGGTCCTTCTAGTTGTGGCATGTGAGACGCCGCCTCAGCATGGCCTGATGAACGGTGCCACGTCCATGCCCGGGATCCGAATCAGTGAAACCCTGGGCCGCCAAAGCGGAGCGCGGGAACTTCACTCAGCCACGGGCTGGCCTGATGATCATATTAAGTAACAAAACTTCCAACTTTATTCTTCCAAAATTTTAATCAGATACAGAAGTTGGATTTTATTGATTCCTTTGTTTTCATTCACTAAAATAATCATGAGATTCCTTACTATTATTTGAGGCTTCCCAAATGGTGAAGTGCAAATGGGTTATAGATAGGGATCTCTCAGGCAAAACCCCAAGGCCAGATACCTGCCGGCTGGGAGCAGCTCCCTCAGTTTAACCAGTTTACGTCCATTTATCGCTGTCTAAGTGGGCCGTGAAATGAAACGGTTTGCTCTGTGTTGTGTCTGGCTTCAGGACAGGCGGCAAATTCCATCAGGTGGTAAATAACATCCAGTTAGAAAGATGTGCCATATTCTTTTGCCAATATTTTACTTAGGATAATTGGATCTTAGTTCTTTTCTTTTGTTAGTCTAAAATATCTTTTTGTTGTTGTTAAACTTGATTTAGTTTCAAAATTATAAAAGGTGTGAAGCGGTATGTTTTATTACCCTATTCTACTCTTGAAACAGTGTATATACCCACAGCTGTTATCTGTCCTGGGGAAGATCTGAATGATGAGGGAGGAAGAGAGGGAGGAAGAGAGGCAGGGAGGAAGGGGGAATGAGGCCCCCAGGTAGTGCATCTAGGGTAAAATCTGTCCACTGTGGGCATAGACAATGAAAAGGTGACTCTTCAGGAGGGTGGGAGATAAGAGGAGGGTGGAGTTTGGGGACAGCAAGACAGGGAGCACTAAGGGGTGGGGTCATGGCTTGGGTAGAAGGGGCTGAAACAACCAAAGGCCTGGGGCGCTCATATGGCCACGCTGTTTTCCACCAGGCTGGGCCGCAGGTACTCGTAGGGCATGTCCAGCTTTGCATTCCGGATCTCAATTTCCTTATCAAGGGCAGCCAGCTCCTCTCTGAACTTCTTCAGCACAGCCTTGGGCCCAGGGCCCGAAAAATACTCCTCCTCATGCTGGCCCAGAGCCACCTGGGATGGAGAGAAAGAGGCAGCTGAGTGCTTTATGACCCTCAGTTTGGAGTGCCACACCTTCCTGCAGGTGCCCCCTTCCACAGGGAGCCGGGCACCTGACTCTCACCATGACGGGCTGCCGTCTGCCTAGCTGCCAAGTGATGGACATCTGGAGAGAAGACTGATGAACGTTGGGCAGTGTTGCCATCACCGTCTCCAACGTCGCATCCTTGGTGGTCGGTGGGGGCAGCCGCATCGTGCAGGGTGCATTAGGGACCCAAGCATACCAGTCCAGCTAAGAAGGGGCAGATACCTAGAGTCTATGTCTGCTAAGCATGAAAACCCCTTAGCCCACCTACGCACGGCACTGTCCCACAATCCAGGTCCAAATGCCCAGCTGCCCACCTCTGGTAAGTACCTGGCCCAGGTGGACGGAGGAATGCTGGCCAGTGCAGGTGAAGATGCACATGGTGACAAAGTGGCAGACCTGGTCCCGGGACTCTAAGGACACAGGAAACCCTGCAGAGGATAAGGAGAGTCAGAACCTGCGAGGCTAGGCATAGAAGAGAGCTCAGAGAGATGAGGGAGGGAGGGGAGAACGAGATGGGGAGAAGGGGCGCCCAGGACTCTCAGGAACTGCTGTGGGAAGGGACGTGAGAGTGGCTTGGGTGGGGAAGTGGGGAGCTGTGCTGGGAGGGTCCCGCCCAGTAGGGTACTGGTGTGGCTCATACTGGCTCACAAGAGTCAGTTGTGCGAAATTTTCAGGCATTTAGCAAACTGGTTGACATCACACTGGTAGCCACCATGGGAATATTTACACCAAGGAAATGCGCTAATGCTCAAATCAGGCTTTTTTTTCAGACAGCCAGTTGTTAAACATTTATGAACAACCACTGGTCCCACTGCATCTGGGACCTGGAGGGGTTCTCAGTGTATGCGGCAGGGACCTGTCCCTGGTTGAGTGGAAAGGGAATCTGGGGGTGTCTTTGGGCATTTTCATAGGGGTTGGAAATGCTTCTGGAAGCTTCCATAGAAGTACAAAGGATTCTGGGGAGATTCCAAGGAGGACTCTCTCCTGTTGGAGGTCTTAGGGCAGGGGCTCATCTTACCTCGGTCCTGGGCCCCTAGCAGCCCAATTTCAGTGATCTCTCGACACCAGGTCTGCAGCTCAAGATCTTCTTTCACGGCCCCGTCCGTCTTATAATGCAGATTCACTATTCCCTCCACATATCTGCTGGCCAAGGGGTCAGGGCCAGAGAACTGAAGCCAACAGGGAGCCACCAGGCCCTCTGCTCCCTGCCCACACGGCCAGGTCAGGACCCCCAGCCCTCAACTCAGACACAGACCTCCTCTTCTCCTAGCCTCCTCCCCGACTCCCACTTCCACCAGCCCTGCTTCCCCACTGCCTCACCGAAAGATGATTTCCCAGAGCCGCAGGGCATCTTGGGCATAGAAGGAAGACTTGACGCCCAGGAGCCCCCGGTCCTCCAGGTCATCAGGGGGACAGAATGACCTGTAGGTCAGAAAGGGTCCAGCTCGCCTGAGCAGCTCCACGTGGCCTCCCCCACCTGTGCTCACCACCTGAGGAGCAAGGACAGGCAGTCAGGCCAATCAACCTGCCTTGAGGCCAGAGCCGGAGGGAGAGTGAACTCCAGAATTCCCCTGTCTCTCCTCATACCTGGTCGAAAATTCCCATGTTGGAGACCAGCCCAGACCTGGCCCGGATGTTAATTTCCATGGTGTATCTCAGGTGGGGAATTATAAGCTAGAGGGAGAAGAGCAGGGAAGGGCAAGCTCAGAAGAGAGCTGGGGCAGGTCCCTGCAGGAAATAGGGGGTAAAAAGCAGGAAAGGTACCAGGTCTCAGGAAAAGCACGGCCGTGACGTTCAGTGGCCCCTCAACACCAGGAGTGTTCAGTTGACTTGTAATTAGTGCCAAAAACTGTGGACTTATTGCTCTATGATGACCGAAAGACATCATTCTCCTTTTCTTTTCATAATGACTATTCAAGGTCTAGCTCAATGTTTCTCAACCTTTTCTTCATTATCACTCCTTTAAGGAGGGTTTTTAGCTATTCTTTCCTACTCTCACCCTCCCATGCAATTTTAATGCTATAGATATATCTATTATGCACTCTACGTCTATATATGCTTTACACACAAAAATAATAAGATATTTTGCCCCCCTACAACCACTTGCACCCCCTTGGGGGGCATAATTGCCCTCACTGAGAATGCATGGCCTAACCTGCCTACCTCCAGAACTTCATCACCTACCTTCTCCCCTTGCCCATTACACTCATCCTCTTTCTGTTCTTCAAATATGTCAAGCTTGTTCCTGCCTCAGGACCCTTGCACTCACTGTTAGCCTCTGCCTAGAACAATGTGCCCCTTGATCATTTCACCGCTGGATCCTCAATCTCTATGTCATCTCCTCAAAGGAGCCTTTCCTGACCACCCAATCTAAACTCGCCATCACATCACCCTGCCTGGATTCTCCACATTGTACTTATCACAGCTGATGTGTTACAGTACAATCTTTATTGTCTGTTAGCCGTTAATGGAAATGAAAATCCCCAAAGATCAGAACCTCACCTGTCTTGCTCAGCACTGGCACCTAGAACAGTTCTTGCCCCATGGGAGGCACCCACGAAAAAAAGTGAATAGGTGAATACTCTGCTCTAATTACCTGTAATAAACCAGGCTGCTGCTGTTGACCTGAGCCCCTCCAACTGGCCTATGGGTCACTGTTTTAGAATTCTTCAAAGCTGGCTGGAAAGTCTGTTATGTATTTGCATGGTGCCCTCTTGTTGGATGGAATCCTCAGTCATTTGTGTGGACTATATACATACTGTATGTATATCTGTGCTTTATACATAAAGAAAAGGAAGACTTCTCACCACCCTACCCTGCCGATGAATCATTTTCACCTCCTTGGGAGGTGATATCACCCTGTTGAAATTCTCACTCCCTGCTGTCGTGCCTTTCACTGGTTGGCTCCCGCCATACCTGAGACACCGCAGAGAGGGCACCTCCAGAGGTGGGACTGTGCGATGGGGCAGAGAGGGGCAGGCAGGAGAGAAGGGAACAAGGTGTTACCTTGAAGATAGGATGTATCGATGGAAGGCACCTCATGGTGGCCACAGCGAAGACCTCAGCCATCAAGTGTCCCCTCAGAAGATGAGACTGCAGCTCGTGAAGCTGGAAGTCAGAGCTACGGACCCAGCATTTAGCCAGGAGCCAGACCATCGGGGGATCCGTGGGCAGGAAAAGCAGTGGTGGAGGGGACCCTTCACGGGGCAGTTGGAGCTGGAGCCAGGGCGAGAAGGGATGAGTGCCAGGTGTCCCACAGACTCCCCTCCTTTGTTCGGTTAACTTCTCCCTTCTTCCTCCAGATTTGCTTTGCTTTCTCCACCTGGCTGCTCCTACCCGCCTCCAGCCGCTGTTCCTCCCCTCCCTTTCCTGCCCACTCAGCTCCTTAACATTGTGCAAGCGGCTCTGCCCTCACGCTGCCTTCTCCAGCCTCCACTTCCCCTTTCAGTCCCTTCGGTGTGGACAAAATTCAAACCCACCGCTGCCTTCATCCCACACCCTTTTTCAGAAATCTCAGCCTCTCTCTGGTCTTTCAGCTCCACCTCTACACAGCTGACTAAGTCTCCAGTTCTCAGCTAGTCACTAGCTGGACATTACAACTTGAATGTCTCCCCATTAGCTCAAAATTGGCCAGATGCAAGCCTGCCTGCGCGTCCTGTCCTCTTTATTTGTCCTATTTCTGCAGGTGCCTTGCCTGGCTCCTCCTTTTTCTCTCTCCTTGAATTCAGGCCAGTTTAAATCTCCTCTGCACTCCCACAGCTCTTCCCCACCTCTGAGCCCATCACCTCCACCTTGGACAATAGCTGTAGCATAGTGCCCTAATCCCTGCCTAGCATCTCCCTTCTCCCATCCATCCTAAACCCTAGTGCCCAGATAACATGCCTGCAGCATCTTTCACAGCAGCCTTCACCAGCTTCCTGTGTTCATACTCAGCCTGGCATCCATGGCGCGCTGTAGCCTGGCGCCCCTCACCTCACATTAGTCCCCAGCACCCCTGCCCAGCTGGCCGCCGGGAATCACCTGACTCCTCACTCTCGGACACTCCTCAGCCTCTCTGCCCGGCCCACCTTCCCCTGGGGGCGGGGGTCCTGACTGTCCTGCTTGAATATCTAAGTCCCATCCTCTCCCAAGGCCCGGTACGCCCCACCTCCAATGATCCCTCCCAGACTGTCTCCGTCCTCAGGCACTTCCTCATTACCGGAGCTTATTCAGATTTGCCCGGTCTCTCTCCAGCTAGACTGCACCTCTTAAAGTCAAACTCCTGCCCATTTCCTCCTTTCACGCCTCCCCAGCACATTAGCGTAAGGCCTTTGCACAGAGCGGGTACTCAGTGAATTTGGGTGAGGGGCTGAGCCAAGAGGGCCAACCCCTGGGGAGAAAAATGATGAGTCCTCTCACCTGGATGACCATGGGCAAGAGTTTCCCATCAGGCTGCAGCTTCAGCAGGACCAGAGGGGCAGCCAGGTACTGCTGGCTACACAGGATGACATTGGCCTTGATCCCATCCAGCAGGGAGAAGTCAGCTTCAAACAGCGTGCCTCCCTGGATGGGGGCAAGGGCAAGGGCTGCCATCAGCATAAGGCATCTTCCCTCCACCCTGACTCCCCGAAGGAAGAAGAAAAAGAAGGTATCCAACTTGTCTCCACCACCTACTTTGTACGGGTAGTGGGATCAGCATTTGGGCTGCTGTGGGGTCCACTGTGGGCCCAGCTTGCTGCCAGATGGCAAGAAGGAATTCTACAGGAGAAATCTTGAGTGCTTATTGCCTCATATATTTCTTACATGCACTTGAATTAGCCCCAGTTTTATAAAAGAGGAAACAGATGATCAGAGAGGATAGGTATCTGGCCTGAAGTCACACAGCTTATAAACAGCAGAAACAGGATTCAAACCCAAATCTGTCTCACCCTATAATCCCGTGGGTTTTCTCTCTCAGTTGTTGACTCCTGATTAACCACCCCAGCCCTGACCCTGATTCTCTTACTCCACACTCTCCCTCAGTCCCTAGCTCCAAGGCCCAGGTACAGCTCTTCATTTTGACTCTGTCTCTATCACCCATCACACTCTCTTTCTCCACAATATGCTATTTCTTTTCAGGGAGGAAGGCCATGGAGCTGCACTTCTCCAGGATCACTCAAGATTTCTCCTGTAGAATTTCTTCTTGCCATCTGGCAGCAAGCTGGCAGCCCAAATGCTGACCCCGCCCCCCATTTCCACGTGGCCTCCTTAGGGATCTTATGTCCGTACCTGGAGCTCCTTCTCCAGCTGGGCCTGCAGCTCCTCCATCCCTGGAGGGAACACTAGGCGGGCAGGAAGGCGAGTGGAGCGCCTCAGCAACATGGGGTTGGTGCCGTTGAGAAACTGGTACCCAAATAAGTCATCCTCCTTCCAGGAGTCCCGCACCCGCTCTAGGGATGGCAGTTGGGGAGCATGCTGGGGGATCCAAGCTCCTGGTCCTTCCAACCCTGCCCAAACCATCCCCACGTGACCCCAGCCTACCAGAGGGACCCAGGCCTCTGGTCTCCCAAACCTAGTTCCCTCGATTGGATGGGATCTGGGGGTAAGGGTCCCAGGGGAAATATTTGGGTACAGGTACTGACCAGCCAGCTTGCTCTGGCCACACCAGAAAATCCTGTTGAAGTCATCCAGATCCTTCCAGCAAGTCAGAATATTTAAAGAGTCTTTGACAGCTAGGTCTGCCAGCCTTCAGGGAAGGATAGGCAAAGAGTTTGACATAATTCTCAGAACCAGACATTACAACCCCGGGCATCCACCTTGGGCTGGTCCAGCCCTGTTCAGTCCATAAGCCCATTGTCCTCCACTAGACCAGGACACCTCCCTTTCACCCAGCCCCCATTGTTCTCACCCCTTGGCCAGCGAAGCCTCAAAGTCAATTCTCTTGTCCTCCAGAAATCTCTCATCTACAGGGAGATCACCTATTCCGGCCCCGGCCACATTCAGAATTAGCCCATCCTTCCAGTTACCCCACCTGTGGCATAGACATAAAATCAGGCGTTGTTATGGGGGGGAGGGTCGGCAGCTCACTGGGGGGCAGGAGGAGTCAGAGGCGGAGGAGGGCTAACCGGTATAGCTTCCTTCTCTCTTCCAGCACCTCCTCCCTGTGTTTCTTGAAGAAGCCTTGGGGGTCATCTACCACCGTGCGGCCTAGAAGTGCGGAGGAGGGTATGGGCAATGAGGCTTCTCCTGAGAGCCTCTCCCCTGTCCCTGCCGAGGATGCCTGCTCAGCCCGCCCTTCCGACGGTCCCTGACCCTTCAGCACCACGCCCTCCCGCAGCCTCGGTGCAGGTGCAGCTCGGTGCCAGCTCCAGCAACCCGCCGCTTCCAAAGGCCCCGCCCGCCGGGTTCCTGCCCTCATGCCCTATTCTCCTCTCCCTTCCCACTAACTTCTTTAGTGCCCCAGAACCCTCCTCACACCCCGACGCCGCGCTCACCAGTGCCCTCGGGTAGGCTCAGGACTCCATCACCCTCCACCCAGCGGTAACATGGGAACCTGAACTCGTCCCCGCTGGCCCCGGGGCCCTGCACCGAGATCCAGTTGCAGAACCACGCGTCATCATTAAGGAGGTGCCACTTGCGCAGTTTCACAAAGAGCAGCGGTCCCAGGAACTCCGGCACGTCCACCTTGAATTCTGCCTCCTGCAGGCGACAAAAGAGTGTCAGCAAGGTGGGCCTCTCCGGAAGGGGCGCTTGGACTGAGCCCTGGACGCCCTTCCGCTGGGCCTCTGGGAAAGCTGCGCAAAGGGAACCAGAAAGAGAAAGGGGGCGCGCACCCAGCAGGTGGCTCCACGACCCCTTCCTGGGTCGTCGATGCCTCGATTCCTCAGCCCGATGGGGAGGTGCACTCCTTCCTGCACTTTTTCCTCCCTGTTGTCACTGATTGTGCCAAGCGCTGAGCTGGGCACTGGGCACCAGGCGCCGCGCCATGGGCCCTGGGACGACACACTGTAAACCAGACGATTGCAGCTGAGAAACACCGGCGCCCCCCGACCCCCTCACCAAGGCTGAGTGCCCACAGAGGCCCCACCCGGCCTGGGGGCAGGCTTCCTGGAGGACATTCCATCTAAGCTGAGCCCTTTAGATGAAAAAGGCTTAGCCAGGCAGAGTGAGAGAGAGGAAACGCTGGGGGAAAGGCGTGCCAGGGAGAGGAAACGGAGACAGCAGAGGCTAGGGGAGGGCGAGCAGCGTCGTAGAGCTGGAGCTGGAGCGCGAGACGTGGGGAGATGAGGAGGACGAGATAGTGAAGTCTCAAAGGTGAAGCCAAGGGCTTTGGATTGGTGCTGAAAACAAGCGGAAGCCATTCAAATGTTTTAAGCTGGGGGAATGTTTTAGGGGTGGGAATGTATTTGGAAGAAATCGCTCTGGCTGCAGAAGGGCTTGAAAGGGCAGAAGCGAAAGCAGTGAGGCAGGTGAAGAGGATGAAAGTGACGTAGGTTCCAGGGGACATCGGTAGTCGCGGGTGGGGCGGACATCAGAGCACGGATGCCGGAGATGTCCAGGAGATCAAATTGACAGCGCTCGATTCTTAGTTAGACAGAGGTGAAGAGAGAGGCAGGCGCCAGTGACACGTGGGGGAGACCAGAGGAGAGGTCTGAGAGTGGGGGAAGAGGAGGGGACCTCACTTGGGCGTGTTCCTTTGAAGCGTCCATGGGACGGACATCCGGATCAGGGGTCTTGGAGAGAGCTGGACAGGCGATGGGAATTTGGGGGTCGGCAGAGGGAAAAAGTACCGAGAGCCAGGGACAAATACCAGGTAGATGTGATGGGAGAGGCGAAGTGGGCCGGGAAATTCAGAGTGTTCTCATCTCTTGGCTTCTTCTCCCCAGCCTTCCCCCGGCTCCTCCATCCCACCCCACCTCGGGTGATAAAACCCGCAAGGTGGAAGATCTAGCAACAGTAGAGTTTTGAAATAGTTTTTTTAACAATAGAGGAAACAGGAGACGCACGGCCTCTCTAGGGACCTCTGAGTTTCAAGAAAAGAGAGCTCTGTGGAACGACGGGCGCGCAAGAGTATCCTCTCAATTCCAAGGAGACTGGGCGGCAGAAACGTTTATTGAGCGCTTACTGTGTGCCACGTACCGCCTTAAAGCGCTCTACCCTGCGGCCTCCGAGCGCTCTTTGCGCGGGATGCGCGCGCCCTCAGCCGCGAGAAGGAGCTGGAGGCGGGCAGGGCGCTCCTCTTCCCCGGTATTTGACGGACTTGGGGACAGAGGTGCAGCCCACCCTACCCGGCTGAGGCCAGCTCACCTTGCCCCGCGCCGGCCACAGGCGCTTTCCGAGCGCCGCCTCCCCGTGCTGGCCGACCAGCCACAGCTGCACCTGGTTGTTGGAGCCTGCGTGGAGCGAGGACCCGGTGGACACGCGGACGCGGTAGAGACCCATCTTGCCCAAAGATGTTTCGCGCCTTCTGCGGGGGGGCAAAAGAGTGGAGGCGCTAAATAATGGGGCCCAAGACCCCGCCCCTCAGAAGCCTTGCCAGGGATCGGGGCCGTGGACGGCAGTTCTCCAGCCAACCCTTCCTAGCTCTGCGCCGCCCAGAGCTCAACCCGAAGCCGAAGAAGGCGGGGCCATGTGGGGCCAGGGGATTCGGACCATTATCTTGATGGGAGGAGGATAGAAGGGGGAAGCAGATGAGAATTTGGGCAGAAAACATGTAGGAAGAAGGAATCGAAGCCTGGCCCAGCAGGCAGATGGTGTGGGTGGCTGGGAAGCCCACTCTGTCTACACACACACACACACACACACACACTGGCCTCATGAGTTGGTTCACCTCTGCCAAGGGTCGTGCTTAGGGTTGTAGGAGAGGATGAAACGGGCAAGGAGACCTGGTCTGCAGCAGCATTTGAGGAAAGTACATCAAGGCCACCGAATTAATTTGACCAACTCTGAAGCTTTCTTGCTTTCCCCGTGCCAAGCTCTGGGGTTCATTCCTTTCTAGCTTAAAAGCCTCTGCCTCTCTGTTGCTTGCAGGATAAAAATCCAAACTTCTTGACATTAAAGCTCTTTCTAACCTGGCCAGCCCTTCTCCCACCTCATCCCACCCTCATATCCTGTCTCTCTCTTTGGCCTGGAGCCCTGTGTTTCCCAGAACCCACTGTGTTGTTGGCTTGCAGTCCCTCCTCCTGGAAAATTCTATCCAGCCTTCTAAACCCTGGTTAGACTCCAATTTCTCAGGGAAGTTTTTCCTGGTGATTCCAACCCTCCCCCCTACCCTCACCAGAGCTAATCAGCTTTCCTCTCGACTGCTTTCGCCCGGTGCATACTTCTACCGTTGCGCTGCTGCAAACAAATACTACAGTAATTTGTTTGTATGTCCATATCCCCTGCTAAGGTGAGCTCCTCCTTGGTAAGGACCACAATCCCACCCAGTACCACATACTCACTTTTGTTTCCCCTGGATTTAGCACAGTATCAGGGCTTGGGGGTGTCAATAAGTATTAACTGAAACACACAGAACTGAAAGATCAATTATAAATAAATCCTTCCCTTGGGGGAGACAAAGGCAAACAAATAACTCTCAGGCAATGTAACTACTAAGGGAATAGCAAATCCAGCTGTGGTGCCACCATGGGGTGCCGTGCTCTAAGCCTGGTAAAGCAAAGGAGGTCAATAGAAATACATCTGTAATGCATACTTTCTTGTTTATTTTTTTAGTGGGAAGTGATTCAAAGTTCAGAAGGTACAAAGTGGTATTCACGGGTGTCTCCCTCCCTCTTGGCCCCAAGCCCCCTAATTTCTCCGCCCCCAGCAGTCACTGATCTGCACCCATTCACAAGTAAATACATGCCTATCCTTTTTGTCCTTTTTCTGCACATGGTAGCACACTTTATACGCTGTTCTGCACCTTTTTCCCCCCAGTTTGCAACATAAATCAAGAGATCATTCCACATCAGTCCTTAAATAGCTTCCTTGTTCTTAAGGCTGCCATTGTTTTGATGGAGCATAATATACTCTACTAATTTCTTGTAAATGGACATTTAGGTTATTTGCAATCTTTTGTAACCATAAAAAATTTTTATTGCTGAAAGAAATTACCTGGTATATACATCATTTCTCAGATGTAAATATATCTGTATACAAAATGCTAGAAATGGAATTTCTAAGCCAAAAGCATGTATAATTTTGGCACAAATTGCTACACTACTCTCCATATAAGCTGTACGAATTTATACTCCCATCAATGAGTCCACTGATGTGTGGGAGTGCCCATTCTCCTTCACTCTTGTCAATAGTGTGTTGATAAACATTTTTGCCTTAGCCAATCTGTTAGGTGAAAAATGTTACCCTAGTGTAATGTTAATTTGCATGCTCTTATTATAAATAAGGTTGAGCATCTTTTCATATTGTAGGAGCCATCTGTATTTCCTTTTCTGTGAACTAGCTATTCCATTTTTCTATTGGATTTTGGTCTTTTTCTTATTGATTTGTAGGGACTATTTATATATTAGGAAAATTAGCCCTTTTCCAGCTCTATCACTACTAAAGGGTCCCAAAGTAACAATGGTCCTTTTTACCTACATCAACTCCTTAGAGCCCAGATTTTGGTCTATAATATTATTCTCCACTAAAAGAAACTTGGCCTTCTTAGGGGGTAGCTGACTCCATGGCTGGGGGCAGGTAAAACTCAGGATAAGCCTGGAACATGCTATTGTTGCTAAAAAAGTAAGAGCACTCTCAAGAAAGTCACAGGCAAGATGTGCAATTAGAGAGGCTCTGACTGGCTGGGTTGTGACCTTTCAAGGAGCAAAACTAAATAATAAATAGGGTTAATTCCAATAGATAAATGCGTCAGAATGCTTTATGTTGCAAGTAACCAAAAGATCAATTCAAAATGGTTCAAACAATACAGAAAAATTATTATCTCAGAAAATAAGAAGTCCATAGGGTAGGCTGGCCCTAGGGTTGTTTAGTTCAGTGGCTCAACAGCATCCTCAAGGAGCCAGGGTTTTGTTTTTCCATCTTTCCGTCCTCCATGAGTCAGCTCCTCAATGAGTTATCTTCTTAACAAAATGGCTGCTACCACTCTAATAATCCCATACAGACAACAACATCCAGTGGGAAAAGAAGGACCATTTCTTCTTGTGCCTCCCTTTTTAAGAGCAGAGGAAGCTTTCCCAGAAACCATCCAGCACCTTTTCCTTATCTATTTTTAGCCAAAACTGAGCACCAAACCCAAATCCTTCAAACCAGCAAGAGAAACAGAACCATCATGATCATCTTAGCCAGTCAGGATTTGCCCCTGAGTTAACCAGGGAAGGATGGACACACAAACACATTTGAGGCCCTCGCCAACAAGGACGATGGGATAATGGATGGGGAGGTAGGCACCCAAGGGTGTCTCCTACAATGAGTTTGTGAAAAACCCAAATCCATAATAATATTAAAAAGAGAAAAGTCACTGTGAACTATTACAAAAAAGTATAATCCAAAAGAGAGCGATTATTTTGGGATTTTTGAAGTTTTTGTAGGTTTTAATAAGAAAGGGAACATTACTCTACATAAGCATGTGTGTTTCTTCTAAGTACACTTCTGTTTATAATGAACACATATATGCTCACTTCCATTGGTAAATGGAAAAGAATAAAAACAGGGAATGGTGTGTGAGCCAAACAGTCTGGGGGAAAATAGGAGCTGTTCCAAGAATGGGAAGGACTGATAAGAACACGCGGCTACATGTGATTATCAGGTAGAAAGGAGGGTCAGCCAGCTAACCAGCACTGATGCTCACACTCCGTGACCAAGGAGAAAGGGTGTCCTGAATTGCTGAATCAGCCAAATGTCCTAAAGAGGAGCCAACCCAATCCTTTTCTCCCAGAAGATGAATCCCCAAGACACCCCCTTAACCGTAATAGGACATTAATAATGCATGCAGAATTTTAAATAATACTAACGAAGCAAGTCAACATGTCATAATGACAGAACAAGGGATTCTATAAGTCTGGCCAAGTGAAACTAAAGGAATACATCATTTCAGGGGGGACAGACAGATCGCAGAAACTAAAAATTTATGTGGAAGATACAAACATTGAAAGACTTATTGGGGTAACAGGAGAAGTTTTGCTGGAACACAGCTCCCTGGGAGAAACAACAAGCTTCAGAGCCCCAAGCATGAATCCATCTGCTGAGAAGCCCAATTCCATAGCCTCAGTACATAGAGGATCTGAGACAATAGTCTTGGGGCGAGTGGCGGGGGGAGATTTCAGTAACACCAAGAAAACATCAAAAGAAGTATTTTAATAACCTTAAGAAAGTATCTTATCCCTAGAGAAAAACAAGAACAAGGAGAAATCAATGAAGTAATCAATTAAATCCATTGTGTTGGTGTTTTAAAATAGATTTAAGTTATAATGACAGTCGGTCTTGTAATCATTGTATTTGTGTGTATTTTGTGTACTGTTTAAAGTATATTCAAAAGAATCATCATATTAAATTTGTAATTGTAGTTTAAATTGTTTAAGGAGATTTAATGAAGTTTGCAATCAATGTTTAAATATTAAAATTTATTTTTCGAAGTTCTGTTTATAGATATGTTTAATAAATTGAGCATTAAATAAAATACAAATATTTTTAGGGTGTTCTCTCCATGGACAAAAATCTCCTCAAACTTTCAAAACTTTACCAATAATAAACATAAACTCTGTCAACAGTAAGCATAGAAAAATACCTGAAAAAGTGTACACTGAAGTCTTAGCAATGATTAATTCTAGAGAGTGGGCGACGGTGGGGAAGGGATTTTCATTTTTTACATACTTTGGAATTTTTAAAACTTTCTACAGAAACATAAGTTATTTAGTAATCTCAAAAATGTAATCTTGAACAAAATTCAAGGCTATAAATCCTATTATAAAAGCATTAACTATAATCGTGTGTGGCTATAAAAGGAGGCCTGATCCTGCCTGGTGGTGCAGCAGTTAAGTTCACGTGCTCTGCTTCAGTGGCGGGGGGTTCGCAGGTTCAGGACCTAGCACGGCTTATCAAGCCATGCTGTGGCAGGCGTCCCACATATGTTAAGCAGAGGAAGATGGGCACAGATGTTAGCTCAGGGCCAATCCTCCTCAGCAAAAAGAAGCCCCAAAACTGAAGTTCAAGTTTTCTGTTATAAATGAAATTCAGAAAAATCAAAATGTAGTGGATAAAACTGATTATCTATAGAAATGGCACAAACCTAATGATTTTCTTACAGATTAAAAGTGTGGTTGAAGAGTTAGGAAGACACCCAAAAGTTGTTCACAGTAACTTCTGGGTAGATTCCGTGAGATTAGGTTATGATGCATTTGTGACCTTGAGAGGTAAAACCCAGGCCGTCCAACCCCCCCCCCCCCATTTTTGAATAGGAATATCTATGGTGGTTATCCTAGGCCTGTTCCGCCATTGTATGGCAGGGGGAGGGAGACAGATGACTTTCTCTTTAGTTCACAGGTCTTCAGAAGGAGAGGAATTTCACTGAAAAAGTCATACTTATGGAAACACAATTGAGATATCTCATCCATAGCTGAACCTGATTTAGATGATGAAATTCTGGATTTCAAACTGATGCTGTCATGGGATTAGACTTTGGAGTGCCCTGGAGTGGGTGAGTGTATTCTGCCTGTGGGAGGAGTATGAATCATTGGGGGCCAGAGGGCCTACAGTGACAGCCAGTCTTCAGAACAGCCCCCAGTGATCCATACCTCATGGTATTCATGCCCTTGCACAGTCTCCTCCGAAATTGTATCAGGTTAGCATAGCCAATAGAATATGGCAGAAGGGAAGGCATATGACTTCTGAAGCTAGGTCCTAAAAGACACCTCTCTCTCCCTCTCCCTCTCTTTCTTTCTTCTTCTCTTCATCTCTTCAACTGCTTTTCTGAGAGACGTCAGCTGCCATGTCATAAGGATAATGAAGAAACTTCATGGAGAGGTCCACATGGCAAGGAACTGAGCCTCTCTGCCACAAGACAGTGAGGAACTGAGGCCTCTAACTAACAGCCATGTGAGGGGGCCATCTTGGAAGCAGTTCCTTTAGCCCCAATCAAGACTTCAGATGACTACAGCCCCAGGCAACATCTTAAATGAAACATCATGAAAGACCTGAGCTAGACCCACCTGAGTCTCAGAAACTGTGTGAGACAATAAACATTTGTTGCTCTAAGCCACTGAGTTTTGAGGTAATGGTAATAAATCAATAAATAATTAATATGGTCTACATATTTTTCTGAGTCCCCAAACACATAAGGTTATGTAATGTCAAAAAATATTCATGATGAACTGACCACTTACAAAATTAGTCCTTACTCAGATATTCCTCCCTTATGAGTACCAGCTACCAACTTTGTCCATTTAATTGGCCGCAGAGTGGAACTTCAGGTGTTGAAAAAGAAGCCTTCACCAATTGGAAAACTGATCAGGAAACTGATCAATCAGTAAAGCAATTGACAAATAATGTTGATGTAGCAATAAAGACCACCCACCTGAGATAACTCAAACAGGGGCTAAGCAGGGTTGTAGGGCCTGCTATAGGTGACATATTGGCTGCAATCAAAGGGACAGACATGGGCAACCAGCAAAGCTTTTCTATGCAGGTGATGTCCACTGGTCATTTCTGTGTGCCCTCCTCTGTCCCCATGTGGCTCCTGGGCACTGACAACAGAAGGTTCCCTGAATGAAGGGCAGAGAGGACCCTGGATGCTGACCCTGCTCCTCTCTGTGGCCCCTCCCAGTCCTCACTCAGTAGTCTTTTCTCACCGTCATCGTCTATGCACAGGAGTCATTCCCAATCCCCTTAGGTTCAGGATTTGAAACTCAAAAATCCAAAACTGAGGATTAAGCACAGTAGGCCCAGCTGAAATTGTGGAAGGAAGTACCAGGACCACAAAAACACATATGTTAATGTTGTTTTTTACAAGTATTATTCCATCAAAGTGGGGCCTAGGAATGTAATTTAATGGATTATAAATATTGCCCCTAACAGTCGTGGGAGGAAGGTAGAGGATATGAGAGGGCAAAGAGATTGCCAAATGCTCTGTGCTGCATGATACAGTTCCTCCAACAAACCTTCTGGACCTTCCATAAATATTATGAAATGCTTGATGTGATGTGATTTTGAGTGGAGGAACTGAATTTTGCAAGTAAGTTTGCTCAAGAGCCATCCAGAGATACCATCCCGGGAACTGGGATTAGAGGCAAGAGATATACTAAGGCCACTAGCCTGAAGACTTCCACAGAAATTTGGGGGAACATTTTGCATTTCTCTAGGCTATGAAAATTTGGGGGGTATGAGGAAATTTCCCCTAGAATGTAAGGGACAACGGTGTCCCTAATTGACCATCTTGCTATATTTTGAGCTCCCATCCAGGACAGTTTGAACTAAGATAGTATAGCCAATTACATGTTGATCTTGAGCAAGCAGCGCACCCTCCTCACTACTGCCGAATCGTGCATATTGATGCCAGGCTGTTAATGGTAGTCGCACACAAGCCACTATGGTCCTAGGAAATCCACTTCAAAGACAAAGGGAAGTTGTGTAACTACACTGAAATCAGCCTTATAACCTTCAGGGAATGGATGCCCAATCTCGAATTGGATGTCTCAATAGTAAGTCATGTATACACTGTTACATGAACTTAGAGCCACTGAGCCTAAGAAATTCTCTGGTGAAATAACTAGTGGCAGAAGACTTCAACATCTCGTGTTTCCCAGCCTTTACAGACATCCCATTGCTTAAGAAAGCGGAGTTTCTCAGGAAGCATATATGATATGATTGAAATTGATCAGCCTCCACACTAAGCCTTCTGCCGAAACAGGATTCCATTATTCAGTTGAAGGACACTGGGTTGTTGATTTTTTTTTTTGGTGATTACAAATAAAGCTGGTATAAAGATTTGCAAACAGGTTGCCATGTGAACAAAAGTATTCATTTCTCTTGGGTAAATACCTAGGAATGGGATTGCTGGATCACATGGTAAGTCTATGTTTAACTTTATAGAAAACTGCCAAACAGTTTCCCCTAGTGGTTACACCATTTTGCATCTCCACCAGTGTGGAAATAAACAAAGATCATCCAAATGAGAACAAACAGAGGCTATTTATTCAGAGCTTGCTATAAAGCAAGGGAGTCAGGCACCATCACTTGTGTTTGGCAGAGACTTAAAGGCAGGTGGGATAGTTGGAAAGCTTCACAGTGAAAACAGGGGGCGGCTTCAGGTATTTCCTAGTTGGAGGCTGTTGGCATGGGAAAGCTCTAGACAGGCTAACTAAAGCAGGGGCATCCTATGAGACTGGTTAGGGGAGCATATTTGTCTTTCTCTGGTTGGTCCTAAATTGGAAGTATGGGCAAAAATTAGGGAAGCTAGCAGTTATTGACCAAGTCCTGACCATATGGGACCATTTGCTTCAAAGGTTGTAGTTTGGCTTCCCTGACTGGTTGCTCCAGAGGTTGTAGGTCAGAGTTCTTTTTTTTTTTTTTTTTTGGTGAGGAGGATTGGCCCTGGGCTAACATCTATTGCCAGTCTTCCTCTTTTTGCTTAAGATTGTCCCTGAGCTAACATCTGTACCAATCTTCCTCTATTTTGTATGTGGGATGCCGTCACAACATGGCTTGATGAGCGATGTGTTGGTGCATGCCTGGGATCCGAACCCATGAACCCCAGGCTGCTGAAGTGGAGCACACGAATTTAACTAACTACTACGCCACTGGGCCAGCCCCAAAGACAATTTTTAAAAATTTAATCTCAATCCCTGAAGTACGCTTTGATTAAAAAAAAAAAATGTGGACACTAGAGGATCAGCTCAGATCCTGCTGTCTGCAGTTTTGCTTTCCTGAGTTATCTTTTCTCTCTGCTGTCAAGTTTAAGGGCAATGAATCAGACACCAAAACATTTGCAAACAGCTGGAATCAGCCTTAAACAGTGCACAGTGAAGCACCAAGCTTTAAACTATTAAGACCGACCACAGAAATTGTGGAGAAGGCCATTAACCATGCAACAACAAAATGTAAGAAAATAAGCTTTTACATAGAAAAGAGAATCAAATTTCAAAGAAAAGAATGAATTCAAAAACAGAATTCAAATTAAAACTCCATAACTTTTTTCTTTTCTTACTGTGATTTTTAACTTTTCATTTAAAAACAATTGTAATGGTATGATTATATAGACAAAGTTCAATAAAACAAAAATTTTTTCTGTCTCAAATTATTTTCCAGCTATGATTATTATAATTATTTTTTCAATTCATGATTACCAAAATTAATTTAAGGGTGTTAAAAATGAACTGCTTTGGATGTCAAACAAGCTAGGTACACAGCTGCCCCTTGGTCTTGATTGTAGCAAGGATGGCCCCTGTGATTAAAACCTTCCCTCGGACATTGTGACAGATTGTATTTTCTAGACACGGCCACATCATTGACTTTGAGTGATGCACTTTGAGTGATGTACTTCACGTTCAATCTTCTTGCTCTTGAGCAGACCCTGTGACTGCCTTGACAAATGGAATACAACAGAAACGACACTCTGTGACTTCCAAGACTAGGTCATAAAAAATTCATTCACTTCCTTCCACTTTGTGCTCTTGGAACCCAGTCACCACGCTGTGTGGAAGCCCAAGCCACATGGCGAGGCCACATGTAGGCGTTTGTTCCAGCTGATAACCAGTATCAACCACCACATACGTGAGTAAGGAAGCCTTCAAGATGACTTCAGCTCCAGTCACAACCTGACTCTAACCACGTGAGACACTCCACGTGAGAACCACCTAGCCCAGGCAACCCCCAGAATCTTTTAAGATAACAATAAAATGATTGCCGATATTTTAAGCCTCCAAGTTTTGGGGTGACCTGTTAGTAGCAATAAGTACCTAGGACAGATTTTGGTCCCAAGAGTGGGGTGCTGCTGAAACAAAAATCTAAAACATGTGGCACTGGCTTTAGGACCAGGTGTTGGGCAGAAGCCTAAGGGACCTCAGTGAGAGTGTTAGTGAAAACCTAAAGTGCTTCAAGGAAGTTGTTGGCAAGGCTTAAAGGAACTGGAGAGAAGGCTTATTGGAAACTAGAGGAAGAGATTATGTGGGCTGGTGAAATCTTATGTGTGTAGTATTGTTGTGTGATAGTGCAAGAACAGGAAAAGTGGGAAATGCATCTAATAAACTCAATGATCTAGTGAAATTTCTAGGCAAAATATTGAAAGGACCACCCGACTTCTCACTGCGTATGATGAAATGCAAGAGGAGAGAGACAAGTTAAAGACAAAATGTTACATATGAACAATCCAGGACTTGCTGAGTTTAAAATAAAGCTGTTTTGAGCCAGCTCTGATGGCCTAGTGGTTAAAAGTTCACACACTCCGGGCTGGCCCCCTAGCAGAGTGGTTAAGTCCACGAGCTCCACTTCTGCGGCCTAAGGTTTTGCGGGTTCGGATCCAGGGCTCAGACCTAGCCACGCTGAGGTGACGTCCCACATAGCAGAAGCAGAAGAACCTACAACTAGAATATACGACTATGTACTGGGGCGCTTTGGGGAGAAGAAGAAGAAAAAAAAAAAAACATTGGCAACAGATGTTACCTCAGGTGCCAATCTTTAAAAAAAAAAAGTTCACACACCCTGCTTCGGTGGCCCCAGCCCCGTTTCCCAGTTGCAGATCCACACGCCCCATCCGTCAGTAGCCGTGCTGTGGTGGCAGCTCACATGGAAGAACTAGAAGTACTTACAACTAGAACATACCACTATGTCCAGGGGCTTTGGGGAGGAAGATTGGCAACAGATGTTAGCTCAGGGTGAATCTTTCCCAGAAAAAAAAAAAAAAGAATTGCTAAGAAAAAATAAATAAATACTAAGAAAATAAAGCTGTTTCTTACTCTCAGCCACTCCAGATGACCCACAGTGCCAAAATTGAGAAATGGCTTCTGGGCAGAGATTAAATCCAGGGCATTTTCAGGAAAACACGGTCTATTGTAAATCTTTAACTGCAAAGGTTAATCTCCAACTGTAAAATCATTTGTTAAAACCTCAGAAAGATTTAAGGTGGTGCTTCATACAGACAAAAGCCTTTTAAGGATCTTAAGGGGATGTCTGGCAAAATTTCTCTGTTAAAACTAAAAGGCTTTTAAGAATCTTAAGAGCAAGTAGCGCAAGCTAGAGAAGGGATTATTGTAAACAGATTTGTATATGGATTTTTGTCTAATAGATTGGATCATAATTGATACATACAACACCCACAAGGTTTTTTTTAAAAAAAAAAAATTATATGAGTTTGAACTGAAAGGAACAGAAACAGTACAAACAGAAAAGAGGACTTTATTGGGGGGGGGGGGTTTCAAAGATTGGCACCTGAGCTAACATCTGTTGCCAATCTGTTTTTTTCTTCTTCTTCTCCCCAAAGCCTCCCAGTACATAGCTGTATATTCTAGTTTAGGTCCTTCTGGCTCTGTTATAGTGGGATGCCACCTCAGCATGGCCTGAGGAGTGCTGCCATGTCCATGCCCAGTATCTGAACCAGCAAAACTCTGGCCCAGCAAAGCGGAGCATGCGAACTTAACCACTCAGGTACAGAGCCAGCCCCAGAAAAAAAGACTTTGGATCCACAAATTTCTACAAGCAAGAGTCAGGCTAAGAAAACTACTCACCGACAAACAGGGGCTACTGTTTATGGAAAAGGAAGGATGGCATGGAAGAGAAAACTAAGATCTAGAGGGTGCAACCAAGAGCCACAGTGAGCTCACAGGCAGTAAACTGAACCCCAGTCAAGCAGCTGTACCTGAGAAACCACACTCAGGAAGCTTCATCCTCACCTGGAACGGCCCTTGGACTTTGATGCCATAATGGGATGTGACTTGGGGGAGGGACTGAGTGAAATTTGCATGTGGGACAGATATGACTTGTGGTGAGAGGGTGGACTGTGACAGATTGTGCTTTCCAAATATTTCCACAATAATGTATAACATCTTACATGCTCTTTTGTAATACTGATATTCCTCTCATTGAATGATGGGGTCCAGTTCCCTCTTCTTGTGTACCTGAGTGGACTTTTGTGACTGCCTCAACCACTAGATATGATGGAAGTGATGCTATGTGACTAGGTTAAATGTCATGCTCTTCCTTGCATCTTCTTTTTTTCTTTTTGAGGAAGATTAGCCCTGAGCTAACATCTGCTGCCAATCCTCCTCTTTTTGCTGAGGAAGACTGGCCCTGGGCTAACATCAGTGCTCATCTTCCTCTACTTTATATGTGGGATGCCTGCCACAGCATGGCTTGCCAAGTGGTGCCATGTCTGCACGTGGGATCCAAACCAGCAAACCCCGGGCCACCGAAGTGGAACATGCGCACTTAACTGCTGCACCACGGGGCTGGCCCCCTGCCTTACATCTTCTTATCTTGGGATATTTGTTCTTGGAACCTAGCCACCATGCAGTGAGGAAACCCAGGCCACATGGAGAGGCCACATGGAGATGTTCTGGCCAACAGCCCTAACTTGAGATCTCAGTCAACAGCAAATATCAACCACCAGCATGGCAAATGAGGAAGCCTTTGAGATGACTCCAACCTCAGCCACTGCCTGACTACAACTACATGAGATTGCCCAAGTGAGAATAACAGCCGAGGCCCATGAACGGCCAGAACTGTAAAAGATAACAAAATGATGGTTGATGTGTTGAGTCACTAAGTTTCAGGAAGATTCATTATGCAACAATAGATAATGGGAACAGACATGCAGAAACCAAGGACAAGAAGCAGAAGGCCTACAGAGATGAGCTACCCCAATCCTTGTAACAAAAAGGGTTGACAGAAACTGCAGGCCCCTTGCCTTACAGGACACAGAACCCTATAGGCAAGGCATATGGAGGACAAACAGGGCATATGTCTGCCCAATGGTGTTCTACTTTGTAGATGTCAAGATATATGTGGAGGGGCTGGCCCTACGGCCAAGTGGTTAAGTTCCCGCACTCTGCTTTCACCAGTGCGGATCCTGGGCGTGGACATGGCACCACTCATCAGGCCATGCTGAGGCAGCATCCCACATGCCACAACTAGAAGGACCCACAACTAAAATATACAAGTACGTACTGGGGGGATTTGGGGAGAAGAAGGAAAAATAAAAAACTTTTTAATTAAAAAAAAAAGAGAACTCTTGAATCATTTTTAATTAAATCATTTGGGTAGCCCAAGCTTCTTACTTAATCCTTCACTTTGAAATCCACACCTACATTAAGTCCAAAGTAAGCTAACTGAACTGAAAATACACAGTTCCTTGGAAATCGAATAAAAGATCAAGTATCATTTTTCAAGTGACACCGTATTACTTGGAACTGCACTGGAAAATTTTCTACACTTATGACCTTATGAGTGGGAGACTGTGGAATGTTGGAAACATCTCAGATTCAATATAAGGTCATCTGAGCCGTAAGACTCTAAGAGACAAGATTAAGAAAAGCAAACCACACTCAGCCATAAAAGAAGACAAATTGTGGGGCCAGCCCCATGATGTAGTGATTAAGTCTGCACATTCTGCTTCAACAGCCCAGAGTTCAAAGGTCTGGATTATGGGTATGGACCTACACACTGCTCATCAAGCCATGCTGTGGTGGCTTCCCACAAACAAAATAGAGGAAGACTGGCACAGATGTCAGCTCAGCGACAGCCTTCCTCAAGCAAAAAGAGGAAAATTGGCAACAGATGTTAGCTAGCGGCCAACCTTCTTCACCAAAAGAAAAAAAAGACAAAATTGTGCCATTTGCAACAACATGGATGGACCTTGACGGTATTACGCTAAGCGAAATAAGTCAGACGGAGAAAGACAAATACCATATGATTTCACTCATACGTGGAAGTTAAACACATAGATAAAGAGAACAGATTAGAGGTTATCAGAGAGGAAGGGGTTGGGGTGAGGGGGAAAGGGGTAAAGGGGCACATATGTAGGGTGATGGATAAAAACTAGACTATTCGTGGTGAACACGATGCAGTCTATACAGAAACTGAAATATAGTAATGTACACCTGAAATTTACACAATATTATAAGCCAACATGACCTCAATAAAAGAAAAAGAAAAGAAAAGAAAAACACCCGTAAATGTTCTAATTGAAGACAGAGTATGTTAACAGAAAGGGGAGCCTGAAGAACAAGAGCGTGTGAGGTCAAACAATCATCAGGACACCTGACAGCTGTCATTATCCGAAATGCCTGGAGATGAGAGAGATGGGGTGACAGCCTCTGTGCTGGGAGCATTTCTAACACGTTCACAAATGTTAGGATTTTCTATTCGGGGATTGGAAGGAAAAAGCACACTAGTTTAACTGACTGAAATACCTCTGCCACTGATTTATGACGGTACCTCGAGTTCAATGTACAGAAGGTGCATCCCATTCCATAAGGGCCTAGCTCTCCATTGAAGAATGACGACATCCAAAGGGAGCCCCCTAACCTGGAGGGTTCCAGGGACCTGCCACAGAGCTCTCTCCTTTAAGCCTGCCCTCATTCTTGAAGAGAACATCATACTTCAACTGATGGGAAAGTTTTATCTTGCTGCTTCCAACAACCTTGTCTCCAAAGCCCCAGATAGTCCCCACTTTAGTTCTCACAAGACTTAGGCTGAGCTGAAGCACACCCCAGTGTGATGCCTCCAATCTGCGGTCCATGAGCCTAGAAGGGAGGGAACCCAAGAAGAATTGGAGCATTCTTCACCAGTGCGCCTCTCTCCCCATGGTGAAGAGCAGATTATGGCTCAAGGATGGGCCAAGGAATAGGGTTGTGTAGAGGTCCCTACAGCCTACCTCAAACACGGAGCACACAATACATAAAGTAAACAGGTTTAGCATCTGCCATTTGTTATTCCTAAAATGATACATCCATCCACTCCACACTTTTCCTGAGAAAGCTGGCCCTTATAACCAGGATGAGGAGACTACTTCTCAGTCCAGAGAGATATTGCAGACACTTCTGATAAAGAATGGATGATCAAACACACCTTTACCTCCACTCTCTCCTAAAGCCCCACACTAATGGCAATAAAGGAATTTTTTAAAACATATAAACCCACAAGAATAAAGACAGCAGGGGGGCCGGCCCGGTGGCGCAGCGGTTAAGTTCGCATGTTCCGCTTCTTGGCGGCCTAGGGTTCGCCGGTTTGGATCCCGGGTGCAGACATGGTACCGCTTGGCATGCCATGCTGTGGTAGGTGTCCCACGTATAAAGTAGAGGAAGATGGGCACGGATGTTAGCTCAGGGCCAGTCTTCCTCAGCAAAAAGAGGAGGATTGGCAGTCGTTAGCTCAGGGCTAATCTTCCTCAAAAAAAAAAAACAATAAAGACAGCAGAAAAGGTGACAACTGCAGATGAGAGATGTCAACAAATTCTGTCACCTGGAAGCAATCAGGTGATAACTGCCTTAAGAGATTGGAAAACCAGGAAAAACTAGAGACACGGAGTGGGGCAGAGCTGGCGTTAGAAAACTCCAAGGAGCAAGCCAGTTCCTGACACAGAACGCCAAAAAGGCCCAGTAACTGAAGGCACCAGATACCTCTGAAGGCACAGGTGCAGAGCAGGACTGAACACTGGAAAACTCGCTAAAAATCCTTAAAGGCAGCATATCTCTTCCCCCAGTCTGTGCAGCCAGGCAACTACCTCTGCCCAGCCCTGGAGGAAAAGTAGAAGTTTCCTTCCTGGGAACACCAGGCATGGCTGAGAGCCAGGGTGCAATTTTATGCTGAAAACAACATACTGGACAGGGGAATTCCCAGTCCCCCACCCATCAAAGCTCCCTGAACACCAGCAGCCAGGCAGAGATAAGCAAGAGACAAGAGGACTCCTGTTCAAAGAAACTGAGCACAACCAAGTGAAATGATCTACAAACACAGGCATTTGGGGTCCTCCCACAAAATAATCAGGTCCCCAGCTGATCATGCCCAGCAAAGCCCTCCAGTAGCAGAGTCCCACTGATGCACACAAAGTTTCCAATGAGCATCTCATAGGCTCTTGCTTTAAATATGAAAGACAGTGAAGCATCACCAGATATCTGAGGAAAGCTTCTAGTGGGAAATACAGAGACCAAACAGAAAGGGGACTTGGAGAAAAGAGAGATAAGGGGACCTGAAGAAAACTTTTTAAAAAATTACCATTAACATCAAAGGAAAGATAAGAGAAGATATTGTAGCTATGAAACAAGAACAGGAACCTATTTTTAGAGGAACATTCAGAGACTAAGGACAAGCCCTTGGAAATAAAAATATGATAGCAGTAATTAAAATTTCAAAAGAAGAGCCAGAGGAAATGTGAATGAAACCTCCCAGAAAAAGACAAAGAATAATAAGATGTCCTGAATGAGAGAAAAAAAAATGAGGAAAATTTAGAAAATATGTAAGAAAATTTTCTAGAACTGAGAAAGTATTAGTTTCAGATTGATACAACCCACAAGTGCCAACAAAATGAACATAAACACCTACACCAAGGCATACCACTGTGAAATTTCAGAATGCTGCAAAGAAAAAAATCCTAAAAGTTTCCAGAGAAAATTTTTTTAAAAATAGTTCACATACAAACTGAGTCCAAATGGCATCAGACTTCTCAATGGCAACACTGGAAACTAGAAGAAATGGGAAAATGCCTACAAGATTTAGAGGGAAAATAATTTCTGACCCCTGTACCTGGCCAAACTGCCCATCAAATGTGAGGATAAAGTTATTTTCAGACATGCAAGAAGTAAACCAATTTACCTCTTAAGCACCCTTTCTCAAGAAGCTATTAGAGGGTGTGCCCCACTGAAATAAGGAAATAAGCCAAGAAAAGTGAAGGCGTGGGAACCAGGAAACAGAGGAGAGGCAAAGAGAATTTCCAAGGAAGATGGTGAAGTTCCAGAATAACAGATAGTAGGTCTAGAGAAGAAGTAAGCCAGAGTAAAGCAAGAAGCATGTTCCCAAGAAAGAATGAATGTTTACTTTAATTAAATATAGATTAAAATTTTAAGATGTAGAAATATTCTTAGTTATTACGATGTCACAACAAAAGCAATAGGATGAATTTTCCCCTTAAATCCTCTCTGCTTTCTCTCAGCTTATCTCACTGTTTTCTCCTACTCCCACTTATGATGCCAATCAAGGACATGGCTCTAACCAATCCCAAACTCTTCTTTTCTGCTGCCTGCTATCCAGTCAATTTCTGGCTTTCCCAAGCATTCCTTTATGTTTCATTCAACCCACAAAAACATGAGCGCCTACTATGTTGTTGGAAGAGCAACTCTACCATGTATTCAGCCTGACCCACACATTCAGAGGTCTTTTTGAGTGCCGGCCTCAGTGTTCTGTGGAAACTGAAGAAGTGATGCAAGCAATAAAACGAGGCTGGAATTTCGTGTGTGTGTGTGTGGCTGCATTTCAGTGGTCAAGGGCCGCCCATAATGACTGTAGCCAGATGAGAGGAGAGGGATCCTTGGCGGGAGCCTGAGAGTCCATCAATCCTCCCACAACCTGGCCCTTATTTTTGCCTGACAAGCATGGCATTTCTGTTTAACAGGCATCTTTTTAGTAAAAATTATCAATCTCTTATTTATTTTTGCTTTTGACTGGAGAGAAAAGCAGCAGTAAATACTAATTAGAAACTAATGCCTTAACAGCGAAGCAGGAGTTAGCAGAGGCAGCCCAGGCCACAGAGATCCAGCCAAGGGCCACGAAGGGGTCTAAGTGGGGGTGAGGAAAGGGATGAGGCTTGGGAACAGGACAAGAAACAGAGTTCAGGCCACAGATGGGACAAAAGTACCTGTGACTTGGTGACATAAAAAGCTAAATTCACAAACAGCTGTAACCGACATTAGCAGGACAACTGAGGAAATTTGAATATGAGCAACATATTAGGTAATAGTATTCTCTCAATTGTTAAATTTCTTGAGTGATAATCACCTCGTGATTGCGTAACAGAAAGTCCTTATTCTTAGGAAATACTGTATAAACATTTAGGAGCGTGGAAGTGATACCGACCCTGGTATCAGTTTCCCCAGGTTAAACCCAACATATATGGGGTTAAAACCAAAACACTCATTCCTTGCTTACTCTCTGGCTTCCTGCCTCCAGAATCCACTATCCTCCATGGAGACAGACACCGTCAAGGACAAGCACCTGGACCATCTCCTCCCCACAAAGAGATACGAGCTGGTGGGAAAGCTGCTGACCAGCAAGGTCACGAGCTCCCTCCTCTCTGCAAGTGTCTCAAGGCCCAAGACAGGCTGGTGGGAAAGCTGCGACCAGCAAGGCCATATGCTCCCCCTCCCCTACCTAAAGCCCCAAATAAAAACCCTTCCTTTTAGCTTCTCGGGGAGTTTGGGATTTGAACGTTAGCTGCCCTCTCTCCTTGCTCAGCACTGTGCAAAAATAAAGTTCCTACTTTCTTCCACCACCCCCGCTGTCAGAGATTTGCTTCCTGTGCAACGGGTGAGCGAACTCACTTCAGGTTCGGTAACAGAAGTATTTAAGGGTAAAGTATTACGATGATACAACTTACTCTCAAATGATTCAAGACATACAGAAAGCAATGTGGCAAAATACCAATATTGGATTAATCTGAAGTGAAATTTGTACTGCTAGTCTGTTAACTTTTCTACAGATTTGAAAAAACTTTTTTAAGTTAGGAAGTTTTAAAAATTTTCTTAAAAACTGAAATACTTTGTTTGCTACAGTGTAAATGTGAAAATGTCCTGCTTCTTGGCTCATCACTTGGGACCGGTGGGCTCCCCAACCTTCCCTCCAGAACGCCCGTCCCGTAATGCCCAGCCCACAGGCACTCTCTCCAAAGCGCCTCTGATCCCTTGCCTTCCCACTAACCCCACCCCTCTCGTGGACCTAACACACAGTCCCTGTCCAGAGGGTGCTACAGATATCTATTGAGGGAATCCCAGAGCAGATCATAGGGAAGTCACTCGGCCAGCGTTTGAAAACAGATTTCTGCCTGGGCCCAGGCAGGAAGCGACTGAACGTGGGAAAGCAAACCAGGCACACGGGCTGGAGATCAGTGTGACCCCCGAGACAGGCCAGGGAGTGGCACCTGCCGGGCTCTGAGAGCTGCCCCTCAAAGTCTCCCTGGCTTGGAAAGGGCGGTGCAGTTCCAGGGACAGCCTGCTGCCCCGGGCCATTCTTCTGTTGTTGCTGCGTTCAGCCTTGTAAGAGGGAGAGGGCTGGAACAGACAGCGTGTGAGATGAACACTGAGTGACCCCTTCAGACAGCTAAAGGAAGAACAGCTTGGAGACCTCAGTCTGACAGGCTAAATACCCCTGCTGAGCTCAGTTTCTCAATCTCCTCCAGCAATATGCACTCCCCCGGCATCAGGTGGACCGGAAGCCTCCCCAGAGAGCTTATCCAGTTGTAGATAAGGTTTGCTTATCTCCCACTTTCAGCCCCTCGAGGGACTGAGCGGGGATCAGTTACTCATTTCCCCATTCATTTATTCGTTCATTCAATAGTCACTGAGCCCCTGCTACGAATCAGGAATTTGGGACTGGAGATACAGCAGTGAACCAACCAAAAACAAAACAGTCTCTGCTCTCCTGGTGCTTAGAGTCTACTGGGAGGAGACAACTCCAATAAAGTCACACTACATAATATACATCAGGTGGTGCTAAGTGCTAACAAGAGGGGAGCAGGGTAAGGGCTTAATGATGGGAGGTGCGGAGGGAGGGGTGATTTTAGATAGGCCGGCCAAAGCCCCTCTGAAAACATCAGCTCTCTGCCCGTTAGGGGTGGTCAGGGATCAGAGCCCGAGATCTTTTGGGAGCTTTGCCTCCCCTAGAGGTTATGACCGGAACCACACAAAAGGCTGAGCAGCAGCCTGGCCCCAGCAGTCAGAAACCATTGAAGGAACATGCCCGGAACTGAGCAGGGCTCATGGCGGGTGGCTGCAGAGGCAGCACAGTGGCCGGTCCCTGGGTGGAGACAGGAGGTGCAGAGGGCGGGCAGCGCCCTCACTATCCCATCTTCTCTCCTCCTTCACACTCAGAATTGTGTATTTCCCCTTTTCTGGCCTCACAACCCTCCCAGTGAGTTCGGCCCCAACCACCCTTCTCAGACTGCTTTCCAACGGACTGCAACGGACATTTCTCAACAGCACTGATGTTATTCCTGTCCTGTTTGAAGTTCTTGTTTTCTTGGACGCTGCCCTCTCCAAGTTCTCCTCACTCCCCTTTAAAGGCCCCTCTTGCCCCTAAAATGTTGGTGTTCTCTGGGCTCCACACTCAGCCCACTTCTCTCTTCACTCTGCTCATATTCCCTGGATGACTTGCCCCCTCCCAAATCTCTGCAGCCCTGAACCCTCTCTCAGCTCCAAACCCCACAGATCCAGTTGCTCGCTCTCCTAGAGGTAATGCTCGCTCAAAGTGTTCTGCATCACTGCCAGACTGGGAATTCCTTTAGAGAAAGATCTCGAAAGATGTATTATTTCCCCAATGCTTGCTACCCTGCTTGTACACCATAAGCACTCAATAAACCCCAAACTACTCCTATCTTGGCTATAGGCCCTGCCATTTGGGGATTATCTAAATTTTCCAGCTATTTACTCTCCCAAAACCCCATCTCTAGAGGGCAAAGCAATAAGGACAGTGAGTGACAACAGAAGACTAAAGGCCTAGGCCAGGCAGCCAGCTCTTCCTGGGGAAAAGCAAAAGGACTTAGGGCCTGACCTCCCCATCCCTGCCCGTGGCTACCGCCCAAAGTCCCACTTCAGAATTCTCCACCTAGACCAGTGAACATTTCCTCTCACCTCTTGGGCTCCAGCTCTTCTCCACAGGCTGCCAAAGCTGATGGAAAACAGAAATAGTCACTTTCCTCCTCAAGGTTAAACTTTAAAGGAATCCCTGCTACCTAGAGAACAAAGCCAAATTCCTGAGAACAGCTTCCAAGGCCCTCCACAACCCGTCCAACCACACCCCCATGCCACCTTTAATCACCACCAGCTCAGCTCCAGCTCTTTACTTAAGCACCTGATGGAAAGCTGTCTTCACCCTCCACCCATCTCTGAATCCTCCTAGTCCTGCTAAAGCCACGTCGTCTTCCTGTACTATGCAATTGTTTGAGGAGCCCAAAGACAGAACCACATTCTGATCCCTATAAAATTCTACCATGCAACTTAAAAAAAATCCTTATCAGACATTCCAAATACATATCGGCTAGCCTTCCAACTTTGTGTCTCATGAAAATTTAATAAACAGATCTGCATCCAAGTTACTTACAGTGATTTTGAGCAAGGTCTGGACCACACTCCAAGAAATCTTCTCCAGAATAACCCTGATCTATTATCCTTTGGATATGATTATTAACTGCTTGAATAATTTAATTTACTATCCTAACATTCAGCCAACATTCTCTACATGGTCACAGTGTATTGTGAGACCGCTGAAGAGCTTGCTAAAGTCAAGAGCTCTCCCCATTTCTACAATTCTCCATCCAGAAACCCAAAAGGACTAGTTTGACAGGCCCTGTTCTGAATTGTGAGCCCATTCCGGCTCCTTTCAATTATTTCTTCCCAAAGCCAAGCCAAAACACACCTTAATAACCTACTCTTCCTATCAAATATTGGAACGTATCATAAATCCATCAAGAAAAGATTGTTTAATAATAGACATTTCGACAAAACAGTAAAGTCGGATCTGTACTTCACATCTCACACTAGGATAAATTCCAAATGGATGAAAGATTTAAACATAAAAATTAAAACTACAAAAGAATTAGTATTATAAAAGCATGGCATCATTAAAATACTAGGAAAAAAGTGAAAATCTTCTAACAATCTCAGAATGGTGAGGCTTTTTAAAAATATGACTCAAAACCCAGGAGCTTTACGAGACGTATTAAGAAATACAATTAGGGGCCGGCCCTGTGGCCGAGTGATTAAGGTCACACATTCCGCTGCAGGCGGCCCAGTGTTTTGTCACTTTGAATCCTGGACGCGGACATGGCACTGCTCATTGGAGCACGCTGAGGCAGCATCCCACATGCCACAACTAGAAGGACCCACAACTAAGAACATACAACTATGTACCGCGGGGCTTTGGGGAGAAAAAGGAAAAAAAAAAATTAAAAAAAAAAAAGAAATACAATTAATAAAAGCAAAAGTTTTCAGCATGGCAAAAACCACTATCAGGTGGGCCAGCCCCGTGGCCGAGTGGTTAAGTTCGTGCGCTCCGCTTTAGCGTCCAGGGTTTCGCTGGTTCAGATCCTGGGCACGGACATGACACCACTCATCAGGCCACACTGAGGCGCTGTCCCACATGCCACAACTAGAAGGACCCACAACTAAAAATATACAACTATGTACTGGGGGGATTAGGGGAGAAAAAGCAGATAAAAAAAAAAAAAAGAAGAAGAAGATAGGCGGGCAGGCCCTGTGGCCAAGTGGTTAAGTTCGCGCACTCCGCTGCAGGCAGCCCAGTGTTTCATTGGTTCGAATCCTGGGCAAGGACATGGCACTGCTCATCAAACCACGCTGAGGCAGCATCCCACATGCCACAACTAGAAGGACCCACAACAAAGAATATACAACTATGTACTGGGGGGCTTTGGGGAGAAAAAGGAAAAAAATAAAATCTTTAAAAAAAAAAAAAAAAGAAGATTGGCAACAGTTATTAGCCCAGGTGCCAATCTTTAAAAAAAAAAACCCACTATAAGCAGTCAAAAGACAAAAATAAAGCCAAAAAAATTGCAATTCTTATTGTAGACAAAGAGCAAACTTTCCATAAAGAGCTGTGAAACAATAAGGAAACAGATCAACAACTTAATAGGCAAAGCATATGCACATTTCACAGAACAGGAGATTCAGAGAGATCTTAAACACATGAAAACAGGTTCAAACTCTCTCTTAAAGGAAATATAAATGAAAACACATTGATGTGCCACCATTTTCCATCTAATATATTGGCAAATATATTGGCAAAGATCACAAAGTTTGCTAACACACACTGATAAAGGTTTCAGGAAATACTCATATTTCTGATGGGGCAAAAATTGGTACAACATGCAAGAAAGGACTCAGCAATTCTATACCTAGGAATTTCTCTTAATTATACTTATGGACAAAATAACACGTGCATACGTCACTTGTATACAAATACATATGTTTGCTTGTTTGTGGCAGCAAAAGATAGGGAATTGACCTAAATATTCATCGGTCAGGGACTGGTTAAATAAATTATGGGACAATGAAATTCTAGCCCGCTGTATAAAAAAGAACGAGGAAACTCAGTGTGAACTGAAATGGAATGATCTTCAAACTCTGTCAATTCTATCTTCAAAAATTATCTAGAATCCAACCACTTCTCCACCACTTGACCCAAGACATCATCTCTCCTAGCTGGATTAGCCTCCTGACTGGTGTCTCTGCCACCACCCTTACTCTGTCCCCTTCATCTATTTCCCAAGAGTAGTCAGTGAGATCCTGTTAAAATATAATCATGTTATGTCAAGTCTCTGATCAAAACCCTCCCGTGATTTCCCACCTCCCTCAGAATAGAAGCCATATGGCCTACATCCCTGTCCCCCCATTCTGACTCGCACTCTATTATCTCTCTGACCTCATCTCTTTTTCAACCCCAATGGTCTACTTGCCTTCAACACCCAAAGAACGCTCCTGCTTCAGGACCTTTTGTTTGCTGTGCCCTCTGCCTGGAAAACTCTTCCCCTAGAACTCTGCATTGCTCTCCCCTCAACTCCTTCCGGTCTTTATTCACTATCACCTTCTCAGCAAGACCTTCCTTGACCATCCTACTTAAAATTGCACAAACACACACACATACATAATACCATGGTAGATACATGGATGTTCTCTGCATAATTCTTTCAAATTTTCTTAATGTCTGAAAATATTCATAATAAAATGTGGGAAAAAACACACCCACACAAACCCATTCCTGTCCTTTCTTTCCCACTGCACTCGTCACCACCTAACATACATTTTACTTATTTATTGTCTACCCCACCGCACATCTAGAATATAAATTCCATTAAGAGCAGGGCAGGGATTTTGTCTGTTTTCTTCACCGCTCTATCTCCAGCTTGTAAAACTGCCTATCACTGTACCAACATCAAATTCCTGGTTCTAATAGTGCACTATAACTATGTAAGATGTAACCACTGGGGGAAATGAGGTGAAAGGTGCCATGTCACTCCCATCCTCTCTGAACTACCTTTGCCATCTCCTGGGGATCTATAATTATTTCAAAAAATATCTATTGAGAAAACACTGCCTAGTACACAATTGGTATTCAATATTTACTGAATGACTAAATCCCATGACTTAATGAAATTAAGTGATTCACATATATTTGTTGTTGTTGTTTGCTGAGGAAGATTAGCCGAGCTAACATCTGTGCCAATCTTCGTTTTGTATGTGGGTCACTGCCAGAGGATGGCTGATGAATGGTGAATGTCTGCCCAGGATCCAAACCTGGGAACCCAGGCCACCAAAGCAGAGTGCACCAAACTTAACCAGTACGCCATAGGGCTGGCCCCAAGTGATTTATATTAAGTGATAATATACTACTACTTGTGTGAAAAATAAAGGAAAGGATGTTTATACATATTTGCTTGTATATGCACACATTATCTCTGGAAGAATATATAAAAACTGATAAAACTGGCTGCTCTAGGTGGAAAACCTGGGTGACTGGAGAATAGGGGTGAGAAGACAACCTTTTGTCCCTCTTGAGTTTTGAACCGTGTGAATAGATTATCTATTCAGGATACAACTTAAATTAGAAAAATTTCTGCTCTAGCCCCTTCCTGAGGGTGAACGTCAGCTTCACCCATCTACAGTTTCTAGAGTTCAGGTTCTTTCCATTCCTGAAAAATAACTATCATAGGAGTTTTCTCACTTGTGCATCTTTGTCCCTGCAGTGATCCTTAGGCCTTACATGGCCCTCTCCACCTAAAAGAAACTCCTTAAACTTGAATCAGAGAAAAAAACAGCTGGAAAAGAAATATCAAGGATAGAGAAATGTGAATATCACAATACACATACAATATGAATTACTGTTATAGGCATCCCCTCTTATCTGCAGTTTGTTACCCGTGGTCAACTGTGGTCCAAAACATCAAACGGAAAATTCCAGAAATAAACAATTCCTAAGTTTCAAATTGGACATGGTTCTGAGTAGCGTGATGAAGTCTCGCACCATCCCGCTCAGTCCCACCCCAGACGTGAATCATCCCTTTATCCAGCATATCCACAGTGTACAAGCTACTCACCCATTAGTCACTTACTAGCCATCTATCAGATTGACCGTCGCAGTGTTGCACTGCTTGTGTTCGAATCACCCTTATTTTACTCAATAATGGCACCAAAGCACAAGAGTAGTGATGCTGGCAATTCAGATACGCCAAAGAGAAGCTGTAAAGTGCTTCCTTTAAGTGAAAAAGTGAAAGTTCTTGACTTAATAAGGCAAGAAAAAAAATCATATGCTGAGGTTGCTAAGATCTACGGTAACTTTCATTACAGTATACTGTTATAATTGTTCCATTTTATTAGTTATTGTTGTTAACCTCTTACTGTGCCTAATTTAGAAATTAAACTTTATCAGAGGTATGTATAGGAAAAAAACATGGTATATACAGGGTTTGGTTCTATCTGTGCCTTCAGACAGCTACTGGGGGATGACTGGGGACTGGGGGATTATCCCCTGCAGATAAAGGGGGACTACTGTACTTTTCTTAAGTTTGATAGTGGTATTGTGACCATGCAGAAAAATGTCCTTAATCTTAGGAGGAGACGATGTTGAAGAATTTAGAGGTGAAGGGCCATAATGTCTACAACTTACTTTTACATGATCCCACAAAAAAAGAAATGTGTATAGATAACTATAAATGTATTGATTACAGACATATATGTGCATATATAAATACATATGTCTATATGTAGTTATAGACAGTTATACAGAGATGAAAACTAACATGGCAAAATGTTGACAACTGAGGAATCCATGCAAAGGTTATATACTGTAGTATTTTTCTACAGGTTTGAAATTTTTCAAAATAACAAGTTGGGGGAAATTCTTTTAAAACTCTACTAAGTTTCCAAAAATTAGCTCAAATGTCTCCTCAAAGAGGCCCTTCAGGATACACACATTTGGGAGAAATCACTCCCTTTTCTGCATTTCCAAGGCACTTATGTTCATACTTCAAGAGTCTGAGTGAAAAAAATCACAGGGCATCTCCCTGAAGCCATGAGTTCGACATCCTCTCATATATACACCTCTAGGCTCACGCTCACACGTGCATCCCCACAAGGCCTAGAAGTCTAAGTGCTTAAAGGGACCAAACACCGGCTAGGAAATGGCCAGATCTCAAGAGCAGGTAAGAAGGCCTGGGGTGAGGAGCTTGTCAAACTCCTGTCAGGAAGGGGGGCACAGAAGAGGGGCGGTACTGGGATGTTGTCACTGGAAGGACCAGCCCCAGAACAGAGTTCATTCCCCATACCCACTGTGGATGCCCCTTTACTTTGGGACACCCAAGGTTCAAATTTCACAGAATCCAATGACCAAACTCCTCTATACCCTTCATATTTTTCTAAAGTTCCATCACAATCACTCAGCCTACTCTTTCAGACCAAGGGCCTGTGTGTGCGCGCACACGCATGTTTACAGAGATTCACTCACTAGGACACTTAATCCCAGCAATTTCCCACACATTCCCACACCTGGATTACAACTCAAAAGCAGGGCTATGTCTTCTTACTCCTTGTAGTCTTAACCACACAGGCAACTCAACACATATTCAGCATCAGCAAGAGCAGAGGGTGAAAATTCTAAAATTCTGGCACTGACTTCCTGAGCAACAGGACAGTCCATTACTCCTGCAAGTCAATGGTTCCTTCTCTGTACAATGGAGACAACAGGACAGCTATACAGACATTTGGGGAAAACTATGGATACCTTGAAAAGCCCAGGAGACCTGGGGCCTTCTGGCTGGGGCCACAGCTGTGGCAAAAGGCAGAAGCAGCAATCAATATCCAAAGACATAACTTTATTGGAAACAAGTAGTGGGGATGTAGGAAAAAACTAGGAATCAGGCTCTGTAGCAGATGGTGGCTTCTCCTCATCAGGGGGACAATCGATGAAGTCAGCCAGCATGGCAGCTGTGTCATCCTGCTCCTTTTAGGGACAAAGACATAAGATTCAAAACAGTTAACACACATACACAGAAGAGTGAGTGGGTCAGGCTGGGGACAAACACAAGCAACTGCAATCCCTTTTCCTCCACACTCCAGAACCACCCTCCCTGCCTGGCCCACTCACCTTCTCCTGGAGAGCTGCCACCTCTGTCTCTGTCTCCATTTCTTCTGCTGCAGGTGGCTCTGGTAGGGGTGGTACCTTGTCATCCCCACCCTCAGTCCCCTCTTCCAGCAGGGTTGGGGGAGCAGAAGGCTCCTCTTCAACAAGCTCCTGAGGAGGTGGCCCTGCTGGGGGGCTCCCCCCTTCCTGCTCCACCTCCCCCTGGGAGGGGAGCACCTCAGGAGCCAGCGTGGGGGCTGTCTCGGCCCCACGCTCCTCCTCAACCCCTGGCTCCTCTACTTCCAACAGCAGCCCGGGTTCCGGCTCCGGTTCAGGCTGCACCTTGGGGGACTCGGCAGGGGGCAAAGCTGGAGGCAGGCTTGGGGGTGGAGGTCCAGCTTCGTCTACCTCCCCTCCTGCTGAGCCAAACTCCAGCTCTTCCACCTCTTCCAACTCCTCTTCCTCCTCCTCGTCCTCCTCCTCTTCTTCTTCCTCTAACTCACCCTCCTCTTCCTCAAATTCCTCCTCAAACTCTTCTTCCTCTTCTTCTTCCTCTTCAAAATACTCTTCTTCATCCTCTTCCTCTTCCTCAAAATCTTCTTCTTCTTCTTCCTCCTCCTCCTCTTCCTCTTCCTCTTCTTCCTCCTCCTCCTCCTCCTCATCACTGCTGTTGATATTAATAACTGTCAAATCTTCTTCCAGGGCTGGGGGTCCTCCCCCACCAGGAGTCCCTTCAGGGACCAACTGTGGTGGCGGGAGTGTCACAGGGCCAGGCACAGGAGGGGGTGGAGGCGGAGGGAGAGGCCCTGGGGCTGCGGGAAGCTCTTCAGGCTCCTCCTTGGCTGGCACAGGAGGGGAGGCTGTTGGCGGCCCAGCTGGGGCTACAGGGGGGGGTGTAGTGCCTGAGGGGGGTGGGGGCGGCAGGGATGGCAGCCCTTCAGGCACGATCACCACACTGTCATCAGAGTCGCTTTCCAAGGAGATCTCCACATCAGATGCCTCCTCCTTATCATAGTGGACAAAGGCTGGTCTGGGCATTCTTCCCCCGAAAGTTTCATCTGGTGGTATAGCAGGTGGAGGAGTGCCACTAGGCGCAAGGACAGGATCCTCATTTGAGGCTGCCCGGTGGTTCTCAGGGCCAGGAAGGAGCCGGGGGGGTACAGACACCAGGCCTGGGACAGAGAGGCCTAAGTGGTTGGCTGTGGCTGGAGGTCCAGGACGTGCTGGGGGCATTGGGCCCACTGAGGGCATTGGGCCCACTGAGGGCAATGGGCCCACTGAAGGCATAGGGCCTGCTGAGGGCACAGGGCCTGCTGAGGGCATGGGGCCTGCTGAGGGCATGGGACCCGGGGGATGGAAGGGTGCAGCCCTGAATGGAGATGGGGCCTCAGGAGGGGGAACTGGGGCAGACGTGGGGCAGGTGGGGCCCATGGACTGCAGGGGAGGAACCCGGGGGTGGGTCAGAGCAGCACAGGTCACCAGTGCTTCTGAGCAGAAAGAGGAGACCTGAGGAAAGAGGAGTAAGTGTAAGCATATAAGAATACAAGGTTTTGCGGCACCAGAGAGGGAGAGCCCACCAGCATCGACAACAAGAGAATCCAAAAACCAAAGAGGTACTCAGTCCCAGTCAGCAGGTACCTCGAGGCTGTCTTCTCTCTGGCCAAGGGAGAAGGCTTGCAGGGCACAGGCGAGAGGAGGTGGGCAGCGGGGAGAAGGTGCCAGTAGAAGAGCCAGCAGCAGGCGGTAGAGCTCACGGCGGCAGCGGGAGCTGGTATACGGGGAGCTGCCTAGAACCTCACCCTGCTGGACACCCATGACCAGGGGTAGGACCAGATCATGCAGTCTCTGAAAAGGACACAGGGCACACCTAGAGACATCACCGAGACTACCCAACCCTTCTCCAGGGCCTACCACCAAGTTTGAATGGACCCACCTCTGGGGACACCCCCACACACGTACAGAGCAGTGGCCCCCACCAATCTCCATGGGGACCAGGCTTCACTAACCCTGTGAGTCTCCTCCTTGATGAGAGGCCCACACATGAGGATGGTCCGGCTGAGGCCTGGGGAAGGAGAATGGTGTCTAAGAGGCAGGCTACCAACAGGGTTAAGAACAAGGGCTTCTGAAGCACTCAGCCCAAGGTGAGCATACAGCTCTGCCCTGCCTAACTGGGACAAGTCACTTAATTTCTCTAAGTCTGTTTTTTCAACCATAAAATGGGGATCATAAAAGCACCTCTACTACATGGGGCTGTTGACAACATGTAAATGAGATGATGTAGGTACTACATTATAAATCTGCGTTTATGTATCCGGGGAGAGTTGGCGGGCTGTGAAATATATGGGACCCAATTGGAAGTCACCCATCTACTGAACAGTATCTGACTATACTTCTGCTTTCAGATTAGCGATTGTGTTGGAAGCAGAAAGCCCCACTGAGCAACCTGCCTGGGCAGCATGTAAGCTCCACAGGGCTCATTTTCCCCCATGCTGGAATAGTACCTGGCATGTAGAGAGGATATGCAAACAAAGATAAATGAGACTCTGGAGAAGCAGTGTAGACCCAGAACTCCCCATCCAACAGCAGGATCCAAGATTCTACCTGCAGCCCTGGTGGTTGCATGGCTGCTTCTGCTCTTTCCTTTGGCTTCTCTGCAGAGTTTTAGCTGATTCTGCAATTTACTGACGCCCTCCACTTCAACAACTTGTTTTGCGCTATATCCCAGGCCAACCCAGCACCCCAAGAGTACAGAAACACAGGCCTCACCCACCTCTCAGGGCAGCCGCACACACATCGCTGTTGGCATTGCTCTCCCCTTTCCGGTGGCTGGGCGGCGCCATAGCCTCCCCAACATCCAGCTTTAGCTTCTTGGGAGCGCTAGGCTTCCCGGACTGTAAACCCCCATCAGGGCTTCCCCGAGGACTGCGCAGCTGGTGGTGGAGGGAAACATAAATCACATACAGGGGCAAACAGGAAGGCAGGACAGAGGCAGGAGACAGTGTTTGGTGAGGAGGGTCATTAGGATAAGAGGCGCAGGATGAGAGTCCTGAGACAGGAGCAGAGGCCTCACTCACCTTCAGGGCATCAGCTGGGGGGGAGATGTCACTGAGCAGGTGGGTGAGCAGAGCCTCTCCCGAGGCTCCTCCCTGCAGCACTCCTGCCGAAGCCCCACACACCTGCACCCACAGCTCTAATACAGCGTACACTTTGGTCCGCATGGTGCTGTGGAGTGAGCAGAGGACAGTTCGTGAAAGGGAGTTGACATGCCAGATCCTGCCTCTCTTTCCTTGGTACTCTCAGCTCCTCGGAACCCCCAGCCCACCTGCACCCCTTCACCCTTCCGTGATGGTCACCTGTAAGGCCTCTCCTGGCCTGGAGAGAGGGTATCCCTACCAATGCTCCAGGCATTGAGGACCTGGGGAAGCAGGCGGCTGATCAAGGCCCCAAAGCGCAAGAGCCGGCCTCCACACCTAGGGGCAAAGACAGGACAGTGACCCCCGTTCCCAGCATGTCCCAGTCCCTTCACCACACCCTGCCCGATCCCACTCACGCAAGGATGAGCGCAGAGAGCAGGTCTAAGGCTTCAAGGTGGATAGAGGGCAGCAGCAGCAACCGCAGGGGACCATCTCCAAGCAAGCTCTGCAGAAAAAAACGGTAAGAGTAAGGAGTGGAGAAAGAAAGTGAGACACACAGAGAGAAACAGAGGCAGAGTAGCCGTGTGTGACTAAATACACGTGTACACAAAGGTACGGAGCCCACCGCTGACCCCAGCTCTCCCAACAAGATCAAACCCCCATCCTCTAAAACAGATCCTGAAAGGAGCATGAGGGGAAAGATGGCTGAACCTCTCAGTAATGACTCAGCCGACGCCAGCTGACCCCAGGGTAGCATCTGCTACAAGTGTTCCTGCAACATGTGAGAGAATCCACTCTGCTGTATACATGTGTCAGGAGAAGCACAGGGAATAATTGCATTTGGACGAAAGTAAGGAGATGTCCAGGACAACCTCAGGGAGGACATCATTTTGGGAGCCTTAGATCCTACTCTGCTTTCCTGGTTGTCCTGGTTCTTGAGGAAGGGCTGTGAACAGAGGACAAACTCCACTTACAATATTCTTGGCACTGATGCTGAGAGTCCGGCAGATAACATCCAGGATTTCCTGCACAGGGACGGACACAGGAGCCCCAAACTCAGAGCTAAAGAGAATCAGAGCAGGGAGACCCTCAGCGCAGGTTCCCCAGTGCAACTCCACACCCAACCTCAAGCTCCTTCTTCATCATGAAGACAACACTCCATCTCAACCTTTCCTGCTCCAGGCCCTTGCTCCCCTCACACTCACTCACACACCTGAGCATGAGCCCCAGGCAGCGGGCCAGTCCAGAAAACCTCTGCCGAAGCCGGAGAAGGGCATGGGCATCACCATCTTCTGAGGGGGAGAGCAGCACCTCCACTCCAGGGCCTTCATACTGCATAGGAGCTGGACGGAAACACAACCACCTTCACACTCTAGGTCTTCCTACCATCCCCTCCTTTTTCATTTGTGGTGGATGATCCACCTATATTCTAATCCATTCTGCCAGAAATCAACTGCCCCGCCTCTCTGGGTCACCCTCCCAGTTCCCTCCTACCACGTCTCCAACCACCCTACCTGTTTCTGCTCCCTCGTACAGGGCCCCTAGCAGGCTGTGCAGTGAGGCCAACAAGCTGTGGAGCTCCTGCTCCCAGCTCTCGGTGTGCTTCAGGCCCTGGGAAAAGCCAGCCCCTAGAGAGGGCAGCCTGGAATAACACTCACAGGCCAACTGCAGAAGAAAGGTCAGAAACCTGGTCAGACAGGAATCCAGCCAGGCCACCAAACACCCTGACCCACCAATGCCTAGAAAGACGAAGAGCAAGGAGATCTCAGAGGAAAGATATAAAGGAACAACAAGGCAGAAGAACACAGGTGGAAAAAAGGAGACAGAAGTCATGACTTGTGTATTTCGTGTATGCTAACAGGGAGGGAACCGGGAACACAGCCCAAAAGCAATAATAGAAAAGCTAAGAAGAATAGATAAGAGAAACTCCAGCTCAGATACCCCAGGCTCGCCATCTCCCCCTTCCCCTTTACCTGCTGGAGCTGAGGGCTCAGGGCATCCACTCGAGACAGGAAAAATGAGGCCAGCTTGCCCTGGGTTAGGGGGAAAGAGAGAAAGAGGCTGCTGAGTCAGTTCCAAGGGCCAGAGACGGACACCCTGCCCATGCCCAGCAGCAGAATCTAAGCCCAGGCCTTTTTCTGTCCTGCAGACACAGGAAGCAAAGCACTCTAAGAGGCATCAAGCCTGGGAGCAGACATGCTCTCACGGTAGAAAGACATCCTGAATGTCAGCTCTCGTCCTTAGCCTCCCTGTTCGGGGGGAAAGGGTCTGGCCTGTGCTCCAGACACTGGGCTCCCTCCTGCCAATTTAAAAGGACAGAGAGTACTGAAAAGCAGCAAGCCCATCCCCCAACTCCCTACCAGCTTAGACAAGAAGGGAGAGTCCAAGCTGGGAACTGAGGCACTAACCAGAGGTGTGAGGGCAGGACAAGTCAAGAGAAAAGGGAAGGCTGTGGAGCAGACTGAGACAGCACATCTCAGAGCAGTGACCTGTCTACTGGCACACATTTCCTCTGCCTGCTATGTGAAGGTGCTGGCACAGGAGTGTTTAACCTGGGGCTATAATTTATTCGGGGGTAGCATCAAAGGGGACTGTAAATAGAGATGTGAATGAAACGTTTTTTCATTTTCACTAACCCATAAGTGAAATGTAGAGTTTCTTTCAATTATAAATTCAGACAAAAAGCCACAGTAGTATTACAGTACCTCTGACCATCACCAACAGAAGTCACTTATTTTCATTTCACATTAGAATTATAACAGGTATCTTGAAATATCATTCACATGCATCACCAATTTGAAATTTCAGTAGGTATCAGACCTGCTGCTAGATTTTGTAATTTGACATGTTAATAAAAAAGCATACTACTCTATCACAACTTTTTTAAATGTACATTTCAACACAATCAGTTTCCCTTGCAACTCTCTGTATTTTATGAATTTAGAAACATTCTGAAAGGGGTCCATGACACAAACAAGGGTAAGAAGACTGAAGTGGAACTGGAGAAAGGAAACAGGATTCCCACCTTCAGTGGGATGTAAGAGTTACTGAGGAAGACAAGCTCAGTGTATGGAACCAACAGTGGCACCACACCAAGAGGCGGGCAGAGGGAGAGTCAAGAGGCATTGATGCTGGAAGGCAGGACTCAGCTGAGCTTAAAAGAAAGGAGAGAATCCAGTCAACAAGACTAGAGAGGGAAAAACACTGTGAGGAAAACTACAGACTCAGGAGATGCTCAGAGAAGCAGGCTGAGGCCTTAAATCCCAGGCTAGTGAGTATGGACGTGATGGGGGCAGGTGCATCACTTGAACAGGAAAACCTCGGGAAGACAAATTGGCAGGAGCCCCAGGGACTCGGCAGAGGACTTAGGGGAGCACAGGAGGAGCGGAAGCCGTCAGTGTGTGGTTCAGAAACCAACCCTCCAAGGACTCCCTCTCATCCACCTTGCGGCAGGAACCACATTTGGTTTCCCCCGTTACACTCCAGGGTTCTCACTGACCAGCAGACAAGCACTGTTCTAGCTGATCCCAGGGTAGAAGACCTAGAAGCATTTCCCTTGAGATCCAGAAAGCACTTTCATGTCTGGTGTGCTAGGGTTTGGAACACTTCAAACCAAAAGCAGTAACCACCCACAGGTCTCCTGATTCACCAACTTCTCCAAGGACGATATTCCTTAGTGAGCTGCCAAAGCCCAACTACAGTGGCACTCAGTCCTTTTGGCCAACTTACTGCTCAAGCTATCCTTGAGACTCTAGCTCAAAAAGCTGGCCTGAGGCCAACAGAAGTCTGCTTATATGACAGCAGTAAAGCAGAGTACAAGGACACGGCTCTGAGCACAGGTCTATCGCAGGTGACCCACAAAGCAAACCAAAGCAATGGCTCACTTGGAACATTTCACCTGAAACGCAAGCGCACATGCAAACATGCACGCACACACATATATACATACACACAAATACACACACACACGTCCTGGGTAACTCTCAAGAGTGAGGTTAGTCTTCCCACTTATTCCAAGGAACTAGTAATCAACTTGGCGAGGAGGAGGAGGTAAGGCCTCTACAGGACAGACCTCAGAAACTCAGAATGCTTAATATCATTTGGGAGGAGTAATTCTGAGCTTGGAGACTGCAACTGTCCTGGGAGCTTCTGGGGGATGGGAGAGAGAACAGACAAACATTCCAAAATAGCAATTATCAGTTTCCTAAGTACTGGTCTCCAGGATTTTCCAAGTACAAATTGCTCCTGGGGCCTCTGCACAAAACAGTCTTATCTGACATGTTGGCAGTAGACAAAGCCAAAATCATCAAGAGAAGCAAATTCTCCAGATGACCCTATATTCTTAGGAAAAAAAAGGCATACACACCCTGTAACAACATATGAAAGTTTTTTTGTTTGGTTTGGAAAGGGTACTCAAAATGCCAGTCATAAGTTCAAAAACTACACATCTGACAAAAGGTTGGGAATTACAGATGAATTCTCCTGACCCCTCAGATCGAAAATTAAGAGGCACTAGCAGAGGAAAAACTTGGTATTCTAGTCTCCCTGACTATTCACATCTTGATCCTGCAGGAAACACTCAATTCTCCCTCCACTTTCGTGGGAGGATTCAGGTAGATACAGCAAACCCCAGAGTGAGCTGAATCAAAAAGACATTTGCAGTAAAACCTCACAAACTTTGACCAATGAGAGGTCAGGGACAAAGATCTAGCCTGTATAATTTGAGAAGTTAATTTACAGAGCATTTTAGAAGAAATGCACTTTTTACTAAACTTAGTAAAATTTTAGGAGAGAAACTTTACTAAAATCCACGAGTTACTCCAAATGCCTTCTTGAGAAAGTTCTGTCCTGCCTACCCAAAGATTCTACTACCTTCATTAGTGGCAATCACATGAAAACAAAGAACATAATGCCATGTTCACTGAGGAACATCTGCTCTCGGACTTTTCAAATACTGCAAGTAACCAGTTACTAAAGCCTCGGCAGACGCTACCCCCAGATCACAGCTCACACGTCCACGGAACTCCACGTCTGGCTTACAGTGCTTCTCTAGTCACCGACAACAGATCAGAGCTGGCATGAGTGTTGAAGCCTATCTGCCGATCCTGTCTACATTCTTGAAAGTGTCCAGGGAGCCTGGTTTAGTGGAAAAAACATGGCTTGAAGCGTAAACAGATCTGGCTCACACCCTGGCTTTACAGCTACCTGATACCTAAGCTTGGGTTGGGTTAAGTTAGTTAAACCACTCTGGGCCTGTTTCCTCCTCCATTTAATTCGGTGACACTAACTCCACAGAATTACTGTAATAATGAAATGACACAACACATCTTAGACATTCAGCAGAGTGCCTGGCACATAGCGGGTACCCACTAAATACCAGTTCCCTTTCCCTTTCTTTTACTTTCTTGATTTGGTCATAGGACCATGGGATCTTACTTTCAAGATCATTTGAATGGCAAACTTCCCCTTAATTGATAATACTGATGACCAGTACAGTTAACCACACCACTTATACAAAAAAATTACTAATTTGCCACTAATTCCAGTCCTCCATAGACTTGTGCTTCCATCTGAGTAAGAGGATGTCCAACGGTTTGTCAAGCAATGATGAGAATAACACAAGGGAGAATATGCAATCTACAGGAAAACAGTTGCCTGTTCTTAGGTACTAGGTGGCATCCAATCATACTGCAAACAGACGTGCCGATTACAAATAGCCCTTTAACTGTTACTGCTTTGGCAGAATTTGTTAACCATTCATATTTGTTATTGTATTTCCTTGAAAATGAAACTGATTCTTTCACTGACCTCCTCCCTCACCTGACCCTCGTACAGCCTGCCTGTGCGACCTAACAAGGCTTTGGGGTATGGCCACCTCGTATGGGTCATGACAGCTGGGGGAAAGGGTGGGGAAGTGACAGAGGGAGTTTAGTCAGGAATAAAGGAGAGAGAAGCGTTGAGGAAGTTGATATAAGGAAGCAATAAATCAGGAAGGCTTCCTGGAGGAAATTACAAGAGCTTTAGAAACAAAGTAAAACAGGATGGTAGAACAATGGATAGGGCATTCTAGAGGTACAGGGAAGGCAGGGCAGAAAGGAGGAGTCAGGGTTAAGAGCCTGGGCTTTGGCATCAGACATAGGTTCTGATCTCTACTTATCTTGTACAAGTTACTTAATTTCAATTTCTTTATCTGTGAGGATTAAATGAGAATGCATTTAAAATGCTACAAGGTGGTACAATTGTAGCTGTGGAGCTAAGTGAGGAAACAATCAGAAGACAAGTGCTTAGAAATCCCAGTAATGGAATCCGAAGTAAGACAGTCATCAAGGTTTACGTAGGTGGGAAGAGGAGTGTCCACGAATACTTACTTTGAGAGACCCACAAGCCCGAGGAAAATAGGTCATACAAGCCTTCATTCCCTCCAGTGCTGAGAGCTCACACTGTGGGAAAAACAGAAAGTAAGCAAAGGCAAGAGCCCGACACCCCTACAGACCCCATCTCCACCACGCCACCCCTCAGGTCCCTTCTCCATACACTTTTCCTCGGCCCTTCCCTCTTCTCACTTCTTCAATCCTATTCCTTAATCACTTCCCGTCACATTCTTTAATCCAGTCGGTGTGAGTGAGGGCAAGCACCACAAGAGGCCAAGGGTCGGGGGGATGGGGGAGGGAGGTGTCTCACCTCTGGTCTGAGGCCCAGAAGAGAGGTGAGAAGGCCAGGGAGGTGGTTCATGGAGATGTCCCGGAAGAGGGTAGGAAGCTGGGCTGCATATCGAAGCAGGTCCCTCAGGACGGCCACAGCCAACTCCATTGTGGGGGGCGAGTCCTGGGACTAAAGAGCAACAACACCCCAAGTTCTCAACCTCACCTTCATGGTCACCAAGAAGAGATCCTAACATCTTGAAAGGATTGCCTATCTCCGCTATTCCCATTCCTTCTCCCACTCACTTCTCATTCAGGTCAATCTGGTCTTAGTGTCCACAACTCCACCAAAAACACTTTCACTATAGTCTTATAACCCTTGAGTTCCTAAATCTGATAAACAATTTTCAGGGGCCAGCCCCGTGGCCGAGTGGTTAAGTTTGTGTGCTCCGCTGTGGCGGCCCAGGGTTTCACTGGTTCAAATCCTAGGCGTGGACATGACACCACTCATCAGGCCACGCTGAGGCGGAGTCCCACATGCCACAACTAGAAAGACCCACAATTAAAAAAGTATACAACTATGTACTGGGGGGCTTTGGGGAGAAGAAGAGAAAAAAAAAAAATTTTCAGTCCTGGTCTTGTTCCACCTCTGAGGGGCATAAACAGAAGGGAGTCCCCTCTCTTCTCTGAAGTACTCTTCCCTCGGATTCCATCCAACCCACAGCCCTGGTTTTCTGCTGCTCTGTCCCAGTCTCCTTTGTAAGCTCATCTTCCTCTACCCGACCATTAAACGTGGAGTGCCTTAAATCTAGTCTGGACACGTACTCAACTTGATCATCTCATCCTCACCCTCAGCTTCAACTGCCATCTAAACGCTGAACACTCCTCCATTGTAAAACACATTGACTGAAGCCCCTACCCACTGAACCCTCAAGGTTGTACCCTACGACATCGGGCCACTTCCACTTGCACCAGATCAGAGGCACGCTTACTAAGAGGGCTCCCACTCAATGACCAAGGCCACGCTTACAGTACTTTCACACACACACACCCCGACCCTGGCTGCCTTCCAATGTTCTGAAATCCAGGAGTCCTCCTGGACACATCCCCTCCCTGACCCTATTCCATCATCCAGACATGTCCACTTTGCCTCTCAATCTCTCTGGAACTCATCTACTTCTCATCATTTCTACTTCCACCATCCTAGTCCAAGCTACTGGGAACATTCTCTGAGGGTATTTCAGTAGGCTTCTACATGGTCTTTCTGCTTCCAGTCTGGCTCCTTTCTAATTCTTCTCCACACAGCAGCCAGTGTTATTCCCAAATGAAAATCTGATCATGTCACCACCACCACCATCACGACCACCTCCTCACCCCTACTCAAAACCATCCATGAATTCCCACTATTCCAAGAATAAAAGCCAAACTCTTTAACATGCCTACAACACCATACATGTCTTGGTCCCCATCTACCTACTTCCCCAGTTGCTTCTCATCAACCCCAGCCACATGAGCTTGCCTATAATTCTTCAGATGAGCCAAACTCCTTTTCTCTCAGGGATTTTGCACACTTACAACACTTACAAAACCTTCTCAGCCCAATTTACTCTTATTGATCAGTTCAGAGAAGCCCTCCCTGAGCCACTGACCCTTATCACCATTGCCCACGCCACCCGAGTCCGGGTCAGATTCTCTTGCTGTTAAATGTCCTCAGAGCACTGTATTCTTTACCTCGATAGAACATGCCACCGTTTATCATTTCCCACTCATTGTATAATTATTCGATTAAAGCTTCTTCCACCAGAACAGGGATCAGCAAACTATGGTCTATGGGTGCCTGTTTTTGTACGGCCCACGAGAGAATGGCTTTTAAAGGGTTGGAAAACAAACAAAGAAATAATATGCGACAGAAACCATATGTGGTTTGCAAAGTCTAAAACATTTACTGTCTGTAAACATTTACTTCACAGAAGGTGTCCCAATCTCTGCGCTAGACCCTAAGCACCGTGAAAGCAGGGTCCACGTACATCTTACCACTGTCTCCCCAGAGCTTAGCAGACAGCCTGCCACATGTGCTCACAATATGCTTGTTGACGAACTGAGTGGAGATGTCATCAAAGGATACAAAAGTTACATCCTTTTAAGTTAATTAATTAATTTAATTAATCCTTTTAATTTTACGAAGGTAAATTAAAATGTTAAAAGAGGAAAAAAAGAGTAGGAAAAAAACCCAAACACCTGGAAAAAAAAAAACAGAGATGTCACTCATCAGAAAAGCTAACGAGGAAGTGAAACAGTCAGAGGTTACAGTGTGTTAAAGGTCGGATGAATTAAAATAACCCAGTAGACAAAAATAACAAAAGGTTTAAAAGGACATTTCTATGTGAAGATTATCCTTCCTGCTATCAGGAAACTGCTTCTAATTATTCTATCCTCAGAGCTAAATGTCCAAGCCGCAAGAACACACCACATCCAGAATGAAGGGATGACTGGGGGAGGGAGAGGAGGCAGGGTGGCAGCTGAATCCTTACCTGCAAGACCTGCTGAATGCTCCGAAGCCAAGAGACACAGTGCTGCTGGAACATCTCTGTGGGGCTCTCCCCCACCAGCAGGGACAGCAGACATAGGCCCTCAAACCTTGTAAGACAGAAGTGAGTGATGATAAGTGGGTGGAGGCCAGACTTCAGAAAAAGCTATTTACCGCTCTTTTACTCTCACTGGGCTAGAGTAACACGTCACGTCCAGATCCACTGTGGTTTCTAACTCCTGAAATACTTGGAGGACTTGAAGTGAGGTGCGGGTAGCAAGGAAAGAAGGGAACCGTGGCATCCCAGGTGAGGCACAGGAAGCTTGGGAGCTGGAACAGGTCGGGCTCAACTCAAGTGAGCTCATGAAAAGAATGAACTCTCCACCCTCTTGGGAATGGAGAGCTCTCCTCAATCCATAGGGTGTGACAACGGATGGACAGATGTACAGCCCACTTCCTAAGGAAACACCCCTGGGAAAAAAACAGGGTTAAAGACTTACCGAGTTTTGATAGAACCAAGACGTGCATTACTGAGACCCACCAACGCCCCAACAGCGGAAAGGTTCTGGAAGAAAGCAAACAGGGAAGTGAGTCAGGAATAGGATTCTAAAGACACAGGAGAACTTCTCCAAGCCCTTCCCTGCCCCACCATCTATGAAGGATTTTCTGAAGTCACGCCTCCTTTGAGGCCAAAATCCCATTCCTCTAGAGGCCTTCAGCCTTTGCCCTATTTTCAGCAGGTGAAAAAAACACAGCAGCCTGTCCCAGAGGCTTTCTTCAAGTTCCATCTTGCCTGACCCCTTCTTTCACTTCCCACTCAACAAATTAGTGCTATGCAGAGAACAGCCCAACTCATTCAGCTACCAGACTTCAAGGACAGATGTCCTTCACCTCATACGCCAAAACAGCACCTAGCGCAAAGGAGACATCCATAAATGCTTGCTGAAAGGATGCTGAACTCAGCCGTCATGCTTCTTCCTTCACCCCCAAACAAATCCTCCTCCTCCTGTTCCTGGCTTCCTTAGAGCTGTTAAGAACGCCAACACAGACTAGTGAACCAGAGCCTCCTTCCAACCCTCTCCTTCTCTCACATTCTGGGAGCCCTGAAAGAGGCTTCCTCCCTGGTCCTCTCACAAGTAATCTCTCCATCCCTTGAATGGCCAGACTCCTCTACAGCCCCTGTATCACCCTAACCGTACTCACCACTCATTCGTTCAAGAAACCCATATTATGCACTGGGACAGATGAAGGAATACAGAGCTGAATAAATACAGAACTCCCTGCTTTCACAAAGGGAAATGTTCACTCACTGATTCAGTAAATGTTTATGTAACACCTACTTCATCAGGTGAGACATTGTTTTTGGTGCTGGGGAGCTTATATTCTAGTTAGAGGAGACAGAAAATAAACAAGTGACCAAATAACAAATAGTATGTTAGATGGTGCTAAGTGCTATGGGGAAGAGAAAAGCAGAGTAAGAAAGAAAAGGAGAGCCCGGAGTAGGGAAGAGAAGTAGTATCTTATGTGGAGTGGACACAAAAGCCCTCCCTAAAAGGCCACTGGAGCAGAGACCTAAAGGAAAGTGAGAGCAAGACATACCGATACCCTCATACAGTACTGGTAAGAATGTAAAATGGTGCAACCACTTTGGAAAACAGTCTAGCAGTCCTCAAAAGGTTATACATAGAGTTAACACATGACCCAACAATTCCACCCTAGGCATATACCCAAAAGAAGTGAAAATATACATTCTCATGAGAACCTGTACACAAACGCACATAGCAGCATTATTCATAATAAGCCAAAAAGTGGAAACAACCCAAATGTCCATCAACTGATGAATGAACAAAACACAGTACAGCCACACAATTGAATATTATTCAGGCATAAAAAGGAATGAAGTTCTGAGACATGGATGAACCTAAAACATTATGCTAAGTAAAAGATGCCAGACCCAAAAGGTCATATTTTGTATGATTCATTTATATGAAATAGTCAAATAGGCAAATCTATAGAGACAAAAAGTAGATTAGTGGCTGCCTAGGGCTGAAGGGCAGGGAGGGGGTAGGGGCAAAGAGGGATTGAGCACCAGTGGGTACAGGGTTTCCTTTCAGAGTGATGAAATGTTCTAAAACTCATCATGGTGACGGTTGCACACTCTGTAAATATACCAAAAACCATTGAATTGTACACTTCAAATGAGTGAATTATACATGTGCATTACATCTCAACAAAGCTGTTTATAAAAAGGCATACTGTTAACAACAACAAAAAATGTTTAGGGAAAAGGCAAAGGTCGTGAAATGACAGCACACTTGGTATATCTGAGGAACAGCAAGGAGGCAAATTGTCACAGGAGGAGAAGAAGCGAGAGAGAGAGGAATAATAAAGATGAAGGTCCCAGCAGCAGGGTAAAACCTTGTAAAGTCATAGAGGCAACTGCTGGGTTTTACTGTGAATGAGATAAAAACCATGGGAGGAGAGGGGAATTTGGGGCAGAGGAAAGCTATTACCTGACTTATGATTTATTTTTTAAAACACATCAACGAGACTTGAGTTGCCTTGTTGAGAAGGCAGAAGCAGAGAGAAGTAGGAGACTACCATAATAATCCAGGAGAGAGATGAGGCAGCTTAAAGAGGCTGGTAATTCTGGGGACACAAAGCATCAAATTCTGGATATATTCTGAAGGTGCAGCCAACAGAATTTGATAACAAACTGGATACGCGTGAAAGATAAAGGCAAAGATAATTCCAAGGTTTTTCACTGGAGCAACTAGCCATTTACTAGGAAGGGGAATACTGCAGGAGGAGTAAGTTTTGGAGGTGAGAATCAGGAATGTTAAATCACATATGTTAAATCGAGGATGTCTATTTAACATCAAAATGGAGATGCCAAGTAGATGTTGGGTAGATGAGTCCAGAATTAGGAGAAATCCTGGTTAGAGTATTTGGGAGTTGTCAGTCATGAGGCTGGACCAGCTCACCGAGGAAGTGAGTGTAAACAGAGAAAAAGCGCAGTACGAGCACTAGGTTCTTGGGTACTCAAACACCTAGAGTTCAGAACAGTGAGGGGGGGAGCCAGTAAAGACAACTAGAAAGGAGTGACCAGTATGGTAAGAGGAGAATCAAGAGAGAGTGGTATCCCAAAAGCCACATGAGGAAAATTATGCAAGAAGGGGTGATCAACTGTATCAAATACTACAGACAGATCAAGGAATATGAGGACCCAAATTTGACCTTTGAACTTGATATCCTGACGGTCACTGCTGACGTTCAAGAATTACCATATGACCCAGCAAAAAGCTATTTCAGTGAAGTGGTTAGGCTGAAAGCCTAAATGGAATGAGTTCTATGGGACAACCATTATAGTAATAATTCATTCAGGGAAGAATCTTTAACGGATGCTCAAACAGGAGAGAGAAAGGCTGACAAGACACAGACAGTTATATCATCTCCTCACAGGACACTTACTAATTACAAAAGGAAAAATTCTAACTTTATAATGAAGCAACCACCCTAACCCAGTAATCAAAGTTAACATCACCAGTAATGAAACAGAGACATTATGTGCCTCCTATATGATGCAGCAAGAATGTCACCTCACTTCTGCAGTATTCCTGCCAAAAATGCATAACCTGGATCTAATCATCAGGAAACAGCAGATAAACCAAACTGAAGGACATTCTCTAAATACCTAACCTGTACTCTTCAAAAATGTCAAGATCCTAAGACAAAGACTGAGGAACTATTTCAGGTTAAAGACTAAAGAGACAGGACAACTCGATACAATGTGTGATCCTACAGTGAAGCCTGAACTAGAAATTGTTCTTTTGCTAAAATGACACTTTGAGGATAACTGACAAAACTTGAATAAGGCCTATAGATCACGTGCTTCATAGCATCAATGTTAATTTTCTGATTTTGATGACGGAATGTGGTTATGTAAGGGAATGTCCTTGTTTTTAAGGAAATACACACTGAAGTATCCAGAGGTAAAAGGCATTATGTCTGCAACATCTTCAGACATGGACTCAGAAAAAAACATACACAGAATGAGAAGACAAATATGCATCTTAAATGCTGATATTTGGAGTACCTAGGTGAAGGCTATATTCTTTCAAATTTTCTATACACTTTAAATTATTTCAAAGTAATGTTACAAAAAGAAGAAGAAGAATGGGAGAAGAATCAGAGACAGAAGTGCAAACTATTCTTTTGAGGAGTTTTGCCATAAAGAGAAGTAGAGAAGTGGGGCAGGAGCTGGAGGGGGATTTTTTTAAAAGCAGCTTTGAGCTGTATGCTGATGAAAATGACCCAACAGAGGGGGAAAATGTGATGATGGAGAAGTGGCGCAGAACTGCTGAAGCGGTGCACCTGTGTAAGTGGAGAGGGGATAGCCAGCGCACAAGCAGAGGGTTGGCCTTAAACAGGAGCATGACTAGCTCAGCCCTAGTGGTGGGAGGCAAGGCAGAGCACATGGGCACAGACACAGGTAACTAGCAGATAGGGTGGTTGGAGCCTATGGGAATTCCCATCCAACTGTTTCTGCTTTCTCAGCAAATGGGAAGCAAGGTCATCAGCTAAGAGTGAGGATGGAGAGAAGTAATCAGAGATTGTCGAGGAAAGTGGAAATATAACAGGATTGCTAGGCAACACTAAGCGTCCACTTGAGATGATGATGGCCATGAATTTAAAGTGAGACTAGTCAGCAAGGATACATGTTTTTCTCCAGATATACTGAGCTGTGCAGGTGCGGGCACAGAATAAACAGAGTTGGATTTAACATAGACAGGATATTGCGAGGCAAGTACACTGAAGGGAGAAGGGCAAGGAAGTGATTATAACAGAACTTAAACTGGGTAAGAAGGGAAGAGAGAACAGGACAGACAATAAGTTAATTTCTTTCAAATAGTGAGAAATGCTAGGAAAGCAACAGAACAGGATAATGTGACAGAGAATGACTGGAACGGGAAGGACTACTTTATTTCAAGACGGGGTGGTCAGGAAAGGCTCCTCGGAAATGGTGACATGTAAGTTGAGACCTAAACGAGAAGCTCACCTTCCCATGAGATCCCAGCAGACTAAAGGAACAACGAGCAAGGGCCTCAGCATGCTCCAGAAACGAGATTAGCTTGGGTGGCTGGAGTACAGTTCAGACAGACAGGGAGTCTTATGAGATGAGGTCAAGAGGTAAGCAGAGGCCACACTATATACGGCCTTGTGCAATAAGTTACTGGAGGATTTTAAGCAGAATGCTGTAATCTTATTGATATTTTTTAAAAGCTCACTGGGTGCCGGCCTGGTAGCACAGCGGTTAAGTTCACACATTCCGCTTCAGCAACCCAGGGTTTGCCGGTTCGGATCCCTGGTGCGGACTTACGCACTGCTTGTCAAGCCACGCTGTGGCAGGCATCCCACATATAAAGCAGCGGAAGATGCGCATGGATGTTAGCTGAGTGCCAGGCTTCCTCAGTAAATAGAGGATTGGTGGCAGACGTTAGCTCGGGTCTAATGCTCCTCAAAAAAATAAATAAAATAAAAGCTCACTGGTTACTGGCTGGGGAATGGAATAGTACAAAGCCCTAGGGATACAAGGCAGAACAAGACACCCTGCTCCTTAAAGCACGTGCAGTTATAGGGGAAATGAGATCTGAGATTTGCTTTAAAATGCCCCTGGGGGCATTTTTGCCCCCGAGGGCAGAGTTGGGATGGTGGGAATGAAACAAGACTGGTAAAATGTTTCTTGTTAAATTTCAGTGATGGGGACAGCACAGGGTGGAGAGGTTCAAAACACTATTTTTTCTACTTTTGTGTAATCTGATATTTTCCATAAGTTTTTTTTTTAATTACACACAAAAACAAAACAAATCAAAGCCTAGTTGTGTAGGTGTGGTAGAAGGAGGTTGTACGTATACATAAAATAAATGAATGGATCATTTCAATATGGTGTAATAAAGAGCAGCTGATCACACCTGTTTGGGGAAGGTCTCCCAAAGGCAGCCACAAATAAGCAGAGAATTGAAAAGATTTTTGGAGGGAGCAGGGAGGCAGCACAGGGAGGGATTCCAAGCAGAGAACAGTAAGTGCAAAGACCCTGAGGCAAGAAAGCCCAGGTACTGAAGGACTTTAAAAGGTAGAAAACAGGATTCGAATTTTACTTTAGAAAGTTCACTCCAGCTGCTGTGTGGGGAATGGGTTAAAAAGAGCAAGACTGAGGGCAAGGAGACCAGTTAGGAGATTGTTGCTATAACCCAAGCTAGAAATTGTGAACTGTGCTAAGGTAGCTCCATCTCGGAACTGCTGAGTTTGCAGTATCTGTGCGAAAGCAAAGTTGGTGGTTAAGCCTAGATAGAGGGACCAATCAGTGGATCTCTTTTTCTCTCAAGCTCCAAACCTATTTACTTACCTTGATTACTCCTCTCAACTAAACTAGAAATTCTCCGAGGGAAAAGACTATGTCTTATTTATCTACCTGGAGATGAGGAATAGTACCTAACAGATAACAAATACTCAGTAAATGTTGAATGAAAATCTCCAGGGAAGGGAAGGAAACACGCCACACCCTTCCATTTACTGAGGACCCAATGCAAGAGACACAAGTAGAAAAAATTTCAAGGCAAGATATACCCAAAAATGTGGTTCTGGCAATACTAAAGGGAGAGTCTAGTTTCCCACATCACCCCTAGCTGCTTTACTCAAAATCCCACTCGACTGTAGACACTTAGAGGAAATAAGCAAGACATTAAGTTCATGTAGCTCCCCTTGAAGAAGGAGGGGAAGAACTGAAAGAGATGATGAAGAAAATCACACATTTATGGGCAGAATAGATACTATTTCAGAAATATTTAGGAACCACATGAATTTAGAGGAGGAAGATGTAGAGGGAAGAGAAAATATACAAATCAGCTCCTGCTTCTGAAACTGGGCTGAGAAAGCAGATAGTTTTGCCACCCTCAACAATGAGGAGTAATGTTAATATAAATAATAAATGAGGTTGTCCCTGAGAAATTTGGGGCTAAGATTATTGAACCACCTAGCAGGTTGTAACAATCCTCTTCCTGGAAGGAAGCATAGAGCTGGGAGGGTCCCACTAATACAGGTTGAGACAGAGAAGACCTCAAGTAATGAGGGTTGGAGGATGCACAGAATTTTGGAGAGGGTTAGGGAAGAGGACGGAGGGAGGAGATATGTTATTTCTTGTTAAAATCAGTGCCTTCACCTAGGCAAGATGATAGAGCCTCAAGCTGGGATGCGGACAACGGGAAAGATATAGAAACAAATGAACAGATCAGAAAGCTACTCAGAGGAAAAAAATCAACAGGACTTGATAGACTGCATACTAAGGTGTGTGAACAAGAAGAAAAGTATTTAGGATGACACTTAGGTTTCTAGCTTGCAGAATTTAATAGATGTCAGATACTACTCTTAGTATAATCCAAACGCCCCTTCTAAGCTAGTCTACAAAGCTCTGTATGGTCTATCCACTGCCTACCCTACCTCACCAGCCTCATCACACCCACTCTCTTCCCCTCCACCTCTGAGCTAAAGGCACAATGCCTTTCTTTTCAGCTGTTCCCTCCCACAGGGCCTTCCCACATGAGCTTTCCACTGACTGAACCAACCCTCTCATTTTCTTTCCCTAGCCAACCCCTACTCATCCTTAGGGGTCTCAGCTTAAACTCCGGTACATCAGGAAAACCTCTGCGATTCTCCAGATCAGGTTAGAGCTCCGTAATATACAACGTTCATAGTGTTTCCTAACATTTTGGCCATCGCCATCGCATCTGTAACTGGAGCGCCCAGTACTTGACGCTCAGTAAGAGCTCAGTAAATATTTGTTGAATACGTCCATTAACTCAGTCGAAACAACTCCAAAAAACAGATAACACCGGAGGAAAAAGAAGCTAAAGATCATACGTCTAGTGAGTGACGGGACCTGGAATCGAATCCATTCCCGCGTGACTACTAACAGCCCAGCAACAGAGAAATGAGGCCCTTCCTTTTCCCTGAGTTTCTACTCGGGGCTGATAAAGGAGAAATGCGTGAAATTCATCCAGCACGACACCTAGATGCGGTTTCTGCCCCCAGCTCTCCTTCCCTCCACCTCCCTACCGTGACCCGGCGCACAGGTGCGGCGCCAACCTTCCAACAGAGCCTCAGGCACGCGGGCCACAGACTCACCTGGGCCCCGCCCACCGTCCCATGCAGCCGCAACAGGCACATAAGTCCGGGCAAGTGTGCGGCCGAGCGGACGTGAGGATGCACGGGAGCAACGGTAGACCCGGCTCGCGGCTGCAGCAACCCAGACACGCTCTCCAGCAGCAGCAGGCGGAGACGCGGGCCCGAGGCAACAGCCGAGAGACCCCCGGTCCCGCCGGCAGCCCCAGCCGCGGAGCCCGCAGAGGGCCCACTAAGAACGGCTGCCGCCATCTTCACCGGGGTTCTGGTGGTGGCGTGGCGCGATGACGCAAACACACCGCGACGGACGCCCCGTGGGGAGTGGGCGTGAGGAGGGGGCTGTGGTCCTGCGCGACTGGTGAACGGAAGTTGGACTCCGGGCTCTGGCTGGTAGGGAGCATGCGCGGTGTGCAGGGGCCGGGCTGCCTGGGCGCCGGAGAGTGGGGTATTCAGTCCTCCGGGGGCGGGCCAGTGGCGCCTGAAGAACACGTGATCAGAACAAAAGGCGCCCGAGTCTGAAAGCTATCCTTTAAGCCTAGAGAGTCCCCGGACACTTTCCTTCTAGACATCACTGATACCTAAAGAACTGGCCCCGTTGTCTGAAATAAGACGTTTTTAACTACATTTACAACTACAGAAATGATACAATATACGCGCCTTGCGAAAACAAATTCAAACAATACAGAGGGCATAAAGTAAAAAGAGAAATCTACTCTCCCCCGAAATCCTTCTCCCAGTAATGTGTATACTTGCCTAATATTAGTCTATGCACAAAAACAAAGATGCATATTTGACAAGAGCAGGGTCTGCACTTGACTCTTTTCCCTCAATATATATCGCGGGCGCCTTTACGCTGTTTTTTATGCTGCATGGTACAATGAAATGGGAGCGCCGTGATTTAACAATTCTATTGCTGAATACTTCCAGCTGCTCCAGTTTTTCACTAATACACTTTAGTGGACACTCAAATACTTCTATGTGTGCTTTTGTGCACAAAGATAATCCAATAATTTTAATCTAATTAAAGGCAAATCCAAGAGTCATCTTTTTTCCACTCTTACTGCCCTCTAATCCTTCCTCAAGTCCTGGCATTCTGCCTCCAAAATATATTAACCCAGTAGGGTTATTTTTTCTCTATTTCTCCACCTTCAGTACCACTGTAGTCCAAGTCACCATTCTCCCTCACCTGGCCTCTTTTGATAGCCTCCTTCAAAGGCCCCTTCATTGCTCCCCTCCGTCCCTCTTGGCCCTTGGTTGTCCCTTCTCCACACAGCAATGAGAGGTCTTTCCAAATCTAAGTCAGTTCTTGTCACTCCCTGCTTAAAGCCCTTCAGTGTCCTGGAGATATGTGAATGAAATCCCATCTTTCAGCTTGGCCTTCTGTAATCTACATGACCCCACCATAACCACCTCTCTGACCTCAACATGTACCAGATGTATCACTCTCCCTCTCTTTCCCTATCCTTGAGTCCAACTAGCCTTCTTTCTATCCTCTAGCAAGCCCATTCCCACCTCAGAGCCTTTGCACATGCTGCTGCTTCTGCCTAGAAAAACCATCCTTTGATTCTGCATGACTGATACCATCTTGCCATCCTCAGAGAGGGCGCCTTTTTTTTAAGAAGTCCCCATTCCCTCCTCCATCACCCTCTATCACGTTACCCTTATTTTTTTTAATAACTCATAGCACTATCCAAAATTTACGCATTTTCTTATTTATTGACTCTCTTCTGTCTAAATACAAACCCCACGAGAGGTGTCTTGTCTTCTTCCCTATTTTATTCTCATCACTAGAAGAGTGCCTGGCACGTAAAAGGTGCTCAGTAAAGATTTGTTGAGTGAATAAATGATTGAGTATCAGATGAAAGAGGATGCCTATTTTTAATTTTGACAAGAAATGGCAAAATGCCCTCTAGAAGTTCCATCAATTTAAACCCCAGCCAACCATGTAAAGTAGAGCTCTATGCCTTAGACATCATCCCAATACTAGGCTTATTTATCTTTTTAAATTTTGTCAGTCTGAAACATGAAAAATATCTCCTTCTTTTAACTCGTTTTTCCTGATCATTCGTGAAATGGAGTAACTTTCATATGTTTAATAGACATTTGTATTTCTTCTTTACTTTTCATGCCCTTTACCCATTTTCCTATTGAGTTTTTCACCTCTATCTTATTAGTTTGTAGGAACTCTTTGTAGATTTAAGAAATTACTTTTTTTTTTAAAGATTTTATTTTTCCTTCCAAAGCCCCCCAGTACATAATTGTGTATTTTTAGTTGTGGCATGTGGGATGCTGTCTCAGCGTGGCCTGATGAGCGGTGCCATGTCCGCATCCAGGATTCGAACCGGTGAAACCCCGGGCCACCACAGCAGAGCTTGCAAACTTAACCACTCGGCCACGGGGCCGGCCCCTATTGTTGATTGTTATATGTGTTGCAAGGTTGCAAGAGGTTTCTTCCAATTTGTCTTTTTATTTTATTTAATTTTTAATCTCAGTCGTTTGGAAGTAAGGTGTTGTGATTAAGGGCACAGATTCTGGGGCTCGACTGCTGGGTACAAACACCAGCTCTGCCTCTTTCCAGTCATGTGAGCCAGCAGGTTACTCAACTGTGCCGCCATTTCTTCATCTATAAAGAGGGGATAATTATAGACCCTCAACTCATACGGTTGTGAGGACGAAATTAATTGATGTTTGTCAAGTGCTTAGAACAATGTTTGGCACATGGTAAATACTATAAAGTGCTAGCCGTGGGGTTTGATATCTTGAGATGCTTTTCCTAACCTCCCAGATTATAAAAATATTCATCTGTATTTTCTCCTAATACTTTCATAGTTTTACCCTGTGCATTTAGATCTTTAACCCATCTGGAATTTACTTAAGGTATGAGGTAGAGATATAACTTTTGTTGTCCCCAAACACATAGCTGATTGTCGCAACCCTAGTGAATCTGCTATTATTTCTCCAATGACTCAAAATGCTACCATGTGGGTCTATATCTGGACTCTATTCTGTTTCATTGCTCTATTTAGTATTATTGCACCAATAATACAATTTTAATTATTGTAACATAAATTTTCTTATCTGGTAAGACAAATGCCTGCTGTACTCTTATTTTGCAAAATTTTCCTGGCTATACTTGAAAGTTAATTCTTCTGATTATGTTTAGAATCAAGTTCCCCCAAAAAGTCTTGTTATTTTATGTGGCATTAAATGTTCAGACAATTTGCAGAGAAATGACATCTTTATAATGAAAGTTTTTCCCACCTAGAATATGGTGTATCTCTTTCCTTTTTTCTTGCCTTTTTTACTATCTTTCTAAAGCTGTCTTTATATTAATATCTTTTAATACAGTTGTTTTTATGCCATGTAGACCACTTATCTTTCAGTTCCAAAAGCACTTTAGATATGTAGCAATACAGATCTCATTACCTTCTGATGCTGACCCTTTGACAAAAGCGATTCATGAGTCTAAAAGAAATTTATCATCTAGGGCCAGCCCAGGTGGCCCAGTGGTGAAGTTTGGTGCGCTCTCTTCGGTGGCCCGGGTTTGGTTCCTGGGCATGGACCTACACCACTCATCTGTCAGTGGCCATGCTGTGGCAGCAGTTCACATACAAAAAGAGGAAGATTGTCAGTGGATATAAGATCAGGGCAAATCTTCTTCAGGAGAAAGAAAAAGAAATGTATGATCTAAACTTGAAAGGGGTGAAGAGTGAACTCAGAAGGTGGTGAAAGAACTGAGGGGTGGGGAAGTGGCAGCTGGTGGGCAAGATCCGTATTTGAACCCTAAACATGATCTCAGAAGCTGTCTTGTGTGCATAGAAAAGTGGAGGGAGAAGTGTACAGTTAATTCATTTGGGGAAGACAGCGAGTATGAGAAAAGAGATGGAAGAAGAAAAACTTCTTTAACTCCTTCAATCCAGAAATATCAGTCATCCATCATCCTCCCCAAGTCCAGTCAATTTTGCCCTAGAAATGACTCTTCAACCTCTTCTCCTTTCCACTCTATCGTTTATCATCTCCCCTTGACTAGTTTTAATCTGCAACAGCCTTGCCCCACTCCCTCCACCCTCCTCATTGCCCAGAACTAGCTGCCTAAAAGATAAATCTCATGATGCCACTTCCTTGCTTAAAAAGCTACTACTGGATCCATGTGTCCTCCTCCAGGGCAGGGCCCCACTCTCATTCCCTCACCTGCTATACAAAATCTCCCTTTTAACTGTTCCAGCCTCCTCCTCAGTCTTCTCTCTCCTGCCATCTATCCCCACAAACACTTCAGAACAAGATGTGCCTCACCTTTCTCTCTTTGGAATACCCTTTCTCAACTTCTGCCCACTATTCAGAAAGATTGTCCTCAAATGTCCCCTCCTCTGTACAGCCTGCACTCCCTCCACCCCCGCCCCAGCTAAATGCTGGTAGTTGCTTTGTCTTCTGAGTCATACCTCTATTATAGCATTCCTGGGATCATAATACCATTTTATGTGTCTCCTCAACTATACTATTCGGAAGGCAAGGGCCATGTTAACTAATGTCTGTGTACCCACCGCCTAGCATAGTGACTAGCACAAAATAAGCATGGATAGATGGAAGGATGGATGGATGGATGGACGGATGGATAGATGGGTGGATGGGTGGGTGGGATGATAGTGAGGGAGGAAGGAAGGAATGAACGGATGGGTGAGTGGGTGGGTGGATGGACATTAGTTGCGGTGAGTGGACGGAGGAGATGGGTAGTTGGAGCAATTAGAAAAGTAACCCTGCGAAGCTCAAAAAGAGACACCAGGGGGAGCTGACACGCTACAAGAAAGAAGCGGGAGGGCGGTCCAAAGAAGGCTGCAAGCTCTGGGATGAGCGGGTGAGCGGCGCGCGCTAAGGCAAGCACCACGCAAGTGGAACCGCTCACCCACGTGTGTTATCCCTCATCCTCCTTCTCAGACTGTGCTCGAGCTGCTTGCACCGCCCCCACACTCTAATCGCCTCCGCCGCCACAGGGAAAGCAAACAAAGGGGTGGAAACCCCTGCAGGGTCCTGGATGCAGGGAGCCAATCAAGGGCTCTAATCTTCTGGAAGGCGGGAGCCTTCGTTTAAGGGAACCAAATCAGTTTCTAACCGAGTGCGGAGGGGCGGAGAGATGGGCGGGAAGAGCAGAGAGTAGAGACAGCGCCCGCCGGGGAGAGATCCCTCGGGAAGGGTGGGGATAGAGCGCGGAGGGGGCGGGGGCGGAGCCAATCGCCGCGCGTGTCTGTGAGGAGAAGGCGGGCAGCGCCGCGGCGCGCGCGATCCGGGCTGACGCATCTGGCCCCTGTTCCCCGGGATCGAGGGGGGGCCCGGAGGGGAGGGGGAGAGGAGAAAGAGCCGAGGGCGCGCTTGCGCAGTGGCGCGGGGAGGAGCAGGGACTTGGCAGCGGGCTTGGAGGCTGCAAGCGAGCCGCGAACCGGGCGGGCGGCGGGCGCGCGCACCATGGGGGAGAAACCCGGGACCAGGTAAGGGAGGTGGGGCCACGCGGCGGGACGTGGGCGGCGGCCCAGGGCGGGTGCCGGGACGGTCCCCAGACAAGGCCACCCGGGAGAGAATCTGGGGGCCGGACGCCTGGGTCCCTAGGGGCCAGCCATTCGGGGCCGCACGCCTAGGTCCTCGAGGATAATGAGGGAGACGCATGCTGGGAACCCTGCAGAAAGCGAGGGCTGAAGGGCATCAGGAAACCGGCATCTGGGTTCTCGCAGGGATGTGGAGGCCGGACGACTGGGTTCTCCGGTGCAGGCTGCGATGCAGGGGCGGAGGAAGGAGGAGCAGGTGGCCAGTCCCAAGGGGTCGGGTATGGGCAAGCTGGGTGCCGGGAGGGGGATCCCCCCTAGACTCGTGCCGAGCCACTGGAAAGCCTCCTGTCCAATACCCTACAGGCAGCTGGGCTGCCCCCACTGTCCCGAGGGCCGCCTCCGCTTCCAAACTTCTGCCTTCCCCCGGGTTGCTAGGAGCAACAGCTTCATCTTGGGGGAGCAGAGTGCGCGGCGACCCTCCTCGATTATGGGCCTTGCCCTTCTTCCCTGGGGTGAGGGGAGGCAGTATGTGCCCTGGGCACGCCATCCACTCCCCGGATGTTTTCTGTGCAATCGAGGCTCTTTCCTTCCACTGACACCTCGAGTTCTCTTTTTTGGTCTCTAGCAAAATCCACTTCCTGTTGTGACCCAACACCCCTAAAGGGACAGTGGGTGCATGGCTGAGTCCCTGGGGAGCAGGAGCAAAAGAGGAAAAGATTGGGGCTGTATGTCTCTATCCAGAGGGCATCAGGAATGGGACCCTGGTCCTAAGCTGTCACTTATTCTACAAACCACTATCATATCAGCCCACCACTCTCCACCCATAGAGTAGGAGAACCCAGGCTTCTGAGCACCAAGTTGACTAGTATTGGAGAGAGATGATCAGAAGGAGGATTGGTGTCCTAGATTAGAGATTAAACACCCCCAGAGAAAGGGGAAGTCGCTAACTTGAGGGAGGCCCCCAATTTCCGTTATGTGGTTCAGGGAGGAGGACTGATGGACCAAAGGGGGACTGCTGACTTGGCACAATTCCTGCCACCCCCATCAAATTCTGGGCCACAGAAAATGAAGAGAATAGCAGGAAGTGCGAGGGGGCATCTACTTCTGCTGCCCCCCTTCATTGGGCACCTCCATGGTCACCCCAACACTCTGCCTCCTTGGCCAGCCTCAGTATACACATGCTGCTCCCCCCTAGCCTGGCAGGGTGTTGGCTGGGTTAGGATCCAAACGGCAGGTGCCCTGCAGCTGCTCCAGGGCAGTTATTCCAAAGCCACACTCCAGTTGGCCAACTCATTGTGGCTGTTGCAGCCCTCTGCCAGGGCTCCTAATTGGAAGAAACACTGGGACAAAGAGGGAAATCGGAAGCAAAGGGGAAGGAGAGCTGGATGATGCCATAGTAACCATCCCCCAAGTTGGGACAAGAGATGGGGTGCTTTTTCTAGCTGCCACCATATCAATGCTTACTCTCCTTTATTGAATGGGAATACCTGGGGACCTCCATACCCTCTGCCTTATGGCATTTGGATAGCTTGGCCTTCTGGGAAGAAGGGGCAATTGAAGTTGTTATAGCAGAAACAAGTGGTGGGGTTGGAGAAGGGATGGACCAGTTGGCAGGATTTCAGTTTCTACTATCTGGGGACCCTTCCCAGGGATCACTGCCAAGCCAGTGAATTGGGAGTGGACTGTAAGGTGGTACAGCAAAGAACAAGCCCACGAGTGGCCAGAGCATTGGAGCAGCCAGACACTTCCCCACCCTCCTAATGGGTGGAGTGCTCCCTTAAACTGTTTCGGCAACTGGAAAGCAAATCTCCTTCGATTCAACAAACTTGATGTCAATTACAGAGGCAGGGTAGTACAGTCGGCCCTCTGTATCTGTAGGGTCCACATCCGCAGATTCAACCAACCACGGATCTAAAGGCCTACGATGGTTGTGTCTGTACTGAACATGTAAAGACTTTTTTTCTTATCATTATTCCCTAAACAATACCAATGCTAGTTACATTGTATTCAGTATTATAGATAATCTAGAGATGATTTAAAGTATCTGAGAGGATGTGCATAGGTCATATGCAAATATTACACCATTTTATATAAGAGACTTGAGCATCTGCGGTTTTGGGTATCCGCAGGGGTCCTGGAACCAATCCCCTGCAGATACCAAGGGACAACTGTATAATGGTTTAGTGACTAATGCATGGACTTGGAGCCGGGTTGGCTCTGTTTTTATCTGAATTCCACCATTTACACTGTGACTTTAGGCAAGATACTTGACCTTTCCAGTACCTTAGTTTCCTCAACTGTAAAATAGGAATATTAGGACTTCCAGCATTGGGTTATTAAGAGTATTAAATTACGTGAAACACTTGAAACAGTGCTGAGCACACAGTATTCACCCAATAAATGTTAGCCAGCTTGTCATCTTTGTCGTATGGCTGGCATGGTGCTGGGGATGCCTAAATGAATAAGGCCTCTGATGTTCACACTCTGTCTGGTGAGACAGATGATACACAGCTAACTGCCCTTGTGTGCTATCACACCACAAGTAAAGCATAAACAAGGTGTGACAGGAGCCCAAAAAAAGGGGTGACCAGTGGATCTGCTTTATAAAGGAAGTGGTATCTGAGCTGGGCGTTGAAAGACAAATAGGCTTTTAAGCTGCTGAGATCAGAGATGAGGACAGTTGGAGGTTAATGGAGTAGGGTCACACTTAGGTAGCGCCTACAGTAGAGCACTTTAGAGGCAAAGGCCAGGGCCATTGCTCTTCCAAGTACTCCAGCTGTCATTGGAGCTGGAGACCAGAGAAGATGGAAAGAGGGTTGATTAGGTCTTACACAGACACTGCTGCGACCTGCCCATTCGGGTCTCCCTGGGGGAGGTTCTCTGGGAGGAACCTGGGTGGTTCCTGTGGCACCCAGTGGCACAGGAGGTGGGGAACTAGTAAGGGTGGACCAAGGAGGGGTTGCCATGTTGGAAATATTAAGGACCTGTGGTTGCCTTTCCTTCCCAGAAGCAGTGGGAGGTGGTAGGGCTGGGCAAAGCCCCAGAGCCTCCAGACAGGACTCCTGGGTGAGCTCTGCTCAGGCTGGGGAGGGACAAGGTCCTGGCGCGGGGGTCCTTGCTGAGTCTGAGGGAGGCAGTGGGGTTTCCCTTTCTGTTTTGTTAGGGTCTTCAAGAAGTCGAGCCCTAACTGCAAGGTGAGTCTCCCACAGTGCTTCTCCTCCTGACCCTCCCTAGGCCCTTGCAAAGCCTAGCCTGCCCCCAGCCGATCCCCAACCCCTAGCTCCCCACTTCCTGTGACAGCTAAGAGCCGACTTCCTCCCCTCCTGAAGCCCCTTGCCACAAAGGCTGCTCCGCCTGAGCCAGCTACAGGGCGGGGTGGGGACAGGCCTGGGCCCCTAAGCAAGACCAAGGGGGAGGAGCCAGAAGCCCATGCCTGTAGCCCTCTTAGGAGCCACCCAGGGTGCCTGGGGCTGGAACGGTGAACAGTCTCCTAGGCTATGGCCTGTTTATCCCAGAACCGCTTGAGGGGAATGAGTGAGGCTGACAGCCCCTCTCTAACTGGCTGCCTAGGACTGGGTTCTCCCTGAGGACTCACACACCTGACTGTTGGGCAGAGGTGTGAAAAGATATTAGGGAGCAGCTAAAAAGCCTCAAGGTGGCTAAAAGCCCCACCACCCTCCCTTTCCAACCCTACTGCGAGGAAACCGGAGAAGATCCTTCCAATACCCCAGCCTGGGAAGAACAGGGCAGGCCAGCCACTTTTGAGGGCTCTGATGCCCTGCCACCCTCCTATCCAATCTTCCCTGTGACCCCTCTCCATCCTCAGCTTACCGTATACTTGGGCAAGCGGGACTTTGTAGATCACCTGGACAAAGTGGATCCTGTAGGTAAGTGCCCAGAAAGTGGCATCACGTCCCCCAAGAGGGGAAGAAGTTCCTGGGCCCAGGAATGGAGGAGAGGCCAGGACAGGAAATGAGTTCATGTGTCTCCTTCCAGATGGTGTGGTGCTTGTGGACCCCGACTACTTGAAGGATCGCAAAGGTACTGGCCCCAAGTCCAGAGGCCCAAGGGGAGGTAGGGAGTTGGAGAAGGGAACTGGCATTGAGAGGGGCCCCAGAGAGGTAGCGGGCTGAGGCAGAAGCCAGGAGTAGGATTCAGGCAGGTTTTATGCTGCTGAGGAGGGAGCAGCTGCTGCTAGGTACTGGGGTACTGGGAAAGAGGGGCTCCTGACCACCTCACCTTGCCCTCCCTTGCCAGTGTTTGTGACCCTCACCTGCGCCTTCCGCTATGGCCGCGAGGACCTGGATGTGCTGGGCTTGTCCTTCCGCAAAGACCTGTTCATCGCCACCTACCAGGCCTTCCCCCCAATGCCCAACCCGCCCCGGCCCCCCACCCGCCTGCAGGACCGGCTGCTGAGGAAGCTGGGCCAGCATGCCCACCCCTTTTTTTTCACAGTGAGGATGCCCCCCACCATCTGCAGGGCCAGGGGTCTGGGACTGTTTGGGGGGTGAGGCACCTATTATGGGCAGATCTGGAAGAAACAGTAAAAGGGGCCCTGACCCACCTCCCTTCAGGGTCACCCTGCACTCAGAAGCCCTTGCCTCTCTGCCTCCTCCCTGGGACCCCTTCCTTCTTCCTTTCTCATCCCCAGGAGTCCTTCCCCAGCCTCTTAAATTGAGATTGGGAGGAAGATTTGGGGGCTTTCTGGAGGAACTGAAGCCTCCCCTTTCCCCTGCCACAGATACCCCAGAATCTGCCCTGCTCCGTCACACTGCAGCCGGGCCCAGAGGACACAGGGAAGGTATGGGAGGAATGGCTCTGCGAGCTCCTAGGGCAGAACAGGGTCCAGCAGGAGCCAGGGGCACATCTGAGAGGGGAGTGGGCTGGTGAGGAGAAGCCAGGGTGGAACTAAGGGTAGGAAATGTCCCCAGTGGAAGTGGCATGTGTATGGGATGGTCACTGCTCACATGTGACACTGCCTCCTGCTCCCGACCTGCAGGTACCTGGGTCTAGGGGCTCACCTTGCACAGCCAGGACAGAGCCTCTACCAGGTGCTGGGCCTCAGGGAGGCAGAGGAGCAAGACTCAGGCCCTATACTCCTCAGACCATGATGGGGCGAGAGTCCTTGCCCAAGACGGCAGAAGAGGGAAGGAAGGGAGTGGTGGTGGCGGCAGGGGCCTTATGTAAGATGTGACCTTTCCTCCTCCTCCCAAGGCTTGTGGGGTAGACTTTGAGATTCGAGCCTTCTGTGCCAAATCAATAGAAGAGAAAAGCCACAAAAGGTGAGGGAAGGAAGCTCCCCTGTGGTTTGACCATTCCCTCCCTGCTCCCAGGAGCCCCAGGCCCCTGTGGGAGGTGAGAGCGGGTGTTTGGGTGTCTGAGGACTCACCCCTTCCACCCCCAGGAACTCTGTGCGTCTGGTGATCCGAAAGGTGCAGTTTGCCCCAGAGAAACCTGGCCCCCAGCCTTCAGCTGAAACCACACGCCACTTCCTCATGTCTGACCGGTCCCTGCACCTTGAGGCTTCCCTGGACAAGGAGGTGGGGTGCGAGAGGGTGATGCAGGTGCTACAGTGCAGGCCAGACCCTGGGGGGAGGGGTCAGGGCCACGTGTCAGGATGGCGTTTTTAAAGGAGGCTGCCTTAGCTGGGTGTGGAGAGTTGCTGAGGGCTTGGGTTTAGAGGGGGAAAGCCAAGCAGCGTGTCTGTGTCAATAGTAATAATGGGACCAGTGAAAACAGATCCAATTAACTTGACGCCCCTCCCCTCAAAAGCTGTACTACCACGGGGAGCCCCTCAATGTCAATGTCCATGTCACCAACAACTCCACCAAGACTGTCAAGAAGATCAAAGTTTCTGGTAGGAGGTGGGGGTCGGAAGGGGGTCTCAGGGGAGGGAGTTGCTGCACATGTGGCTTCTGGCGAGATCTCAGCCCCAAGGACATAGCCCAGTGTGGGAGGCCCCCCAGAGCTCAAAGAATTCAGGCTGTCAGAGGATGAGATACTGGGCTGCCCCCCCCCCCGCCCCCCTGTGTTTACCACTATGGGAAGGGCCAAGTGTCACAGTGGTGGGGGTGGTGCTGGGCTGAGGCCTGGAGCCCTTGCCACATGGTCTGCAGTGGGGCAGTAGTCTGTGCTCCATGCAGAGCTGCTTCACCCCACCCCATCCCACAGTGAGACAGTATGCTGACATCTGCCTCTTCAGCACTGCCCAGTACAAGTGTCCTGTGGCTCAGATCGAACAAGAGTGAGTATCAGAACAGCTCTGGGTCCCAACCTCGGGGAAAGAGTAGGCCCAGATGAATGTGAGGTGGGGGCAGAATTCTTCCCAAACTCTCCACTTACAAGGGCATTCCCTCCACAGTCCAGTGGCTCTGAGCTGTGAATTTTCATAAGCAGGTTGAGACAAAACCTACTCCCTGTGACCCATTCCCAAGGAGAGAAGGGGCTAGTGGTGGGAAAGATGCTGCCCCTTTGCCCAGCCTGGCCCTCCAAGAGTCTTGTCGTCTTGTCCCCACCCTCAGTGACCAGGTATCTCCCAGCTCCACGTTCTGTAAGGTGTACACCATAACTCCGCTGCTCAGCAACAATCGGGAGAAGCGTGGTCTTGCCCTGGATGGGAAGCTCAAGCACGAGGACACTAACCTGGCCTCCAGCACCATGTGAGGGAGGGAGCTAGATCTGGGGGGGCGGGGGGCTCCTGCAGCCCAGGAGACACATGTTCGTTCAGTGCCAGCTGTGTGCCATCCTCTGTTCTAGGTGCCAGGGCTCTATCAGTGAACAGAAGAGACAAAAAAGTCTCTTATATTCTAGGGGAGGGAGGACAGACAAAACAGATAAACGGTAAAATATACAGCATGTCTTGTGACAAGTGTCAAGGAGGAAAAGCAAGGCAGGGGAGGAAGATACAAAGTTTAGAGAGAGTGGCAGGGTACGTTAACTTTAAATAAGGTGACTAGGGAAGGCATAGTCCAGAGGGGCATTTTGAGTAAGGATCCAAAGGAAGTAGGCGATGTGAACAAGCAGGGAGAGTGCTCCAAGCAGAGAGAACGGCAAGCACAAAGACTCAGAGGTGGAGCGGGCCCGTGTGTTTGAGGAAGAGCCTCAGAGTGACTCCTGGCCTCTGTGGGGCCACTGTGCCTTAGAGCAGGAGCAGCCCCAGAGATCCACATCTTCACAAAGTAAGGGCTGGATTTCAGCCCCACTGGCACCTTTGTACAGAGTACACACTGCATGAGCACACACAGCAGGCTTGGAGGCCAGCATGGTGAGAATGAACTACAAAGAGAGGCGTAGGAGGTGGGGTCAGAGGGCCAAATGAGAGCAAGGCACTGCAGGGCTGTTAGGTCCCAAGGACTTCAGCTTTTACCGTGAGAGAGGTGAGAAGCCACGGGAGGGTTCTGCATGGAAGAATGCCATGAGGTACTTTACCGTGATAAGAGCACAGCCTATGCTGCAGGAGCGAGTTTGTGGTCCTGCTCAGAGTCCTGATGGGAGGCGTGGGCTGGGATGCAAGGCGATGGGGCCTGGTCCAACTCCTCCCCCCAACTGCAGTGTGAAGGAGGGTGCCAACAAGGAGGTGCTGGGAATCCTGGTGTCCTACAGGGTCAAGGTGAAGCTGGTGGTGTCTCGCGGCGGGTGAGTGCAGTCGGGGAGCCTGAGGTGGGGGGTTGCAGTGCTCTCCTCTGGCTCTGCATTGTCGTTCTCGCTTCATGCCACCGTTCTCCCTCCCCAGGGATGTCTCTGTGGAGCTACCTTTTGTTCTTATGCACCCCAAGCCCCATGACCACATCACCCTTCCCAGACCCCAGTCAGGTGAGCATGCCATCCACCCTAAGCCCCCGGACGGAGGGCCTGAAGCAAGGCCAGTGCAGAAAAGCTGGCCTTCCAGCACCCACCCACCCACCCCCTCTCCTGCTCCCCTCAGCTGCTCCTGAAACAGATGCCCCTGTGGACACCAACCTCATTGAATTTGATACCAAGTAAGAGACTCATCCCCTGTCTTCCGACCTTTGACCCTCTGCACAAAGATTCCTGTAACATTCCAATCTACCCTCTACCCCCTATTTTTTTCTCTTGGGGGAGGGATGGTTGAAACATCAAATCGCGATGACTTTGAGCATTGTGAGCTGCTGGTTACTGCCCCCTCTTTGTCCCTTCTCGCAAAACCAGCAGTCCTGTTGCTGTTCTGATACCTGGGTCTCTAGGAGGGGAGTGGGAGGTTGAGAGGAGGGTCCGAAGCCCTCACCTCACCCCCTCCTTTCTGTCACCAAGCTATGCCACAGATGACGACATTGTGTTTGAGGACTTTGCCCGGCTTCGGCTGAAGGGGATGAAGGATGAGGACTACGACGACCAGTTCTGCTAGGAAGGGGGGCTGGAAGAAGGGAGTGGATGGTGCTGGGAGAGGTAGGGGCAGGACCAAGATCCCCACTGTTGTTGGAGGGGTCCCAGCCTCTCTTCCCTTCCCTTCCATCCAGCGGCTTCCTCAACCATCCCCTTCCCTTCCTTCCTCCCCCATCCCCCCTAGATACACACTGGACTCATCTCTTGTTGAACGTGGGCATTAATTTTTTGACTACAGCTCTGCTTCCCCAACCCCCCAATGGGTGGCAAGCTGTGTTCACACCTAAGTATTCTGGAGAGGGACACTGAAAAGGGGAGTGATAGTAGAGAAAGAGGGGAGAAAGAACTCCCACATTCAACCTCACACCAACATCCCCTCCTGTCACTATCTCTGCTCCCAGTCCTTCAAGATGAGACCCTTTGGGGGGCAAGGCCACTTCTTTGTTTCTGAACATAAAGAAGAAAATAAACCTTTTAATAGGCCTGAGGGTGTGTGTTTTCTATGTAGCATTTAAGGTGAATACAGCGTGCTCATCTGTGACTCTGTTAGCTTGTGGGTGAGGACCCAGTCTCTACTCTGCACCTGCATGGCACCCAGCCCACAGGCTGTCAATAAGTGTTTACCGAATGACTGGGCTATACCTGTGTTCCAACGTAAACATCAAAACTTTGATTTGGTCAGTCCACAGTCAAGGGTACGGTTGGGTAAAGCTGCAAAGTAAACTTATTCCTTTACAAGGGGAATAAGAACTCACTTGCCTGCAGACTAGATGCCCCTGGGAGCTGGGCAGGGCAGGCTCTTACCTGCTGCGGCCAACACACATGACTGCATGGTGACCTGCTGTGTTCATTTCCACCGCTCCTGTGGTTGCTCAAGCAGTCCATTCCTGGGGCTCAGTCGACCCACAGCTAGAGGCCTCACCAGACAGAAGCCACACGACATCTCCACGGAACCTGGTACTTACATTCTAAAACAGAAGCCAAGGCTTTGGGCATCCAAAGAGTCATGCTGCTGGGCAAGTGTGAGAACCTCCATCCAACTGCTGCTCCTCTGACGCTTTTCAGGGACCCTGTGGCTTGGCCAAAGCCCCAGGGAGGGAGGCAGCAACACTCCACTGACATTCCTCACCTCTACCCCCTACTCCCACTCCTGTGGCCCAAGCTTTCTCTCCTTTTTCTCTTACGGCTCATTCATTCATTCCATGATCACTTTTGATTTTCAGTCCCTATTATGTGCCAGACACAGTATAGGAACACAGCAGTGACCAAAACAAACATTAAGTCATTCCCTAATTATTTAATTGCACTGTGCTCCAGAGGACAAGTACAGGAGCTATGAGAAGGCATGACAGGGAGTTCTGACCTAAGCTGAGTTGGGGGCAGATTTCCCTGGAGGAAGTGACCTATGAGCAGAGAACTGGAAGATGAGGAAGAGCAAGTATTCCGGGCAATGGCAACGCCATGTGTGAAGGCAGGAAGGAACAGAGCACATTTCAGGGACTGAAAGAAGCCAGAGGGACTAGGACAGAGATAGCCATGGGTAAAGTAGTTTCAGAGGAGGCTGGGAAGGCAGACGGGGCAGCTCAAATAGGCCTTTAGTCTATGTTATCGCTCATGACATCTAATTAAATCATTATTTACCCACAGGCTTTAAGTGCTGCCAAAATGCCAATGACTTTGCCCACTCCATCACAGGAGCAGCCTACCCTGCACACCCTGGTCTTTATCACGTGGAGTAACCACTGGCATCCCTCTGACTCCCGTGAACCTGTTCCTTGACCTCTGAGCTCTTGGCCCATGGATCTCAAACTTCTTCAGGTGAATCAGAATCCTCTGGGAGGCACGAAAAAGACAGAGTCCCAGGCTCTACCTTCCCAGATTCTGATTCAGTAGGTCCCAGGAAGAATCCATGAATCTGGATTTTGAATTTGCACACTTTGAAAGACAATGCCTTTTTCCTTTTAGCTTTTTATGTTTTTAATGTTTTTAAGAAGGCTTTTTAAAAAACATAGTTTCAAAAAAAAAAAAAAAACCCCAAACAGTAAACTAAAAAGAAGGCTCCGTCCTGCTCCTGATCCCCAGCCTCCCAGTTCACAGTCCCACAGGCAACCACCATCACCAGTTGCTTGATTATTCTGCCAAAGACATTCTTCAGACTCAGTTACACATGTAGGACTCTGTCTCCCCAGGACAGCAGCATGTGTGCACACTCTTTACACCTTGCTTCTTTCCCTGAAGAGTGTAGCTAGGAGAGCATCCCTTTAACAATACTCTAACTCTACCTCATTCCTTTACAGAGCTGCATAACTTTCCATTGCCTAGATGTCATTTGCTTTTACATTTCCTACCAATGGACGTGAAGGATGTCCACTCTTTTGCTAATTCAAACAATATTTATCTTTGAAGATAGGTCTTTTTGCACATATAAATATATCTGTGGGACAAATTCTTGAAAGTAAAATTGCTGGGTAAATGAAGGTGAGCATCTTTTTGATCCTGCCTATCAAGCAGGTGAAATATGGTATCATCCTAGTTTTAATTTGCATTTCTTTGATTATGAGTGAGGATGACCCGATTGATTGAGTTGATGTTCTTTTTCTTTTTCCTTTGTTTTTTTTGAGGAAGATTAGCCCGGAGCTAACATCCACTGCCAATCCTCCTCTTTTTGCTGAGGAAGATTGGCCCTAACATCTGTGTCCATCTTCCACTACTTTATATGTGGGACACCTGCCACAGCATGGCTTGATAAGCCGTGCATAAGTCTGTGCCTGGATCCGGGCCAGCAAACCCCAGACCTCTAAATCAGAGCAGGTGAACTTAACTGCTATGCCACAGGGCCAGCCCCAATGTTCTTTTTCTTAATGCACTCTAAGAGCTCTTTATATGGTAAAGAAATTAGCCCTTTGTCATATATTTTGCAAATATTTTTCCTAGTTTGTCATTTGCCTTTTGAATTTGTTTCTAGTTTTTTTTTAACTGAGGTAAAATTCATATAACATAAAATTAACCATTTTAAAGTATACAATTCAGTGGCACTTAGTACGTTAACAATGTTGTGTAACCATCACTTCTAGTGTCAAAGTATTTTGCTTCTGGTATTTTTAATAATTCATAAATTTTTTATTTTAATGTAGTCAATTATAATTACTTTTTTGATGGCTTCGTGGTTTTTTGTCACAAATCTCTTGGCCCTTCTGTTTTCTCACAATTTGAGAAATTTCTCACAATTTCTCACAACTTCCTTTTCTTTCCAGGCTAGACTTCAAGATCATCATATCAACCAGTATCTCATTAGCACCCTCAACTTCTCCTTTCGCGATACCTCCTCTCAACCCCACCCTTAACTCTATCCAACCACCACCCCGCCCTTCTCCACTTCAACACTACCAGAGAAGAATCACACCACCGTATTTATTTGTTCACTCAACAAATATTTCTGAACGTACCCTAGGTGCCAACACTGTGCTAGGTGCTGGGTATAGATTTGGGGCCCCTACAAACTTATGGTCTCTAACTTCAGCTGGGCTCTCAATACCTGATAACGCCTCGTCCTCTCCATGTCCTCAGTCACCTCCCGCTCCTGCTCCCATCCTACTCACTAACTTTCCAAACCTTCCTCACACTCACAGGGACTTTTCCTCCCATTTTTCACAGAGATTAGGCTATGAGGGATGAATGATTTCGATTTCCCACCTCCTACCGACAAACGCTGACATCTACACCAATTCTCCTACACACCAAGGTTAGGATGCCTTCTCCAGTTCAAAACTAATCCCTCTCTCTGCGCTCAGATGGCTCCCTTCCCACCTCCTCTGAGACCTTGAATCATCAAACCACCCCCCTCTTCAACCTGCCTCTCTCCTGGTGCTTCCTCCGTGGTAAATAAACCCACACAAGTCTCTTGCATTAAAGGAAGGAAGGAAGGAAGGAAGGAAGGGAGGAGGAAGGAAGGAGGGAAGGAAACCACTCCTCCACTTCAGCTCTCTTTCACAGTGAAGTATATCTCTATCTCCTCTCTCACTTTTTATTTCTGTTTAGTTTTTACTTCCAAAGTTACACAGGCACATAGTTTAAGGAGTCAGATATACTGCAAGGCCTATTACAATAAAGAGTAGACCCCTTCCCTCTCCAGTTTCCTTCTCAGAGGCAACTACTTTCACCTCCTTTAGATGTTTCTTTTAGTATTTACCTCCATATCTCTAAATAACAGGATTATTTTGTTACTTCTTGATTTTTGTTTTAAGTATCATCTACTGGCTTCCTGCCATATAGGGCGAAGATTGAGCTCCCTTTCACCCCCGTGCCCCACCGTGGAACATTTTCCATACTGCCCTCAGATCCTATACTCCCAAGAGAATTCTATCCATTGGGGTTAGATCAATATTCAATTTTTACATTATGCTGATGCAAATGTTATCTATGGCTGACTCATGTAGCATATTGATTACCTTTCTCTTCTTGCACAAACTTGTTTTCCCTGAATAACTGACATTTAAAGAATTTGCTTATTCTCTGAATTTATCACTAATTCTTGTCTATACACTCCTCCAGAAGTCTATATATCCTCTCAATGCATTCAAAACAAACAGATGTTCATCTCTTTCATCTCCTTGAAGAAATATCTCCGGGAGCCTTCTGATCTGCTCCATTCTGAACTGGATGTTCTTCACGCCTGTCACCCTGGATCTCCCTTCACCCAAAGCTGGGGGTTCCTGTTCACCTCTCTTGCAAGTTGAAGGCCTTAGTTCCTGCATCTTCCTCTTCTGGGTCTAACTCTAATAAGCTCCTGAGAAAAGGTTCTTGGGAGAAAAATTTGAGACCTGGTACCTATCAAAATGCTATCTTCATTACTGACAGTTTGGCTGATGTGAGTCCAGATATCCCCTTAAATCTACCCGTCCATGGTGCTAGGACAATACCTGGCCAACTAGGTAAGGACCGGATTTCCCAGAACCCCTGAGTTAGGTGAGACCATTTGACTAAGTTTTATTTAATGGAATGTAAGTAAAAATTATATGGGCCACTTCCTAGCCAGTCCTCTGAGACAGGTGTGCCTCCTCCACATTTTCTCTTCCCCCTTCTTGCCAGCTGTGACCCAGAGATGGCAGCAACCCAGCTTTGACACTGCAGACAGCAAGGCCCTAGAGCAATGTTTCTCAAATGTCACCATGCATAGAGATCACCTCGGGATCTTCAAATTGACTCAGTGGGTCTGGGGTGGGGCCTGAGATTCTGCATTTTTAACAAGCTTCTAGGTAATGCCAGTGCTACTGGCCTACAGACCACACTTTTGAGTATAAGACCCTAAAGGATGGCAGAGCTGCACTGCTAGCCTTGGTCCCTATAAGATTTGTGGAGCACACTGAACTACTCAGACTGAACTGTTTTATGAGAAACAATCAAGTTCTATTTTGTTGAGTCATTGTGTTTTTAGCCTTCACCCTAGCACAGCTGGAGTAGAGAATTCTAGATTGGAAATCACTTTCCCACAAAATTGAAGGCATTGCAGGGGCTGGCCTGGTGGCGCAGCAGTTTGCACGTTCTGCTTCAGCGGCCCGGGGTTTGCCAGTTTGGATCCCGGGTACAGAAATGGCAACGCTGGACAGGCCATGCTGTGGCAGGCGTCCCACATGTAAGGTAGAGGAAGATGGGCACAGATGTTAGCTCAGGGCCAGTCTTCCTCGAAAAAAAAAAATTGAAGCCATTGCTCTACCCTCTTCTACTGTGGAGTGTTACTGTTAAGAGGCTGATCCTCAGCATGTGGTCTGTTCTCTCGCTGGAAGCCTTTGCAAGACCATTTCCTTTGAGCCTAATGTTCTGATATTTCATCATGTACCTTGATGCTGGGCCTTGATGGGCCCTTTTCATATGGAAGTTAAGTCTTTTCTTCCTCTTCATTTTCTCTTGTCTCTTTGTTGAATTTAAGCCCCCTGAACTGATTCTCTAATTTTCTCATCTTTTCTTTCCTATATACCATCTCTTTTCTTTTGCTTTACTTGCTGGGAGAGTTCCTCAATTTCTCTTTCAACTCTTCTGCTAGATTTTTCATTCCTTCCCTCATGGTTTTATTTTTCAAGTGTGCTTTCTTGGATTCAATCTTTTATTATAGAATCTCTTACCTAAGAATCAATAGGGTTTTTTTCCTTAAGTTTTACTCCGTGTTGTCTAAGGTGTTGCTCTGTTTTATCGTGTTTATTTTGGTTTCTACCTTTCATTAGAAAACTTTCTTCAAATATACAGAAATCCTTTATCTTCTGTCTGCTCAGATAATGGTGAGATGCTAAGAAGTTGACTAGAAGATCTATGGAAACAGCTGGGACTTCAACTGTGGGTTTCACTATAGGGTGATGTGGCTGACTGCTTTGTTGGGGAACTCCTGATGTTAATACCCCTAGGTCTTTTCTCTGACTAATCAAATTCCCCAGATAAGTCTTCCAGTCTCTGACCTGGAAGGAATAAGCCTGGTTGCCAGAGTTCTAGAAACCACGCTTCAGTAAATAAACTTTCACTTAATCTCTGTTTTCAATACAACCGTGCCCAGGTGCCCTCCATGCCAAAGACCCTCTGTTTTCCATCTCCAACAAACAAACTTCCAGTAATCTAATGGGTTAGGGGTGAGTAGTTGTCAAGATATATAGTGTAAAGGAGGAGATCTGGGGGGGTCTAACTACTTCAAATAATCCCCCCTAATTTTAGTACCTACACCCCAGTTGTACATGATGCCACTAATTTAAGGGTACATCAAGGTGCTTCTAAGCTTTCTTCACTGCTAGCTTATTTACCACTTCACTGCTAAATCACTTACACTTAGCCTTCTGTTTTCCAGTTTCTATCTAAAGTTTTGCTAATAACTCCTCTCTTTCTCTTTGACCCCTTTATAAAAGAACAATTTTATTATGATTTAGGAAAGGAGTGAAGTTAAGTGCTAGATTCCTCGAGTGTAACTGAAAGTCTCTATTCATTTGCTAACCCTGAGCAAAGTGACTTCATTCTCAATCTTCCATAAGCTGTTGAGATTGATCTTTCCAAAAAGGTAAATCTGCTCATTACACACTTCTTGAAAATCCTTCATCAAAGGTTCCCAAATGCTTTCAGAACAAAGTGCAAACTACTTGGCTTGCAAGCCTTTTCCTGATCTGGCTCCCCACTCGTCTTACCACTGTCACACCTAAACACCACCACACTCCATTCACTCCCGTCAAACTGAATCCCTCGCTGTACATCAAATTTGCTAGGCTTTTTCACAGCACCATGCACTTGCCTGTGCTGGTTTCCTTTTCCATTGCAACCTCTCATCCACCTGCTTAACCCTTAAGATTCAGTTCAAGCAGCACTTCCTCCCAGAACCCTTTCTCTGTGCTCCCAGCGACACACCTCGGGCATATCTCTAAGAAAATTCTATCCCACTACCACCTGAGCGTCCATCTCATTCATCTCTGTATCCCCAGAGCACACGAAATAGGCAGCCAGGAAGGGAAAGTGGAAAAGGCTGAAAGGAGCGAGCGTCTGACAATACATTGACAGTCTGTGTCTTGGTTGGGCTCCTGTTGAGCAGGAAGCGCTAGGGCGAATAATATAACACTCACGAAGTCAAGCTTTCCCCAGGCCCCGACAGATGGCGGAGCCGGGTAGGCAGACAGAGGGTCCACGGCTGTCCAGTCTGGAGGAACACCCCAGAGCTCCCACTATCATCACCTAGCACCAGCAGACGCTCAATAAGCTCTGGTAGAAGAAATGAAATATAGACCACAAGATTGTGTCGTGAAAGTGGACAGGTCTGAACAGCCTCAACCTAGGGAATGTTTGATACCGCCTCTTCCCACAGGTGTTCCCCTAGCAGCGGCGCAGACCTAGGCGTGCGCAGTACACCCTGGGAATTGTAGTTCACCAGGTGAAGCCAGACAGGCGAGACTGCGCTGAGCGCCCTGGGAATTGTAGTGTCAGCGAGAGACCGCTCTCCGCGCAGGCGCAAAACGACAGCCACTTCCGGGCTCAAGCGCAGCGTTTCGCAAAACGAGAAAATCCCGTGGAGGATTCCCAGAGTGACAATGGCTACCTACAGCCTGGCGAACGAGCGTCTACGCGCCCTGGAAGACATCGAACGGGAAATCGGCGCCATTCTTCAAAATGCAGGTTCGGGATACGACGACCAAAGGGCAGGGAGCGAGAGTAAGGCCGAGCCGCGTGCACATGCGCCAATCGGAGACTAGAAGGGGTTGGGGAGGGATCCTTGGTGCATGCGCGGCGCGTGTGGGGTGGGAGGGGCTGGCCCTGGGGCGGGGCTGTACTGGCCGTCTCCGGGTAACCCCGCCCTCTCTCCGCCCCGGCAGGTACAGTGATCTTGGAACTGTCCAAGGAAAAAACCAATGAACGGCTCCTAGACCGGCAGGCGGCGGCCTTCACGGCGTCCGTGCAACACGTTGAGGCGGAGCTGTCGGCCCAGATCCGCTACCTCACCCAGGTGTGTGTGTGTGGCGGAGGTGCTACGCGCCCACCCAGCCCTCTGCCTTAGCCTTTGGCGGTCCCAGGCGGAGCTTTGGCCCTGGGAGCCAGGCAGGACCAGACCTCCCAAGCCGGCACTACCGGGCCAGATGACCCTAGCAGGACCCCTCTCTTCCAGGGCCGGTTTCTTCCTTTAGAATTAAAGGTAGCCCTGCCTACTTCACTGGGTTGCATCTTATGAGCCACTGGATGGAAGAGCCCTGGGAGAGGGCTTGTAAACAATGCCAAAGCCACAGGACTTTGCCCTTAGAAACTTGCTGACATCAGGGGCATGAAGCCCAGATGGCTACATCTTGATTAAAGGGACAGGATTGAGAGGGTTTTGAAGTCATTGCAACAGCAGCCACCATTTACTAAAGTTTTACAATGTGCCAAACACTTTGCATTATCTTATCTAATCTTACAACTCTAGAAAGTAGTTATTGTCGCCCCCATTTTACAGATGTGGTTAACAGAAGGTAAGTGATTTGCCCTAGGTCATCCAGCTACCATGTGGCGTAATGGATTCACACTCAGGGAAGAAATGAGACAAGAGATGGGATGCCTGGTTGGGGAGATGGGTAAGGGAAGGGGTGCTTCATTGATCAATCTCACTGTCCTGTAGGTGGCCACAGGGCAGCCCCATGAGGGCTCCAGCTACTCTTCAAGGAAGGACTGTCAGATGGCCCTGAAACGAGTGGACTATGCCCGCCTCAAGCTCAGTGACGTGGCCCGGACCTGTGAGCAGATGCTGGAAAACTAAGCCAAGGAGCCCGTGGAGCAAGAGCTTCACGGGAGACCACCGTCTGCATCCCAGGACAGGACCTGGAGACCCGGAGGATGGGAGCATGGGCTGCCACACACATGCTCTCCCGGTTAGAGTATAGTAGGACAAAGGGGCAAAAGGTGGGAATGGAGAAACTTAAAAGACCAAGCCTGCCCACAACTATGCCCAGGCTCCTGCAGCAGGGTGCTCCTGCTCTGCACTTGACAGAAGCACTGACAAGCTGAGACAGGAGATGGAGATTCAGATACCTAACCCACTTCATATGCTTCATGTCCCCGCCCCAGGCTTCCTGCAGACTTGGGCCACTGAAGACATTCCTCTTCATTGGAAAAAGACTAAACAAGAACTAAGGATTTTAGTAATAAAAACATAACAATAAAAACAAGGAGCTCAGATTCTCACTGGGGCGTATATGGGTGACGCAGAGGATTGAGGAAGTAAAACCAGCCTGTATGGCGTCTGCTGAGGGAGGGTGGGAAAGCCTAGGCCTTCCCTGTGGGGTCAGGAGAGGAAGCAGGAGAGGGCTGGATGTAGGAGGAACAACTAGTGTAGTAGGAAGAGAGAGTTGGGACAAGGGGGGGACCATCAGCAGAGAAGCTGAAGCCAGGAATCATGGTCAGGGGGCAAGGGCATGAAGCCAATGTCTGCAGAAAGAAGAGTCAATAATTATAAAAATAATTTTTAGTAGTTAAAAAACACATAGAAAACTTGTCTAAGATATTACCCAGTGTAAAAGACGATTTCACATTATAGCACAGGAAAAAAATCAAACAGGTAAGGTCTAAGAGAGGGAAGTAAGTATATTAAACATTAACATACATACAGATACATACATAGTGTTAATGTATTAACATTAAACATACATACAGAGTGCCTGCCATGTGCTAGAGACTTAGAGTGTATTGAATGCATATGGTGCTGAATAAGTCACAATTTCTACCGTCACAAGCTTCCATTCTTAGCTCAAGCATCAGTCTGGGGCCACACGTTCATAATGAGCCTGCAAATCTGGAAAAGATAAAGAAATTGAGAGAGAAGCTCTGGGATCAAGGGAAGTTGGTGGGCGGTGATAGCTTGAACTAGGGAATCAGACTCCCAAACATTAACCATATGACCTGGGTCACAGTAGGTACTCAATAAAGATTTGTGAATTAAATGAATGGCTCCCACTTTCCTTCACGGCCTACTCTAGGTGCCACTTTGTTACTCCAAGCACTGCCCAGCTTTGGAGGCCAACCACTGGGTCCCTGGGCCAGTGGTGGCTTCCCTCCCTTCCCATTCCGTAGTCTCTGGCTGACTCCTCTCACAGCTTATGGTCCACAGTGCAGAGAGCTTTCATATTTCTCCACCGAGGGTAAGTTTCCAGCCACCTGGGAGCTACTGGGGGTAGGATCCCTGCCAGGGAGTCTGGGTCCCTGGGGAAAGGGTTCAGTGGCCCAGTTTACCTGGAGAGGGCCGCAGTGTCTTCTCCCTCTTCTTACATAACACATAGAGGAGGACTCCTGTGAGGAAGAAGACGATGGCCAAGAGGGACGGCACTGCCACTGTAACTGATGTCCCAATTGCAGAACCCACATGTTCTTTCAGCTGCTTCTGGTTCTCCCCAGCCTCGGGCGCAGACACTAGGCTGTGGCCCAAAGTGGAGGCAGTGGTTTCATTGGCATGGATGAGGCTTTTGTCCAAGGACGGTGTTGCTGCTGGACGGGTGGACTGCTGGATAGGCTGCAGGGTAGATGGCAGGTATGTCTGGGCAGGGGTGACTACGTCTGAAGATGCCCTTTCTGTGGGTTCAGGAGCCTGAGTGCTGGGGGGAGGTAAATGCTCCCGGTGGGCCACTCTCCCAAGGTTACCACGTCCACATTCTGGAGAGGCAAGAAGTGAGGAATCAGGGCTATGAGGGGACAAGGTGAAGAAGCAGATAGAGGGAAGGGTAGTGGGTCAAGGAGAACATCAAGGGAACAGCTGAACGGCAGGAGAGGAAGGCAGAGGCGGAGGGGAAAGTTGGGGGACAAGAAGTGAGCAAACCACAACATGGAACCACTGGGACCAGCGTGCATTCTGAACTGGGAAGTAAGTAGACCTGGGTTAGAACCCTGGCTCTATTACAAAGTAGCTGTATGACCTTACCCCTTGTCTCTTAACCTCTCTAGAACTCATTTCTTTAGGTGTAAAGTGGAGATAATTTTAGTACCAAGGGCCAGAGTAGCTGGGAGGATCCAATGAAATAATGTGGATCTGTGCAGCCGTAAGGGCAGTATGCGTACAACTGGTGCAACACAAGACAACTTTAGGTGGGACACGGAAGAATATTTTGTATTTTAATAGCTGTGTGTTTATTTTAGGAGAAAAATACAACCAGCACATCAAATTTGTGACTTCACAGAGGTTATTGCTTAGGACAAGTTGCTACTTAAGTTTTTCAAACGTGGCTAGTGTACACTTAAGATTTATTCATTTCAGTGTATATAAATTTTACCTCAAAAGAAAAAAGGAAGAATAAAATATTGAACTCTACTTAATAATATACATGCTGAAATGTTTGGGGATGAAGTATAGTCACGCCTGCAACTTACTTAGAAATGCATCAGAAAGAAGGGGGATTCATGATGGACAGTCAGACGGAGGTGCAATAAAGCAAAGATAGTTAAAATGTAATCTCAGTAAAGTATAAAATATATTTGTTTTCATTATGTGCATATTACATAAAATATGTAAAATATAAAAATATAAAATCAAATGTTGTAGAATCTAGGTGTGGGTATATGGATGTTGACGTACAATTCCTTCAACTTTTGTATATGTCTTTAACTTTCCATAACAAAATATTGGAAAACAAAAATAGTGCCCTTGAGGGACCAGCCCGGTGGCGCAGCGGTTAAGTGCGCACATTCCGCTTTGGCAGCCCCGGGTTCACCGGTTCAGATCCCGGGTGCGGACATGGCACTGCTTGGCACGCTATGCTGTGGTAGGCTCCCACATATAAAGTAGAGGAAGATGGGCACAGACGTTAGCTCAGGGCCAGCCTTTCTCAGCAAAAAGAGGAGGATTGGCAGCAGATGTTAGCTCAGGGCTGATCTTCCTCAAAAAAAAAAAAAAATAGTGCCCTTGATTTTAAGAAAAACATTAAGTAAATAATAGCACGGGTGTTAGGATAAATTGGCAAAAACTCATGAAAGTGGTGGTGAATGATGTTTGGTAAAGAGGGACTTAAGTGAAAGTCCTTTGGCCTTAGCGTCAGACGGTTCTAGGAATGTCAGGGGCGCTGGGGGAAAGCGCTGAGGCAAAGAAAATTGTAAGGCGGAGGCAGATGAGCCCTAGAGACCGAGCCTGGAGACGAGGGCCAAACGCTCACCTTTGCGATCGAAGCAGCTTATCAATTCATGAACCCACTGGTCTTTGCTGCCCCCGCACACACTCCGGGAATGTAGCTGAAACCTGTCGGGAAACGACCTGTTCTCAGCTACACCTCCCGCCCCATCCTTTCCCCAGCTCTTTCCTCATACCGACGGAGTGACGTCACCACCAAGATAGAGCCCTTTCTGCTGGGGCTGGGCAATTCCAGATAGCTGGGACAAGGAAACGAAGGTGAACTGGGAGAATCAGGGCAATCATAAGCCGGAGAGGGGGCTAGGTCCTCCCAGAAGGAGTTCAAGTTTGACCAGAGAGGGTCCCAGAGGCGCTGTCTTCCCGGGGTGGGGGGTGTGGGGGGTTAAGATTACCTGACGTACGAACCACAGCGATCATAGCCTCTCAGTTGTTTTCGGAAATGTTTCATAATGTGAACCGTCGGAGGGGAGTCGGACGGAAATCTTGTATTACAGCGACAACTTCCAGCGATGCTGCCCTCGTTGCCATCCCCTGAGAGAGACAGCGAAGGTCTGCACAGGTTCCCACGCCAAAGGGCTCCCCCAGCTATTACTTAGCCTCCAACCCACTGCCCCATCGCAGCCTCTCACCTAGACCAGGGTCTGGTTCCCAGGCTCACCCACACATCACACCCCTCAAAGACGTCCATAATCCCACCCGGACCCCGGCGTCCTTGAGCCTCTGTTTCTCTGCCCCAGCTGCCTTGGGGACTCTGGCGTACCTGGCTCCCCACTTATTTAACTCAACCTCGCGGCCCTAAACCCCCCCCCCCCCGACACACACACACGCAAACACTCATTGCCTTCCCGGGATTTGGGGATCTGGGCCCCAGCCCGCCCCTGACGAACCTTGCAGAGTCAGCAACGCTAGCAGGAGCAGGAGCTCGAAGGGCAGGGGTCCCCGGCGCCGCCTCATCTCGGCGCCGCCTCGCCGTCTGACTCTCAGACAGGCTCGAGAGCAAGATGTCCAGCTGATTTCTCAGGCTTTCGCCTCGACCCCCCGCTCCGCCGGAGATTCCGGGGCCGACTGCGGCCAAGGGCACCGAGTCTCGGCCGAAGAGGGGGCGCGAGGTGGCGGCGCCCTCCGTCCCCAAGCTGCGCCGCCTAGAACAGACAGCGCGGCCAGCCCTGGGGACCCCGGGCGTCCGCCCGCCTCCCGCGGCGGGGAAACCCCCGGAGGCGGAGCCCCTTCGCCCACGTCGGGCCCAGAGCCTTCGTCGACGGGGCGGCCAGGAATGTCTAAAGAAAGCGAAAGAAAAGTCAGGCTGCGGAGCGAGGCGGGACAGGCGGCCAGTGGCCGGACGGCCGATTGCAGTCGGGTTCAGGGATGCCGGTGCGCCCGCCCCAGGTCACTCCGCGGACCTGGGGATGCAGGTGAGCCGCTTCACCTCGCCTCTCCTCCGAGCCGCTTTCACTTCCCCCGTAGGGGTCCCGGCGCAACCGGACCTGTCACATGGCCGGGGTGATGACCGCGAGAAAGTTCGCGCGCTGGCCAGGCGCTCAGCTCACTCTTGATTCACCACCGGGGCGTGGCCACCGAGGGGCGGGCCGTGGGCGCGGGCAGCCCTGACGTCACGACCGCCCCGCCCCGAGGTATTTACCTTCGAAAAGTGGTGGCGGCTGCAGGTACCGGAGTAGTGGAGCGGCCAGAAGGGACTAGGTCTACTGGGGCGCACGGCCAAACCGATCCAAGCCAAAGGGATGCCTCGGCTCCTATTCCCTCCTCCTACACCCGGGAGACTGATCCCAAATTCTTCCCTCCTCACTAAACCCTTCTCCAGAGGATTAACCCTCCCTCATCTCTATCCCCAAGTCAAATCCTACTTTTGAGGGTTCGAGCCTCAAATTTTGAGCCCAAATACTATCTGACTGCTGACTACTCATCTTTAACCCTAATCTCCCGCTTTCAAGTCTAGTCCCGATTCTCATCCCGAACTCCCATCCTCAGCCCTGAAAACCCTATTCTCCGCTCATACCACTCATCCGTTGGCTCCACCCTGTGACCCTTAAACTCACACCCTTCCCAATCTTGTGACCCAGCTCCAAACTCTAACCGCTACCCTCTCCCTCACCATATATCCCTTCCTCTGCTTAATCTGGGCCCAGGCCCTGTGCCCCTGAAGACATGGAGTTTGTGTCTGGATACCGGGATGAGTTCCTTGATTTTGCTGCCCTCCTCTTTGGCTGGTTCCGCAAGTTTGTGGCAGAACGTGGGGCTGCAGGGGCCAGCGTTGATGGCCGCTGGCAACAGCTGGAGACTCAGATCAGAAGGCTGCCCCAGGACCCTGCCCTTTGGGTGCTCCACGTCTTGCCCAACCATAGTGTGGGCATCAGCCTGGGGCAAGGGGCAGAGCCAGGCCCTGGACCAGGTCTGGGGGCTGCCCGGCTCCTAGGAGATGAGCCCCCACTCCACCTTCGAGACCTAAGCCCCTATGTCAGCTTTGTCAGCCTGGAGGAAGGGGAGGAAGAGGAGGAGGAGAACGAGGAAGAGGAAGAGAATGTTGAGGAGGAGGGTGCAGGCGTGGAGAAGGTAGAACCAGAGGAGGGTGGGGAGCCAGCCCCTGTCAGCAGCGAGACCCCCCAGGAAGCAAACCCTCCAGGGGAGCCAGAGGAGGCTGAGCAGGAGGCAGGAGGTGGCGAGGATGGCTGCCGAGAGGACAGGGCAGAGGACGAAACGGGGCCTGAGAGGAGGAAGGGACGGAGAAGTGGTAAGAACCAGGGGCCGGCCCTGCCCTGCCCCCCCCCCCCCCCCAGGCATCCTCCCCTTCTGACGCCCTCCTCTACTATTCAGAACCCAGCTAGGAGTCTCAAACAGGTGGCCTTCAGGCCAACAGGCCTGAAAAGCTGTTTTCATTGACCTTTCATTCAGTGATTTTTGTTTTTTAGTTTGAGCCAACATTTAAACATTGAAAGAAAAAAATTCCAGATGCCTGGATTTATACCTTCTCAAGAAAAACATAAAGTTCTGACAGCAGGCCCACATTTCTACATGGCAGCAAATGCTGGTACTATGTAGCAGCTGTCCCCTTGAGATGAGGCACACCCTCTCTACCTAATCCCCTTTACTCACTTAGTTTACTTGCCTCACCCCTGTAGGTATTTGAATTTGGTACCCACACCCCTGACTTTTCCCTTCCTCCCCAGAGGCTGCCCCCCTGCACCTTTCCTGCCTTTTACTGGTGACGGATGAATATGGCACCATCTTGGGCATTGACCTGCTAATGGGTGGAGCCCAGGGGAGTGCCGGCAGGGTCTCAGGGACAGAGAACCTGGCTCCTCGGGCCTATGCTCTCCTCTGCCACAGCATGACCTGCCCCATGGGCTCTGGAGACCCCCGAAAGCCCCGACAGCTTACCGTGGGAGACGCTCAGCTGCACAGGTACAGAAATCCGGTATCTGAGGGGGAGGAGGCCGGGGGGTCTGGACTCTTGAACCCTCCAGCCTGATGCTGTCTCTACCCCCATTCAGAGAGCTGGAGAGTCTGGTCCCAAGGCTGGGAGTGAAGTTAGCCAAGACCCCAATGCGGACATGGGGTCCCCAGCCAGGCTTCACCTTTGCCTCCCTTCGGGCCCGAACCTGCCATGTTTGTCACAGGCACAGCTTTGAAGTGAAGCTGACACCCTGGTGAGCAGCCTGCAAAGATGGAGTGAGAGGGAGGAAGACCCTAATAGTTAGGCAAATAGAGAGAAAACAGGCCGGTGGGGGGCCCAGCAGACAGACAAAGAGAGGGACTGGGAAATAAGAAGATGAAAAAAAATAATAAGCTGTTACAGGCAGAGTATAAGGAAAAACAGACTGCGTGACCTATGGGCAGCTGCAGGGCAGATGGACAGTGGACAGAGGACCTCCAGAGGTTAACACTGGGTGCCCACCATCCCTGTGATCCCAGCCCCCAGTGCAGTGCTGTCTTATACTGTGGAGAGGCTTGTCTCCGGGCCGACTGGCAGCGATGCCCAGATGATGTGAGCCACCGATTTTGGTGCCCAAGGCTTGCAGCCTTCATGGAGCGAGCTGAAGAACTGGCAACCCTGCCTTTTACCTACACCGCAGGTACCAAAAAGAGGTCAGGATGGTGGGGGAAACTGAGACCAGGTGTTTGGGACTGGGGACTGGGTGCCTGGGAACAGAGTCCTGGGGCTGAAGTCTAAGTGCCTGGGGCTGGAGTCTAGATTCCTGGATTAAGGGCTGGATGTGGGGTATTGGGGGCTGGGGGTTAGACCCCTAGGGCTGAAGACAGGGTCTCTGGAGCTGAGGACTGAGGCCTGGGTCCCTGAGAGCTTAAGGGATTTGGGAGTAGGGATTCAAACACTCACTTCCCAGCTCCACCACAAACAGGTGACCTTAATCAAACTACTTCTCAGAGCCTCAGTTTCCTCATCTGTAAAATAGGAATAGTAACAAATGTTAAGACCCAGGGAACTGCTATAAGGATTCTGTGGGTTTGATGACTGCTACATTGTAAACACTCAGAAATGTTAGTTGGCTCCATGACCAGAACCAGACTCAGACCCAGGGTCCCTGGGAGAGGCTGAGGAGAGCTACAGTCTGAGCTCCTAGCCACCAGGCCCTCAATCCCTCCCCTCCCCCCCTCCAGAGGTGACCAGTGAAACCTTCAACAAGGAGGCCTTCCTGGCCTCGCGGGGCCTCACTGGTGGCTACTGGACCCAGCTCAGCATGCTGATTCCCGGCCCTGGCACACCGAGGCACCCCTGGGGCAGCACGCCATGCCTCAACCTTCTTCTCGGTGGTGCGTGGGGCCTCTCTTCAGGCGTGGGCCCCTCAGCTTAGAGGGAAGGATGGGAGAGAAAAAAGTGTCCAGGTCCCAGAGAACCCCTCCACAGTCACACCACCAGGGCCATTTCAGGCCTTTCCCCGATCCTCAAAGAAGTCACCCCCACCCACCCTGTCCAGAAGCCCCCTCCATAGGGAACCCCCCATTTCCTCTTGCTGCAGCTCCAGGCTCTCCCTCAGGGAATACACATCCTTTAGAAGGAAGAGACAGATGAGCCAGGCGGGGTCTCCCTGACACCAGGCTCCTCTTCTTTTCATCCTCTCAGGAGATCCCTACCAGCTTCTCCAGGGGGATGGGCCTGCCCTGATGCCTCCTTTGCCCCCAGATCCACCCAGAGGCCTCTTTGGTGAGCTGGAGGGGCCCTGAGAGAGCTAGGGGTAGGGACAGGGACTGGAGGGCCAGCAGTCTGGGTGGCTGAGAAAAAGGGGGCTATTGGACGGAAGGGGTTGGGGTCCAGGCCTGGGGTCAGGTCCCCAGTAACCCACTCTCCCCAGGTTCTTGGCAGGATTACTACACATGGCGGGGCCTCAGCTTGGACTCCCCCGTGGCTGTGCTTCTCACCTACCCACTGACTGTGTACTACGTCATCACCCACCTGGTGCCCCAGTCCTGTAAGGAGAACCAAGGCAGGGGGAGGAGTGCAGGGAGGAGGGGGAGCTGGTAGGGGACAAGAGGGAGGAGGACAGTATTCTTAAATGGCTAGCTTCTCACCCAGTCCCTGAGCTCAACATCCAGAACAAACAGTCACTGAAAATCCATGTGGTGGAGGCCGGGAAGGAGTTTGACCTTGTCATGGTGTTTTGGGTAAGTCCCTCCAGGCCTGATGGTTGGGCATTTGGGTGTGGGGGTGGACGCAGGGTGGGACCCAGATCTGTCTTCTCTGTCCTTCAGGAGCTCTTGGTCTTGCTCCCCCACGTGGCCCTGGAGATGCAGTTTGTGGGTGACGGCCTGCCCCCTGAGAGTGACCAGCAGCATTTTACCCTGCAGAGGGTGAGGGCTGAGGGGGGCTCTCATCCTGCTGTCATCCTGATTGGGCCCTCCGCTGCTTCTCTCCCCATCCCTCTTCCCTCTCTTACCTAATGCATCTGCCAGTACCCTAACTTCCAGTGGTTTCTCCATCCCACTCCTGGCTCCCCAGAATGGCCCCGAAGTATCTGCCCGTTCTAGTCCTGGGGTATCAGCACGGCTCAACTCTGGGACTAAAGAGAAGGGGGGCCACAGGGACCTGCAGATCAAGGTGTCTGCCCGGCCCTACCACCTGCTCCAGGGGCCTAAGCCTGACCTGGTTATCGGTAAGAGCCTGGAGTATGAGTGTGGGGAAGGTGGGAGAGAAGAAGACCATAGGAACCAGCTTCTCCCTGCTCTCCCTTGGTCTGCAGGATTTAACTCTGGCTTTGGTCTCAAGGACACTTGGCTGAGCTCACTGCCCCGGTTACAGGTGAGGGATGAGGCAAAAAGGAACTTTTCACCTCCTGCTCAGCCCCTCCTCTTTTTCTGAAAGTCTCTCCGTGCCATCATCTGCTCCACAGACATGGGGTGCGCCCACGGGTCCTCTTGCCCCTCTCTGTGTCTGTCTGGTGCTTCTCCCTCATCCCTGTCCGTCTGGGTCCTCAGTGTTCAACCCAGTCTTGGATCCCCGTGGCTCGGGAGGTACCTGAGGGGAAGGAGCCTCTTGAAGTTTGTCTGAGGCCCCGCCCCACCCCCAGTCCCTCCGAGTGCCGGCCTTCTTCACCGAGAGCAGCGAGTACGGCTGTGTGATGGACGACCAGACCATGGCGGTGGCCACAGGAGGGGGCACCAGCCCTCCACAGCCCAACCCCTTCCGCTCCCCGTTTCGCCTCAGAGCGGGTGACAATTGCATGCCTTGGTAAGGGCCAGAGACCCTCCTTATTTCCTTCCTGACCTTTAACTTCTTACTCCGGCTGTGCATCCTAAAAGGCCCACCTCGACCCTCGTCTCTGCTCTTCTGAGACCCTCCTCGCCCCAGCCCTACAACCCGCCTTCTCTGCCTCCACTACTCACCGCCCCACTAGCGGGTCTCGACAACCCCACCACACCCCTCTTTAGATCCAGCTCACAAAATCTCTCCAACTCCTCTCCCACCTCCTACCCCTAAAAGACCCCGCTTCCCTCTGCCTGGCCAGCCCCTAAATCTAGCCTCATTTCCTGGAACTTGGGGCCCACAAACCCCGCCCCTTGGGAATCCCGGCCTCTTGGCCCCGCCCTTGACGGCCACGCCCCCTCAGGTACTGCAACGCCTTTATCTTCCACCTGGTCTACAAGCCCCCGCAGGGGAACGGGGCTCGCCCTGCGCCCAGGCCCGCACCCCCAGCCCCAACTCCCGCCGCTCCTCCCGTCCCCGCCCGAAGGCGCCGAGGAGAAAAGAAGCTTAGGCGGGGGGCCCGCCGGCGGAGATGAGGGCGGAGAGGTAGCAGTCCACCCGTCCCCCAACACGCCTCTGAAAGGAATACGAAAATACTCAAGGCCGGGGAGTAGGCCGGTTGGAGGAACACGAAACGGTAAATAAAATTACTTGTTTGAAACCACTGAGTCAGACGCTCATAATTGGGTCATTAAACGGGGAAGGGAGAAACGGACTCAGATAATTTCTTTTCCTCCAGCTTCCCTCAGCCCCTCGACGGCTCTACCTACTCTTACTTGGGACTCTGACCCTCCTTGGTAATCTCAAACCTCTTCTAATGTATATGTCGATAAGTCATTTTCCGTCCCCAGTAACCCTCAGGGACCTGCACCAAGGCAAGCCAAGACCAAGAAGCAGAAAGTGGCTTCTCACTGGGGGGGCAGGGGAAGCGTACAACCTCCTAGGGGCACACAGACCTCTTGGTTTAGTGAAAGGCCCCAGCCACCCAACTGTCCAAGTTAGAAACCTGGCGGCCATCCTTGAGTCCACCTTCTCTCATCCCTCATATCCAATGAAGAACCAACTCCTGCTGAGTCAGACTCCTCAAGCCCCTCCCATCCACCAGTTTATGCCCAGTCCCACTGCAAACTCCACCATACCTCAGTCTCCACATTTCAGCCAGCATATTCCTTCTAAAACATTCAATTTACCTGCTTAAATACCTTCCATGACTCTCCACTTCTAAAGTCCCCTTGAGTATGGGCTGGACTTAGTGACTCTCACTAAGTATAGGATCGGAAAAATAGCAGAGAAATCTGGCAGACACCACCTTAACCAAGTGACTAAGGTTAATAAGAAATAGTCATGTTGACATCATGTGCTCCCTGACATGATGCAATGAGAAAGCCACATCACCTCTGTAGTATTCTTCCCAGAAATCCATAACTTCAGTCTAATCATGAGAAAACATCAGACAAATCCAAATTGTGGGACAGTCTATGCCTGACCACTATTCTTCAAAAGTATCCGAGTCATGAAAGGCAAGGAAAGACCAAGACACTGTTGATGTGGGCTTGGCGAGCCAAGGAGTTGAAAGAAAGATTTCTTGGACTCTCAAGGCCTGGCAGCAGTGTTCTTTTATTCAGAGAATAGCATGGAGTAGCATGGGGAGAGGACCCATGGGCAGTAAGAGCTGCAATGGGTTGAGGGTAGGGCTAAATTTATAAGGTATAGGTATGTGAGTTATTTCTTTACAAGACAAAGGAAAGATCATGAAAAAAATCATTAAAATGGCATCAGTGCAGGTGGGGTCTGCTTATTGGATGGTCCTATAACTTTGGATATGAATTAGGCTGAATCAGGTCAGGATATCCTGTGCTTCCCAGAGGATGATATAGTTCAGTATGTAGGGCAGGACACCTTGGGCTTCTCTCCCTGGGGCAGCCTTAATCCTCATCATAAAATCCCCCCTGAACCCATTTGGCCCCGAAATCTTTTGGGGATATGGATGATGGTCAATCTTCTGTAACTGCTTCCAGCTGTACAAGGTCGTAGAGCTGTCCCTAAATGGGGCCATATGGGTACAGGCAGGAAGTTCAGTGGACCGGAAGGTTGTGAGTCCAAGGCTGACAAGGTATACAGATCCTCTGGAGATGAGAGAATCATTTGATGAGAAGTGGTCCAGGAGGTGAAACTTTGTTGACACGAGGAAGACAAACAATGAATTAGACAACAAATTATAATAAGATATACAAGCAGTATGATTAACCCAATGAATATGGCTTTGATAGTAGTCAAGAAACCTGGACCTGACCAGGAGTCTAACCAATCATTTAGGGATAAGGAAGGGTCAAACACGGATTTAATTTGGTGGCTCATATCAGATAGGAAATTTGTTTAGGGCTTCCACGTGCCAGATGATACTTTCGATTCGTAATTGGGGAAGGAAAGTTGAGGCAAGGTGATCATACCAGTGGAAGACAGAACGGGTCCAGCGTTGTCATAGGTTGGGTAGGTTAGCAGGAGAAGATATAGCAAACGTAGTTCTACCTGGTATCAAGATGAAGCCTAGGGTGCATCGTCCAGTCCATCCAGGCGGCAGCCAAGGCCATAAGTTGGAGCCACATAACCACTGACTGCCGTTAGGGGCTAACCAATGAATGCTGAGCCATCTATCCCAGTCAGTCCCAAACCAATCAGCATTTTTAAGGCTATGATATGAGAATACATATAATGGGGAATTTTTCCTATAGGTTGGGTGCTATTAGGCCACGTATCACAAGTGTGATTGGTTTATTTCCAACACAGAGTGGCCTTTCGACTGAGTTGACCACTAATAGCAATGCACCAAGTATATTTGTCCCAAATTTGATATAGTCCATTCTGTGTGTATTAATAGGTTGGGGACTTTACCTTTGCAACTCATTGTTTATGATCCACCTGTGACAAGGCAAATTTAGTCAGTATTTGGGCAATAGAGTTGAAGGGAAAGGTCTAATTGTGGCCAGGGAGCTCCCAGGCATCAGAGACGGATGGCCACAAGGAGACATTATGATTAGTAATACATGAATCTTGTAGAAGAGAAGAGCTAGAAATATATCCATGAATGTGTACTATAGCTTCTACTGAAACATAATTTTTCTCTCTAAAATCACCCTCATTTTTACAAAAGATAGCCAAATTAAGATAAACTTGTTTGAAAAATAAGTGTAGTTTCAATACAACTTGGTCCAAGTATTTACATAAGTGCAGCAAGAATAGCAATTGATCATATAGGCTCTTTTAAATCTGCTTTGCTGGATTTTTTAATGAGGAATCTCAGATTGAATTTTAAAGGCCTCTCGAGGCCAGAAAAACCAAGCCAAGGACTTTCCATCAGATTTTGCCTGCAATACCTACAGATTTGGGTGGACTCCTCTCTTCTAGAAGTCCCCCAAAATATTTCGAGGTTCCTTGCACCTGCCAGATAAGTGAGCTTCCTTACTTACAAGGTAAGATTGCTGGAATCTCTGTAAACAAGGTACCAGGCCAATATTTCCAAGTGGCTTTAGTCCAGAAAGTCAACCTTATTCCTCAAAGGCAGTATTGTCATATCTGAGTCTGTATGTTTCTCTCAAATATGACATTCCAGTCAAAGCCTTGGTAAGATAACCAATGTTTCCAGATGTGTCCTGTTATAAGGAGAACAGATTCATACTGAACTTATGCAAATAACTATATTGCCATGAAATAACCATACTCACTCACAAAGAGTTTCCAAATTCTGGAGGGATCAGGTAGGGAGAAAAAGATAAATGTTTCAGTTCTGATCACAAAGGTATAATTTCACCAAATTGCTATAAGTCATAGTTAGCATAAGAGAAAAGAGAAAAAGATTTCCTTAAATCCAAGAAAACAAAACATCAAAAACTCAACAATATTTCAAACAAAAGTTATAAAAAATTACAATTACCCTCATCAGTTCATACAGTCCTGTTTAATCGATTCTTGATCTTAATCTTCTGTTAGCAGATTTATGAAGTCATCAGTTTCTCCATTAGAATTCTGTAATTTCTTACCCAGTTCAGTTTTACGATCTGAAAGTTTATCAGGAAGCTGTACTCTAGAGTAAGCGCCAGAGTCCTTTTCATGAATGTCTCTGAAGATGAAATATATTTTGCAAAAGGAAAAAGCATCAGAGTAAAACAGCAACTATCTGCAAATGACAAAAGACTCAAAAGGGCAACTGACAAAGAAATTTCGCTACTTCTGCGACATCAAGATAATAACTAGAATTATGGCTAACAGCCAGGATGGATCAGAATTTTAGGAATGCTATATAATTTTAAAACATTTATATCAATAACATTCACCTACATAATACCACCTAAAAAAGTTTATCATCACTTATTTGACAATGCTTCCCATGTAATTTAACAGACTAAATAAGCCTAATTAGTTTAGTATTTTCCTCCTTACAGGAAGAGAGCAAATTTCTTTGAGAAGTCTCAGGGGCCCTCTGAAAATCCTTATAGATATGTTCTTCCTTCTACCAGGTCAAAAGAAAGCCTTCATTCAGGATTTGAATATTCTTTTGAGGGAGAAGCTTGTCAAAAATATCAAAAGATTTTAAAACACTTCTTCAAATAGGAAACGACACTCACTGTTAAACAATGCTCAGGTATCTATTCAAAGTGACAACAGAAACAGTCAAAACATCTTGAGAGACCTCAGTCCTTCTGAACATAGGAAATTATTTTAGCAAAACATTTTCTGTCTTTTAGGTAGCCTTAGAGCAGGCCAAAAGTTCAAGAAAATTAACCTTTGAGAGAAAACCAAATTTTAATTTTTGCACCAGCTTATTTTTAACATTAAAATTCATTTACTTGGGGCAGGCCCCTTGGCCGAGTGGTTAAGTTTGTGCGCTGTGCTTCAGTGGCCCAGGGTTTCGCTGGTTCAGATCCTGGGTGCGGACATGGCTCCACTCGTCAGGGCATGCTGAGGCAGATCCCAAATGCCACAACTAGAAGGACCCACAAGGAAAATATACAACTATGTACTAGGGGGTTTGAGGAAAAACAAATAAACAAACAAAAACTCATTTACTTAATTGGATTTACTTTAATCTTAGCCAACTTGACCAGGCATAAAATTCTTTCCTGAATTTCTCTTTTACAAGCCTTCTACAACTTTCTTTTTACATTCAGAATTTGTCCCATGTTTGCTTTCTCCCCTTTTAGTACTTTAGGACAAATTTATCTTTCTTAACCCAACAAACAAAAATACTTTCATTCTTTATACCCTCTTTACTGAAAACATACATTTTTACTTTCCTTTAATACAGAGCTGTTTTCCTTATTAATTTCCAGTAGCTTTAATTACATATATTAATTAGAATTTTTAACCCTTAACAGACCCTATAAAAACTAAAAAACTAAACAATTATGAACCACCTTTTATATCAGCATTCTAAACACTTTTCATAATTTCTAGGAAACACGCTACTTCACAGTAGTAAAACACAGGTTGCTAATAGACCCAAACATCCTTTAGCCTCTCCACAATAAGAAGCCAAAAGAAGATGAATTAGATGCATTTAGCAATAATGTCTCAGTGTTTCATCTTATCCAAAAATGACCCAGATACTCAACAGGCTTTTATCATTTAACTTAACTTGGCAAAACTCAAGATTGTTACCAAAAAGAATTTGGAAGCTGTTTTTTTCCCCAAGTATACAGACCATAAAACATAATTATTATACCCACAAACTCTTACCCATTTTCATCTATCTAAATGATTTGTTTCCAACAATTATGTTCATATTACCCACAAAACCTTCATGAGTCATTAGACAAAATTAGCTATCATTTAAAGTTATTATTTTGCCGACAAATTTCTAATGGACAACATGAGCTTATTTCACTAGTAAACCCAGGCTGCATGCCTGCATCATATCCAAATACCGACAACTCTGAGGTCAAGGCTATTTCAATCAAACGAACAAACTTAAGCTTTCATTTACCAAAGGTTGATTCACATCACGTTAACTTGAAAGTCATTGGGTTAATTTCTACTGCATTTAGAATTTACGTAAGTGCTTACTTTAGGCCAATTAAACAGAGCTCTTGATTTTGGCCATACCATCCAGAGGTAAAATATCACACATATATAATGTACACATACACAGAATCTCCATAGCAACTGTTTTAAAATTACTGCCATGAACCTGTATACAGGTACAGTAATATAAAGCTCACCAGTTTTGAATCCAAATTTTCTTTTGAGACTTTTATTAATATTTGTAGGGAAGACACTCAAGATGCTAGATGTTTTAGCAAGGATGCTCTTATGGCCATTTTTTTGGCCTTTTCCTTTTTTTTTTTTTTCCTTCAGTCTTAGGAATTAGTGATGGGCTAGGTAGTTCCCAGAGGATTTGCAAGCTCTTTGAGAGAAGGGAAATGAGTGGAACCTGAACCACCCCTAGAACTGCTTTTCCAGCCTTGCAAGGATTTTCCAAAGACAGTTGCTCTTGATTTCTCAGAAATTGGGTTGTAATTCAAATGACACTATAGGTTGATCTACCTGTCCAACTACATCACAAAGGCACAGAGAAACCCCTCAAGTTTTCTCCAAGATGGAGTTTCTGGAGCATAACCCATCCAATTGAAAGAGTTTCAATTAGTTAAAATACACCCAAGGGGTGAGTCTCCAGGGATGCTTGGGGCATTCCCCATGGCAGTAAAGCCGGTGTCTGACTGACGGCGGGCCAGAGAAGGCTGCAGAGCTGGACTGCAGGCGTCAATATAGTTAAAAGATTTAGTCAAGTCCCACTCAGCCCGGGCACTTAGTCCCTGAGCAAGCACAAGGTGGGCCAGGGAGGCAAGAGGCAGAGGCCTGGAGCTGGGTGGGGGCCGGGGCTCCTAATCCTGGAGCTAAGAGTTAAGTCCCTGGCAAAAGGTTTAAGTTTTTGATTTTACAGAAGGTCCAGGTTCTGCTCAGGTCCAGCCTGAACTTAACCTTGACTCGGTGACAAGAGAGGAGATGACAAATAAAACAGACAAAGAAAGGAAAAGAAGAGATCAGGCCTCTCCCTCATGGCCTCTTCCTGAGGATTATCAACATAAGGGTCACACAACAGTTCTCGTGCCAGAGCACACCACACCAGCAGGACAGTTCACAGAATAAATCACCGGTCTCCTATCCTCACAACTGACTCAGTAGGTGTCTAAAATACTCAACGAGTCAACCACCAAGAGAGGGGATCCCACTTGGGGTCACCAGTGTGATCAGGCCTGGAAACCAGAGTGGGGGTTCCCAGGGGTAAAGCCTTTGACTCTTTAAAGATTTCTTTGTTTCTTGCTTGCAAAGCTCAAAAGGAATCCAAAATGGCAACTCTAACTTTGAGATGAAAGAAAAGGGTCCATTACCTTGAAATCCCCCCTGAACCTAGGGCAGCATCCTACCCGTTGTTCCTCCTGTGGGGTTCCTGTAGCAAGGGGTGATGGGGGCATCCCCTGGCATTGCATCCTTTGTATACCCTCCCTATTATGCCTGGTAGTAATAGGTGCCTGGTGCACGGTCCCAGAGATAAAAGAATAGAGAAAAACAGTGAAGAATTTTCTGCTGGTCTGGGGGACATTCTACCCAATTGCGTCCTGAAGCCGTTCTCCCAAGAAAGGGTTCCCATACTCAACCAAAGGTTAGCGTTTGGTACTTCCCTTAAACTGGAGTCCCGAGTGGGACTTTCCTGCAGTTCAGAGTGTGGTCAGGAGCCATAGGGAGGGATTCCAATCCAGCCTTAGGAAAAGAAACCTTCCATGGGAGTCTTGGAGATTGGTGATCACCCTAATGACTTAAGCAGTCGACAAGTAACCAAGTAAAATTTGTATATTAGAGATAGGATTAGGAAGGAATGGATTAATTCATTCTTCATCACCCTCAGGCTTAAGGTACTGATTCTCTTCAGGCTGAATGCCATGGTTTGCCCCATAGAGTAGCCATGGGCAGAAAATGTGGATTCATACAGCTGTCCGAGAAGGTTCCTGATGGAGAAGTGAATTTAGATCCATCCTTGAAAAAGAGGAAGGCACAAGGAATAAAAGGGCACTTACCAGAACCTAAGCTCACCAGCCCATGAAGCAAGACCCCCGTGTGGGCCACCAGAAGAAATGATGCGGGCTCGGCGAGCCAAAGAGTCGAAAGAAAGATTTCTTGGACTCTCAAGGTCTGGCAGTCGTGCTCTTTTATTCAGAGACTAGCATAGAGTAGCATGGGGACAGGACCCATGGGCAGTAAGAGCTGCAATGGGTTGAGGGTAGGGCTAAATTTATAAGGCATAGGTATGTGAGTTATTTCTTTACAAGACAAAGGAAAGATCATGAAAAAAATCATTAAAATGGCATCAGTGTAGGTGGGGTCTGCTTATTGGGTGGTCCTATAACTTTGGATACAAATCAGGTCGAATCAGGTCAGGACATCCTATGCTTCCCGGAGGATGATGTAGATCGGTATGTAGGCCAGGAAGCCTTGGGCTTCTCCCTGGGGCAGCCTTGATCCTCATCACTGTGACAGATTGGAAGAGACTAAGGAGACAGGCCAACTAAATATAACGCAGTATTCTGGATTGGATCCTGGAACAGAAAAAGGACATTAGTGGAAAAACTGGAGAAATCCAGATAAAGTCTGTGGTTTAGCTAATGGTATTGTATCAATGTTAATTTCTCAGTTTTGATAAATGTGCCATGGATATTTAAGATGTAACATGAAAGGAAGATGGGTGAAGGGTATATAGAAACATTCTACTATCTTTGCAACTCATCTATAAATCTAAAATTATTTCAAAATAAAAAGTTAAAAATCAAGTTCAGCCTCCTTAGTATGGCTTATGAGGTGTCTTTCTGTCATTCTCTTTTATTATAAATATTTTATTATCTAAGTTTCCAAATATACACAAAAGCCCAGAGGCTTAGCATAATAAATTTCTATGTACCCATCACTTAGCTTCAACAATTATCAACATTTTTCCCTTTTTAGTATTATCCTATGTGATATTGTGATATAATAACAAATATATATTTGGTCTTGTCCTGGTTCTTGGCACAAGAGCTTCTAAAACCCTTCGAATTTCGTGAGTGTCTTTTGTTATTCATAATAAGCCCCTTTCAACCATACCTGAGTCTGTGCTAATGAAGTGACCCTAGGTGGGCCCTTATTTAACTTCAGGGTGAGGGCTGGTTGCTAGAAGAACCAACCATGTGATTAGAGGGCTGCAACTTTCAGGCCTAACCCTCAACCCATGGGGAGAGCAGAGGGACTGGAGATCGAGTTAATCACCAAGATTCAATCAGTCGTGCCTACATACTGGAACCTCATAAAAATCCCAGCCACCAGGGCTCAGAGAGCTTCTGGGTTGGTGAATACACTGAGCTACTGAGGATGGTGCACCTGGAGGGAGCATGGAAGTTCCACCCCACCCTGCCACCCCCATACCTTGCCCTATGCCTCTCTTCCATTTGGCTATTCCTGAGTTGTATCCTTTATAATAAACAGTAGTGGTTAGTAAACTGTTTTCCTGAGTTTTGTGAGCCGTTTTAGTAAATTATCAAACCTGAGGAGGGGTCATGGAAACCCTTGATTTATAGTCAGTGGTCAGAAGTACAGGAGGCCCAGGACTTGTGATTGGCATCTGAAGTGGGGACAGATTTGTGGGATTAAGCTCACTCTGGGTATTTAGTATCAGAATTAATTGAACTGCAGGACACTCAGTTGGAGAATTGGTGGGTGTGGGGGAAAAAACCCACAAATTTGGTACAGAAGTGCTGGTAGTATAAACAGCTAATAGTTGGTGTCAGAAGTGAGATTTGCTAGACTGGCCCTGGCTCACAGAAATATGTGGTTTGGGAAGAGAAAGAATGAAAGGGTAGCAGGTGAGAAACCTTTGATTCCGGGTGGCCATGTGGTCACCCATGGTATGGAACAGCAGCTGTGCGGCAATCAGTTACTAAAGGTAAAAGTTACGAGGGGAATTTAGAATTGGATCAAACCCCCAGGGAGTTGGTTCACTGGATGTATAAGGAAATGCAAACTAATAAGAAAAATGTGAAACACATAATCTCTTGGTTATTATCTGTAATATTAAAATGAAATTTTAAAAGAGTTCTGGTTGGACTTTGATGCTAGACTAAGCTCAAATTTTGGGCAGTTTAAGCTTCGGCCACTAGCCTCAAAGCTGTTTACAAAGTGAAAAATTGAGGCCAGCCCCGTGGCCAAGCGGTTAAGTTCATGTGCTCCGCTTCAGCGGCCGAGGGTTTCGCTGGTTCAGATCCTGGGGGCGGACATGGCACCACTCATCCCGCCACGCTGAGGCGGCATCCCACATGCCACAACCAGAGGGACCTACAACTAGAATATACAACTATGTACTGGGGGGCTTTGGGGAAAAGAAGAAGAAAAAAGAAAAAAAGAATATTGGCAACAGATGTTAGCTCAGATGCTAATCTTTAAAAAAAAAAAAACTGAAAAGTTATGTAGGTACAACAGAAAGTCTCAAAAGCATCTGGTCACCAAGAAGGTAGTCAACATGAGGGGAGAGCAAAACCAAGAAACTACTGAAACCAGGGGGTGTAGAGTGTGAAGGAGTTCATTTTGCAGATTGGTATCATCAGCTTCCTGAAGACCCTTTACTAAAATGGATTGTGAGAGTGACTAATTTAGGGGTAATATCTTTGGTTTTGAATGCTGCAGGGTGAAAAAACATGCTTGGGTTGATACAGGACCCACAGCTCCCTATTAAACAATCACAGATGGCTGTACACAATCCAGACACACAGAAGGTTATTCCTGGGGAATAATCCAGAAGCTATCTAGGGGCCCAGTAAGAGTCACTTCATTAGCATAAACTCAGGTATGGTTGAAAGGGGCTTATGATCACTAACAAGAGCTGCTCCTCTTACCCCTATCATGCAGGAGATGCCAAGGGTTTTAGAAACACTTGTGCCAGGAACCTGGGACAGAGACCAAATACATATTTCTTATATCACAATATCACACACCCCAGCTTTTTTCCAGACTGTTTTAAAGCGCCCCCCAGACATCAGTCATCTCACTTATATGCATCTGTAACTAATAACGGGTTTTTTAAAAATGTAACCACCATGCCATTATCATACCCAATAAAATTAACAATTATTCTTTAATATCTTATAATACTCAGTTCATATTCAAATTTCTTCAATTATCTCAAAGATGCCTCTTACAGTTGGTTTGTTCTAATCAAGAAATAAATCAGATCTACACATGGCTTTTGGTTGTTATGTGTCCCATGTTTCTTTTATTCTATAACAGACCCCCCTCCCTTTTCTTTCTTTTTTATTTTTATGCCACTGATTCAATGAGAAACTGAATCATTTGTCCTGTCGAATGTTCTTCACGTCTGGATCTGGCCGCTTACTTCCTCAGGGTGTTTTTTAATTTGCTCATCTATCTCCTCTAGTTCCTGAAAACTGGTAGCTAGACCTAGATGGCAAGGCCCTTTTAATGCGGTCCCCGCCAGCCTCCGCAGGCTGATCTCATGCCACTTCCTGCCCCTTCTCTACCCTGCAGCCAGCTGCTTCTAAATGAAAACATCACACTCTCTCACTGTGGAACTTCCCTGCTTTCTTGCTCAACACATTCCTTTCCAACCTAAACATCACTTCCTTAGGGAGGGAGGACTTCCTGGACCCCCAGATGAAGATAAGCCCTCATATTGCCCTGGACATCCCCTACAGCCATAAAAGAGAAGCCTAGGTCCCTGGTAGGTTACGGGGAAATAGAACTTTGCATGACTCCCTTGGCTGGAAAATAACCCTTCCCTAAATTCCTGCCATCCACTGGATAAAAATATGAAAGGATATGGTTACCTCTGAGCCATAGGATTACTAAGGATTTGTTTATTGATTTTGTTTAGCTATATTGCTCATTTTTCTTCCATGAATACATAGTACTTTTGTAATAAAAATGTTTAATTTATAAATTTCTCTCTTTAATAATTTAATAAATACTGATTGAATGCACACAGGCTTTATGTTAGAGATGCAATGGGGAAAAAAGACAGGTAGTGGTCCCTGCCTCCAGGAAGCTTCCAGGCTGTGGCAGGGGTCAGTAAACTACGGCCTCTGGCCAAATCCAGCCCACCGCCGGTTTTGTATGGTCTGTAAGCTAAGAAATCAAAAGAAGATGACTATTTCATAATGTAAAAATCATATGAAATTCAAATTGCAGTGTTCATAAATTTATACTGAAATAGACTGACAACTATTTCTTTATGTATTGTCTGTGGCTACCTTCGTGATACAAACAGGAGGGTTTGAGCACTACTGACAGAAAGCATACTGCCTGCAGAGTCTGAAATATTTACTAACAGGCTCTTCATGGAAAAAGTTTGCTGACCCCTGGTCTAGGGCCAGGTTTTCAAAATGCGGACTTCTGTGATTTTGTGATTTTGTGTGGCTTGTAAAGTCCATTTAGAGGCCCTCAAATAGCATTCTTTTTTTAATGAAATAGAACAGAATCAAAATATTAGGCGTATCGCATGTAGTAAGAGTAAATATTGTGTGAAACAATTGTTTTGCTTCTATATACAACACACGCATGTATGTGCTGCATCATGATATAAAGTGTATTTCTTACGGTAGACCATGGTCAAAACATCTGGAGGCCACTGGCTTAGAGGGAGGCCTGAAAGAAACAGAGGAGTAACAGGAAAATTATAGTACAATGGGATTGGTGTGATGATGACAGAGTTAGAGACTCTTAGAGACAAAGAGGAGGCATTTAAGACAGCCTCAGGGTGTCAGGGAAGGCTTCCTGGAAGAAATGACTTTTAAGCAGTGACTTGAAGGACAAGTAGGAGTTAGCCAGGAAAAGAAGACTGACAGCATGTACAGAGGCCCTGGGGCAAAAGGAAGCAAAGCCCTGAGAAAAATTACAAGAAGTTCAACGTAGTGGGAGTTTAGGATGAGATGAGGCTCCCTTACCCCCTCACTCTCCATCACATTACTCTTTTATTTTCTTTGAGCACTTATCACAGTTATTTGATTGGCCCATCATTTATGTATGTTTATTACCCCTGCTCCTCCAACACATACGAAAAAGTAAAATCCACAAAACGGGAGACCTTGTCGGCCTTGTTTATAACTATGCCCTAGCACAGTGCCTAGGGTGTCATAGCCACTCAGCATTTCCTAAAGGAACTGTAGAAAGATGTTCCTGCTATACTAGGGGGGAAAATGGACTCTGGGAGGGTAAGACCTGAGAAGACAGACCAGTTTGGAAGTTCTGGTAATAACACAGGCAAGAGCTGATGGTGCCTTAATGTTGGAGAGAAACAGGGAGATCCCGGGCTCGTGAGGAGGTAAAAATAACAGGTGGTGATCAAATGAATAGATGTTAGGGCAAGGGGAGGGCCGGCTGAAGGGATGAAGGATGACCTCTGGTTCCTAGTTAGGGCAACTAGATAGAAGAATGGCCATCTGCTCGCAGTGGGGACACAAGAAGAAGAGGAGTGAAGTTAGACTAGTTGGAAGAGGATGAGAGAGAAAGGTAATAAATTCAGAGTGGGACTTGTGAAGTTGGAGATGCTTGTGGGACCTCCTGGTGGAGATTCTGGCAGGCAGCGGATATGTGAGATGGAACTCACACAACTAGGAGAGTGGGTGAGAGCCCTAGAGAGAAGGAGAAGAGGCCTTAACAGAATCCTGGTGAAGGCCAAAATGTAAGGCTGGTCAGAGCAAGGAGAGGCAGAGTTCCAAGGGCAGCAGGGAACCCAGGAGAGCTCAGAAACAAAGAACACGTGCTCAGCTGTGTCAGGGGCTGCTTACACCAGGTAAGATGAGAGTGAAGAAGAGTCCCCTGGACTTAGCAACAAGGACACAGAGTACGGTAGCCCCCCCGATCCATGTGGATATGTTCCAAGACCCCCAGTGGATGCCTGAAACCACGGATAGCACCGAACCCTATACATACTATGTTTTTTCCTATACATACACACCTATGATAAAGTTTAATTTATAAATCAGGCACAGTAAGAGATTAACAACAACTAACAATAAAATACAACCATTATAAAACAATATGCTGTAATAAAACTTATTGTAGATCTTAGCAACCTCAGTACGTGATTTTTTTTCTTTCCTTATTAAACGGAGACTTTTCACCTTTTCACTTAAAGGAAACACTTTGTGGCTTCTCTTTGGCATATCTGAATTGCCAGAACCACTGCTCTTGTGCTTTGTGGCCACTATTAATTAAAGTAAGGGTGACTGGAACACAAGCACTGCGACGATGGCCACTAAGTGACTACCGGGCGGGTAATGACTACAGCATGGATACGCTGGGCAAAGGGATGATTCAGGTCCCGAGTGGGATAGAGCAGGGTGGCGTGAGATTTCATCATGCTACTCACTATGGCGCTTGATTTAAAACTTATGAATTGTCTATTTCTGAAATTTTCCATTTAATATTTTGGATCGTGGTTGACAGCAGGTAACTGAAACCGTGGAAAGAGAAACCACGGATACGAGGGGGACAACTGTATTCAATAGAGTGGTGGTGGCAGACTGGAGAGGGCAGATAAGTGAGAGGGAGGTGAATTGGGGGGCAAGAATCGGACAACTTAGAAAATACAGAAAACACAAAAAAGAAAATTCCAGTGGTCTTCAATTTCAACACCCAGAGATAACTACCATCACCATTTTGGTATGTTTAGTTTTTTTGAGCAGAATGTACATATTTTTACAAACTTTTATCATACTGTACATAATGTTAACTAGCTTTCTTTTTTTAATATAACAATGCTATGAATAGTTTTTCACATCATTAGACAGTCTCTATTCATGGATGGCTGTACACTAGCTACTTTATGAATGTAACATACCCTGGCCCACTTTTGGACATTTAAGCAGCTTCTAATTTTTCTCTATTATAAATGAAGAAAGAAGCAGAAAGTGACCCAGCTTGGAACCAAACTGGGACCCAAGATAGTGTGGGCCTCCCTGGCAGCTGGGGAGTTGATTTACCTGAGATGCTTTGCATGGCATTTTTGGCCAAGGAAGGAGGAAGACAGTTTGCAGGTTCTTGGGTAGAAGCATGGGGTGAGGAAGGCAACATGATTCTGTGTGGCGTGTGAGTCCCAACCCCTATGGCCTTATGGACTAAGGTCTGACGTCTACAAGAGAGGAACCATAGGCAGAGGCCAAAGGAGCCATGGGGCATAAAGAGCACAGCACAGCACAGCACCTGGATCTCAGGAAACAAAGTCACACACAGAAAGGGCTCCTCCTACTTCTCAGTGGACACAGTGTGGCTTTGGGGGGCACTGAGAACTCCAAAGAACCCAAAAGAATGGCTGTGGTACATGGATAACTGGCAGGTTTGGAAGCTGTCACTTTCACATTGGGAGCATTACACAGTTGAGACAAGAGCCAGCAAGCTACAGGTTGTTATTATTATTATTTTTTTTATTATTATTATTATTTTGGTGAGGAAGCTTGGCCTTGAGCTAACATCTGTTGCCAATGTTCTTCTTTTTGCCTGAGGAAGATTGTCCCTGAGCTAACATATGCGCCAGTCTTCCTCTATTTTGTATGTGGGATGCTGCCACAGCATGGTTTGATGAGTGGCGTGTACGTCCACGCCAGGGATCCAAACCCAGAAACCCTGAGCCACTGAAGCAGAGCACGCGAACTTAACCACTATGCCACCGGGCCAGCCTACAGGTTGTTATTATTAATGGCCTCAGTTAGTACCCACCTGCTAGTGAGGTCATGGGTTTTTTAAGTTTCCAAGTGTTTAGAGATTTTCCCATTATCTTTCGTCATTGATTTCTAGTTTCTGTCTGTTGTGGTCAGAGAACATACTCTGTAAGATTTCACTTCTCTTCAATGTGCTGAGGTCGGTTTTATGGCCCAGGATACGGTCTATCTCGGTACATGTTTCACGAGTGCTTGAAAAGAATGTGTATTCTGCTGTTGTTGGGTGGAGTCATCTACAAGAATCGATTACATCCTGTTGGTTGATGGTGTTGAGTTCTTTTATATCCTTGCTGATTTTCTGCCTAATTGTTCAATCAGTTACTGAAAGGTAGGCCATGGGTTATGGATTTAGAGAAACTTGGTTTGAACCCAAGCATATGCAGATCCAGAACCCTGGAGAAACTCTTCTGAGAGCCACACTCTATTGGCCTAGGATGGAAAGCGCAAAGAGCAAATATTCATATAACGCTTACTCTGTGCCAGACTATGTTCTAAGCACTTTATATCAATTTGATCCTCACGACAAACCTGCAAGTCAGTAGTATTATTTTCCCCCATTTTACAGATGAGGAAACTGAGGCAATGGGAGGTTAAGTAACTTAACCAAGGTCAAGAGGGGTAGCCTGGAAACAAACCTAGGCAATCTGGCTCCAGAATATGCGCTTTTAACCTCTATACTACTGCTTCCTGGAAAACGACACAATTTCCCAGGACAGATACGAAAGGCTTGCCATGAAAGTCATTTTTCCCTTGATGATTGGCCATACAAAGAATCAGAAACACTCTGTCAAGTTTTCTTTGAAATACATGGAAGGATTTAAGGAAGGCCGCAGAGATAGATCCACGAGCTCCTGGTAAGACCACTACTCCCCCATCTGAATACTGCCCATCTCACCACGCCAGCGGGAGATGGAATGGAATATGACGAAAGCCACAGCTTAGGAATGAAAATGAACATGGTGCCACTCACCACTTGCAGCTGTTGAACAGGAAAATTTGGCAAGTCTGACTTGAGACGGGCCTCAAGTACAAAATGCAAACTGGATTTTGAAGATTTAGTATGAAGGAAGGAATGTAAACTGTCTCATTAATAACTTTTTATATTGATTACATGTTGAAAAGACATTTTGAATATATTTGGTTAAATAAAATATACTATTAAAATTTTTTTATAAAACAAGATTTAGGGATCAGATAGCCTGAGTTTGAATCCGAGCCTCCCACTTACTAGTTTCCTGACCTTGAGCAGGTTACCCAGCCTCTCTGTGCCTGTTTCCCCACCTGCAAAATGGGGATAGTAACGGGATTGTCGTGAGGATGAAGGAAAGTGACAAATGTAAGTGCTTAGGAGAGTTCTCAGCACGGTAAGTATTCAATAGATGTTATATGTTGTTGTTATTATTATTGCAAACTGCCTAAGAGACCCATTCTAAGACAGAGATGACAACTAAAACTAACATCCTACCTTTCACAAAGAGATACCATGCCTTACACCTCTGTTCATTGTAGGCACCATGCTAGAAGTTCACACTTGCCGGGGCATCCACTGTCACCTTGACTTAGCCCCGAATGACTCTGTCCTTCTGCTCTTGGGTTCAATGTCTACCCCTCCCGCACCCTGCCCCAAATCCTTTCACTGGACCTTCTGGAACTTAAGGTTGACAAAATTCCCCCAATCGTCAACCTCTTCTCTCAGTTTTCCCTTTGCCTTCTTGCTCTCATAGAAACTTGGCTCTCCTCCAAAGCCACTGCTCCCTCGCAACCTTTTGAAGAGGGAGGTGTTTTTTCTCCCACATTCCACATACTCTGAGGTGAGGCAACTCCCTGTTGTTGCTTCCAAAAAATTTCAAAACCCCAGCCTCTTTGAAGCACACAGCAACAGACTATATATCACCCATTACCCCTCCTTGTTACAGGCATCTTCCAACATCTGCCAACTTCTCTGAGGACTTAAGCATTTGGCTGATGTTTACTTCTTCACCATTAATCATGTCTTCATTCTTGTAGACTAAGATATCTACCTAGACAGTCCACCCAACACCCCAATCTCTCAGTTCCCTTGTCCTCTGCACTCTAATCTCCTCCACCCCACCTCAGCCACACACTCCAAAGGCCAAACCCTAGAACCCTGCCATTATCAGTAACTGCACCACTTCCAATCTCCTGATTTCAAACATCTCTCCACTCTCCATCTTTCCAGTCCCCTTTCTGATCCCCTCAGTTCAACAATCCTTCAACCCTTTGGGCTCTTTAGTCCATTGACCAGTCCACATCTTCACTGTCCATTACCCTCTTCAAGCCTTCACATCTCACCTCACCCAGTTTAGATCTGATTATCCATTACTATAATCATTCCTTTGTGTACATCTCAACTCTCTTGTCCTTCTTCCTCCATCTTATTTGCAAAACTGCAAGCATGACTTTTTTTTTTTTTTTTTTTTTTTGAGGAAGAATGGCCCTGATTTAACATCTGTGCCCATCTTCTTCCATTTTCTGTGCAGGACACCTGCCACAGCACGGTTTGATGAGCAGTGCTAGGTCCATGCCCGGGATCCAAACCCCGAGCCACCAAAGCAGAGTGCACGAACTTAGCCACTACGCCACCCGGCTGGCCCTGCAAGCATGATTAAACCAAGCTCCACCAACAATGAGACTTTCCCTGAGCTGCTGAGCACAGCTAAAGATAAACGACTGTGCTGACAGGTCTCACTTTGGATTTGTAATGATGAATCATAAGTAGGCTCTTGGCACTGCCCAACAATCCTATGGTTTTTCCTACTCAATTCTCTCCGCTGCTCTCTGAAATAATACTTCATACCCCTCTCTCCTCAAGTGGCAACACCCTGCCATCCTCGGCTAGTGATCTTAATTCTTATTTTACAGAGAAAAGAGAAGCAGCCTGAAAAGAACTTCCTCATCTTTCTACCAGTGCTTCTTATGATATCTACACCCTGCAAATTCCTTTTTTCTAGTTGTTTTTTGGTCTGTCATGTTGAATGCATTCCCCAAATGTCTGGTCAGCCTTTCTTCTCCATTTCACATCCCCACTAGTCCAATGAAAGCACCCTGTTGGAGATAATCTTGCCAAATCCAATGGTGAGTACTCACCTTCTTAGGAGCATTTAACAGAGTTGTCACTCCCTTCTTGAAACATTGTCTTGGCCTCCAGGACATCACACTCTCCTGGTTCTCCTCCCACCTTGCCAGGGGATCCTTTTGCTGGCTTCTCCTCCTCTTACCAGTCTCTCCATCCTCTACCCTCTTTTCTCTGACTACGCTCACTCTCCCACTCCTGCCCCACACAACTAACTGTCTTCCCTGTGCTGCTTCATGTTTATAAATGGTACCACCCATCCCATCACTGGGTCTAAATCTTAGGGTTCATCCATGCGTGCAACCCCTCAGCCAGTCCAATGGCTCTATCTTCAAACTCTCTCCCAAATCTGGTCACTCTTCATCACCTCCACCTTTACCACACTGGTCCAGGCTACCACCATCCCTCACCCGGGCTAACTGCAATAACCTCCTCACTGTCTCCCTACTTCCGTCTTGCCCTTCTACAGTCCGTTCTCCTCATAACAAAGGGTAACAGTAAAACCTGAATCAGATCACAAAGCCCCTGCTCCAAACTCTCCAGGGGCTTCCCCATGACCCCTGTGACAGCACTCAGACTCTGACCATGACCAACACGGGTTAGGGCCCTACATCACCCCTCCAGCTCTTCCCTCACTCACCAAACTCCAGCCACTCGGCCATTCTTTGCCTTGCCTACAGCAGGCCACAGTCATTTCCTCAGGGCCTTGCTCTTGCCTTCACTGGAACACCCTTCCTCCCAAACCTTCCTTCCTTCCTGAGTGCACTGCCTCAGAGAGCCCTTCCCTGACCTCCCCAACTAAAACAGCCCTCAGTACCTCTTAGACTATCTCCTTCACTTGTTTTGTTTTTCTTCATAACACTTATCGCTACCTAAAGTTGTGTATTTATTCATTTACTTGTTTATTGTCTGCTTCTCCCAACTGAATCCCCAGCACATCGAACAATGCCTGGTATGAAGTAAGTACTCAATAAATCTTTGTTGTACGAAAGAAAAAAAAGGAGAGAGAGAAATAACAAGCAGGTGAGCAAAAAGCCTCAGAAAACTGATTCTGGATAAAGCCAGCTAAATCATCAGCTCTTCCCCTCTGCACATGTCATCAAGCATGTTGATCACACAGCACAGGAACTTCAAGCACGAGAACTGAGTCTGACAGGCCTGAGTGCAAGTCCCAGCTTGACTACTTTCAGCTGTGCAGTCTCCGGCAAGTTACTTAATTTCTCTGGGCCGCATACACTCATTCAGCAAACATTTACTGAGTGCCTACTTTACAACAGGGGCACTGTGCCATGTCTGTTGTGAAGATTATATAAGACAGTGTACGATGAGTCTCTGGCACCAAGCCTAGCTAATCATAATACTCAGTCGTCTGGTATTATCTATGCCCATTCTTCAAGTTTTGCCACGAGACATTCTGTCTGTTTATAATCATCTGTGTTTGCAATTTGGATTGTCTCATTGATCAAATCATTATTTAGGACTGTTTTGGGGTTATTAAGAGGTTGGGTTTTGTTACTTAAACATTTGTAGATTTCTGGTTTATTGCATTGTGGCTGGAGAACGTGACCAGTACAATTTCAGGTTTGGGGAATTTGGTATTTCTTTCAGAGCCTAATATTTTATCAATATTTGTAAATGTTTCATTGGCAGTGAAAAAGGTGTGTTCTCCATTTATGAGATACAGAGTTCAATAAATAACATTTGAAATGCTCCAGGATGGAGACACTACGTTCACCACTGATTCCTCGTCTCCAGCAAAGGACCTGGCACACGTCATAGACATTCTATAAATATTTGTTGAATGAGCGGCTAATTAATCAATCAACCTTATTATCATCTAGATTCTCGATACCTTTGTACCTTTGTATATTTTTTTCTTATTTCACCTGCCAAAGACTGGTGAGTTGTTACAATTTCCCACCACTCTTACATTTCTGACTGTTTCCCAATGTATTTCTGACTATTTTGGCTTTATATATTTCAATACAATATGATTCAGTGCCTGAGAGTTTATGGCTGTTATACAATCATTATAAATATACTCTCTATCAATATAAAATGACTATTTAACAAAACACTATACTATATGATCTCATTTTATTATGCATTTATTATTTTGAATAGGCAACACAATAATAAAATTCAAAAGGTACAAAAGTATCTTTTCACAAAAGCGGAAAGTAATTTCCCTTCCTCTCATCTCCCGTCACCCCGTTCCCCCGACCCTGAGGCAACCAGTTAACAGAATTTTTCTGACTAGCTCAATTTGAAAACATTACTTTTTTTCACAGAGGAGTCTAAAATATCTGCGTGAATTGTTTTGAGCCATATATGTGGCAGAGTCATTTTACGCTTTCTGTTGTTTATGCTCCCTTGATGCTTTGTCTTGTGCTATGTGGGTTAAGTCTTCTTTCTTTTTATCTTCTCTGGTGCTTTGGAAGGCATATACCCCATTTTTTATTTCTCTAATGTTTCCATTTAACATTTTCAAAAGTATTCTTAACCTGTATTTCTTGACTTGGAGTCAAGAGTAAAATACCACGCTATGAGTCTGCCCAATTAAATCAAGAATGTGAGCATATCCCTTTCCTCCCCTCCTCAGAGGATGTTGATGAAATTAGGGGTTTACAGACATAGATTGTTATTATTGTTCTAGTCTGGCCTTATGGTTGTAAGGAAGATTTACCCACCTGTTATGGGCTCAACTTTGGCTCCTGGAAATTCATAGGTTGATGTCCTAATCCCCAGTAGCTCAAAATGTGACTCTATTTGAAAATAGAGTCTTTAAATAAGTTAAAGGGTGGTCGTCACATGGGCCCTAATCCAAAAAGACCGATGTCCTTATAAAAAGAGGAAATTTGGACAGAGACACATGCAGAGGGAAGGTCATGTGAGGACACAGGGAGAATGTCATCATCTACAAGCCAAAGTAAGAGGCCTCGGATGAAACCAGCCCTGGGACATCTTGATCTCAGCCTTCTGGCCTCCAGAACTGTGAGAAATACATTTCTGTTGTTGAAGCCGCCTAGTCTGTGCTGCTTTGTTATGGCGGCCCCAGCAAATGAGTGCATCACCCGAAATAACTCAAGGAAAAGGGGACCATGTGGCAAGCCCCCTCACATCTTCCCACAGGGCATCTCTAAGGACCCTCTAGAAAGAAACCTATGGAGGGGACCCAGCATGACGTGTTCCCCGCTAGGCTGCCATCTGCTGGAAACTCTTCCTTGCCACTAGTGGTCCCTAGGAAGGATGTGGTGACTGACACCTCTTAGGTGACACTGAGCAGGAAGTGACCCTCCCCTGCTCAGGATTCTGCCTTGCCAGCCTCCCAGTATAAGGAGTTAAGAAGGATTTTTTTTTTTTTTTTGAGGAAGATTAGCCCTGAGCTAACATCTGCTGCCAATCCTCCTCTTTTTGCTGAGGAAGACTGGCCCTGAGCTAACATCCATGCCCATCTTCCCCTACTTTATATGTGGGACGCCTACCACAGCATGCCTTGCCAAGAAGTGCCATGTCGGCACCGGGGATCTGAACCAGTGAATCCCGGGCTGCCGAGAAGCAGAATGTGCACATCTAACCACTGTGCCACCGGGCCGGCCCTGGAGTTAAGCAGTCTTTACCACTCCATTTAGATGTCTTCTCCTGAGGATAAAAGGAGAGAGACACCAGGCCTAGAACTCCTGCTCTAGCAGCTTGTTCCTTGCCCTACACCCCAGATTGTGACTCGCTTGCAGATGACCCGTGGACGGCCCCTCATTCCCAATACTCCACCTCTTTCTACAATTCTTTCCTGACCCCTGCTGAGTTGGTGCCTTCTTCTCAGGAAATGCCACCATTCTTGCCTATGGGAAGAATCTATTCTCAATACTTTCTTTGGTCTTGAAAATATTGAAGCCAAATGCATTTTTTTCCTGGTATCTCAGTGTCTACTCCCCACAAACATATAGTGGAGGGCGAGGGGGGACCAGTGAGCTTGGGTCCCAAGGTCTCCAGCAGTCTCAGCTGTGAGAGGGAAGAGGAGAGAAATGCCAAGGGGCTATAGTATTTGCAGGGTTTCTACTGAAAAATCTGAATTCAAACACTCTTCACCATCTGAAGGTTATTTCTCTTCTAAAGATTCCATCTGGTCCTCATTTGGACCTTACTTCTCAGGAGCTGAAAACCCTGGTCTTACCAAGCTAAGAGAGCATTCAACCCCCATCCCTGCCCCAGGTTACATTCTGAAACTTCTCACCTGGTCTACTGCGAGGGCCTCCTAACCGCTGGTCTCCACGCTTCCACGCTTCCACCCTTCCCCTCGACAATCCGTTCTCCAGACACCACCAAAACAGTCTTTTGAAGAATAAATAAAATCATGTCACTCCATTGCTTAAAATCCTCCAAAGGCTTCTAAACTCTTCACAAGGTCCTACACGATCTAGCCCCTGCCTACCTCTCTGCCCTCATCCTGGACCCCTCCCCCTCATTCTAATCACACTGGCCTTCTTTGGTCTCTTAATGCAATGCTTCTCCCCCAGCCTTTGCCTGTCCCTCAGCCCAGAATGTTCTCTGCCTCCAGCTCATCATGTGACTATCTCCCCCTGTCCTTCAGGCTCCAAGAGGCTTCCCCCTCTGAGTGGAGGCCACAGAGCATCGTGGTCAAGAGCACAGACCCTGGAGCCAAACCACCTAGATTTGAATCCAGTTGCTTCATCTGCAAAATGGGGAGGATGATAATTGTTCCAATTCCTTGTGGGTTTGTTTTGAGAATTATGGGAGTTAATATATGTTAAATACTTAGAGCCTGGCATACAGGTTAGCCATTATTATTGTGAGTTATTATTATTATTATTATATCCTGCAGCCCACTGCTAACATTGTAAGGCCCAGGACAGTAGCAGAAATGAAGGTCCACATACTGGAAGTCTAAATATTCTAATGTATAAATCAAGCTATGCCCAAGGCCTGGCCCACATTCACCCTTGGACTGCTCACCTCCTCACAATCCAGAAGCTAAAGGAGCCAAATTCTTCCCTGGACCAGGGCTGCCTCCTGTAAGCCTGAGGGTTAGCCCAGAACTGCTGGGGCAGGGTGAGCAGAAGCTGCTCTGGGCCCAGACTCCCATGTCACAGCGCACACACCTGCACACTCAGCTTCCCATCCACTCCAGCTGGCACATTTCTCTCTCATAATTCCCATTTTCTCAGTCAGTTACTGAACTTTCAAAAACTTTCTCACAGGGGCCGGCCCAGTGGCACAGTGGTTAAGTTCACACGTTCTGCTTCTCCGTGGCCCGGGGTTCACCGGTTCGGATCCTGGGTGCTGACATGGCACCGCTTGGCAAAAGCCATGCTGAGGTAGGCGTCCCACATATAAAGCAGAGAAAGATGGGCATGGATGTTAGCTCAGGGCCAGTCTTCTTCAGCAAAAAGAAGAGGATTGGTAGTAGTCAGCTCAGGGCTAATCTTCCTCAAAATAAGGCCAAAAGGGGATTTGCGTTTCAGTATTTGTGATATGCAGGGCCCCCTACAGCCTTGCTACCTATAGTGGGTCCTTGGAAGAGGAGCATCAGCATCACCTGGGAGCCAGGTAGAAACACAGGCTCTCTGGTCCTGCCCCAGCTCCACTGAATCCGAACCTCCATTTTAACAAGATCCCCAGGAGATCTGCATGAAGTTAAAGTTTGAGAAGCACTGAACTAAGCAGAGAGCCAGGGAGGGGCCCCTCCTGCCCAGGTCTAAGTGTGGGTCTGGTTCTCTAACCGCCAAATCTAGAGCAGCTACCGCCCCAGACACTCTCTATCACATCGCCCTGTTTCCTTCCTTCATATAATTTAGCATAGTCTCTAATTTCTAGTTTACCGGCTGTCTCCCTAAACTATAATATAAACTACACGGAGGGACCTTGTCTGTCAGGCTTAGTCCTGTATCCCCTGGGTCCAGAAGTGAGCCAGTACAGAGACAGTGCTCAATACTGAATTTCACTGAATCTAAGACACCTTCAATTGTAACACACACTATTATTTTATGCACCACTAAGAAAAAATGCTGCCAGTTAAATTATAACATAATGCTTTCTTAACACTTAAATTTTTATTTTTTTTTTTGAGGAAGATTAGCCCTGAGCTAACTACTGCCAATCCTCCTCTTTTTTGCTGAGGAAGACTGGCCCTGAACTAACATCTATGCCCATCTTCCTCTACTTTATACGTGGGATGCCTACCACAGCATGGCTCTCGCCAAGTAGTGCCATTCCGGCACCCGGGATCCGAACTGGCGAACCCTGGGCTGCCGAGAAGCAGAACGTGCACACTTAACCGCTGTGCCACTGGGCCAGCCGCTACACTTAAATTTTTTTAAATTGAGATTCATAATAGTTTACATCATTGTGAAATTTCAGTTGTACATTATTTCTTATCTATCACCACACAAGTGCTCCCCTTTACCCTCTGTGGCCACCCTCCACCCCCATTCCCCTGGTAACCACTGAACTGTTTTCTTTGTCCATGTGTTTGTTTATATTCTGCACATAGTGAAATCATATGGTGTTTGTCTTTCTCAGTCTGGCTTATTTCGCTAAGCATAATACCCTCCAGGTCCATCCATGTTGTTGCAAATAGGATTATATTGTCTTTTTTATGGCTGAGTAGTATTCCATTGTATATATATATATACCACATCTTCTTTATCCAATTATCAATCGATGGGCACTTGGATTGTTTCCATGTCTTGGCTATTGTGAATAGAGCTGCAATGAACATAGGAGTGCATATGTTACTTCGGATTGTTGATTTCAACTTTGGGTAGATGCCTAGTAGTGGGATAGCTGGGTCATATGGTAGTTCTATTTTTAGTGTTTTGAGGAATCTCCATACTGTTTTCCATAGTGGCTGCACCAGTTAGCATTCCCACCAGCAGTGTATGAGGGTTCCCTTTTCTCCACACCCTCTCCAACATTTGTTGTTTTTGGTCTTGGTAATTACAGCCATTCTGACTGGTGTAAGGTGATGTCTCACTGTAGTTTTCATTTGCATTTCCCTAATGATTAGTGATGTTGAACATCTTTTCATGTGCCTGTTGGCCATCTGTATATCTTCCTTTGAAAAATGTCTGTTCATATCCTCTGCCCACTTTTTGATGGGGTTGTTTGGGTATTTTGTTGAGTTGTGTGAGTTCTTTATATACGTTGGATATAAACGATTTGTCTGATAAACGATTTGCACATATTTTCTCCCAGTTGGTGAGTTGTCTTTCCATTTTGTTGATGGTTTCCTTTGCTTTGTAGCAGCTTTTTTTAACATAAAATTTTTATTTTTTGCTAATTTAAAAGCTTTTTTAGGTCCTTTTTAAGAAAATCATTCTGGTGCATACATGAAAAGAAAACAAGAAGTAAAATAAATTGGCTAAAATATTCCAGAGTCTGGCCAGTGGTGTAGTGGTTAAGCTCGTGCGCTCCACTTTGGTGGCCCAGGGTTCACAGGTTTGAATCCCAGGCGAGGACCTATACACCACTCACCAAGCCATGCTGTGGTGGCGACCCACAAACAAAATAAAGGAAGATTGGCACAGATGGTAGCTCAGCGACAATCTTCCTCAAGGAAAAAGAGGAAGATTGGCAACAGATGTTAGCTCAGGGACAATCTTCCTCACCAAAAAAATTAAAAATTAAAAAAGAAAATATTCCTGGCCCAGCCTGGTGGCTCAGGGGTTAAGTACACACATTCCACTTTGGTGGCCTGTTCAGATCCCAGGTGCAGACATGGCACAGCTTGGCACATCACGCTGTAGTAGGCATCCCACATATAAAAAAGTAGAGGAAGATGGGCATGGATGTTAGCTCAGGGTCAGTCTTCCTCAACAAAAAGAGGAGGATCGGTGGCAGATGTTAGCTCAGGGCTAATCTTCCTCAAAAAATAAATAAATAAATAAAATAAAAAATAAAATAAAATATTCCAAAATTTCTTCAGAGTCTGATTCTCCTGAATCACTTTCTGACTGAGTTATCAATCTCTGTGTTTTCCCATGCAATACTGTCCTCTATGCCATCAAGGGCACTGGTGATGCACCATTTCTCAAGAGTCCTCCCCTATTGTCTCCAAGATTTTCTCCCAAACTGCTGGCACTTTCTTATTTTACCAGATGGTATCAACAGAATTGACACCTTCATTCACATCAAATTTTTGTCCCACTACTTTGGGACAAAGCATTAGCTTTTTGTCTCAATTTTATTTTACTTATTTTTTTTTGAGGAAGATTAGCCCTGAGCTAACTACTGCCAATCCTCCTCTTTTTGCTGAAGAAGACTGGCCCTGAGCTAACATCCATGCCCATCTTCCTCTACTTTATATACGTGGGACGCCTACCACAGCATGGCTTGATGAGTGCAAGTGCCATGTCCGCACCCGGGATCCGAACCGGAGAACCCCGGGCCGCTGAGAATCAAAATGTGAATTTAACCACTGTGCCACTGGGCTTGCCCCGTTTCAATTTTAAAACACAATGTAATCCTTTTGGAGACTTTTTTTTATTGAGATGTAATTGACATATAACATTGTGTAGGTTTAGGTGTATAGCATAATGATTTGCTACATGTATATATTGCAAAATGATTACCAAAATTAGTCTAGTTAACATCCACCACCTCAGGTATTTACAATTTTTTTTTTCCTTGTCATGAGAACTTTTAAGATGTACTCTCTTTACTTGGATACTTTTTTAAAAAAATAGACTTTATTTTGTTCAATCAGTTTTAGGGTCACAGCAAAATTGAGCAGAAAGCACAAGGGTTCCATATGCCCCCTGCCCGCCACACACCCACAGCCGCCCCTACTATCAACAACCCCCACCAGAGTGGTATGTTTGTTATAATCAATGAACCTACACTGACACATCAGTATCACCCAAAGTCCATAGTTTTACATCAGGGTTCCTGCTTGGTGGTGTACGTTCTATGGCTTTCGACAAATGTATAACGACACGGATCCACCATTATAGTATCAAACAGAATAATTTCACTGTCCTAAAACCCTCTGGGCTCTGCCTATTCATCCCTCCCCATCCCCAAACCACTGGCAAACACTGACCTTTTTACTGTCTCCAGAGTTGTGCCTTTTCCAGAATGTCATCTAGTTAGAATCAATAGTGTGCGGCCTTTTCAGACTGGCTGCCTTCACTTAGTAACATGCATTTAAGTTTCCTCTATGTCTTTTCATGACTTGAGAGCTCCTTTCTTTTTAGTGCTGAACAATATCGCCTGAATGTACCACAGTTTATTTATCCACTCACTTACTGAAGGACACCTTGGTTGCTTCCAAGCTTTGGCAATCAAGAATAAAGCTGCCGTAAACATCCGTGTGCACGTTTTCGTGTGGACGCGTTTTCAACTCCATTGGGTAAATATCATGCTGGGTCGTATGGAAAGAGTATGTTTAGTTTTATAAGAAAATGCCAAATTTTCCTCAAAAGTGGTTGCACCTTTTTGCATTCCCAACAGGAAAGAATGAGAATTCCCATCGCTCCACATCTTCATCAGCATTTGACGTTGTCACTGTTTAGGATTTTGGCCATTCTAATAGGTGCGTCGTGATACCTCCTCTTTGTAAGGAAATTTGCATTTCCCTGAGGACATGTGATGTTGAGCATCTTTTCATATGCTCATTTGCCATCCCATCTGTGCATCTTCTTTGGTGAGGTGTCTATTCAGGTCTTTTGTCCAATTTTTTAATCAGGTTGTTCTTTTGTCTTATTCTTGAGTTTAAGAGTTTTTGTATGTTTTGGATAACAGTCCTTTAATCAGATATGTCCTTTGCAACTATTTTCTCCCAGGCTGGTTTCTTTTCTCATTCTTTTGATGGTGTCTTTAACAGGGCAGAAGTTTTTAATTTTAATGAAGCCTAGCTCATCAATTATTTCTTTCATGGATTGTGCCTGAAAGTTAGTTCTATCTTTGGACGTTTTGATTACCTAAACCAATAAATTCCCTTTTCATTTCAGTTAAGTTGGGTTTTCTGTTACCTGATATATTTCCTTAAAATGGACTCTGGACATGGCAGGCAAGAAATAATTGACATCTTTACTACTGTTAATATAATTTTTAGAATTTATATAGTTTCTCCTTAAGGGATTTTTTTTGTTGAAATTCCTGCTGAGTTTCGTAACCAGATTTATAGAAATTATTTAGAGTTTTGCCGAGACTTCCCCAATTTGGAGTTTTTATTTTACTACATGTCTTGGTGAGTTAAAACACTTTTTTTAAAACAAAAGGAGAAGAAGAAGAAGGAGACACAGTGGTATTTCCAAACCCAAGCATTCTCAGAAATGCAATTCTGTTGCCCTTCACATACAAAAAGCAACTTGGATATATACACAATAATTGAGTCATAGCTTTCTTTTCCTGTCCTAACTATAGACATTGCTCCTTTGTCTTCTAGAATGTCATATTGCAGAGAAGTCTCAGGCCAGACCAACTTCTGTTCCTTTCTACGTAGCCTTTTAATTCACATATTTTCTTGGGGGGAATCTAGGTTCAGTTCACTTTTAATAATTTACCTGGGGTACAGTATGCCTTTCACTCTGCTAATACGCCCAGGGATGCTTTCACGTCCACCAGCCCCGTTCTTGTCTTTGGGAGCAGCCAACAACTCTGACATCTCTATTCATCGTTCATCTCAACATTACCTGACATCTCTGTTCTCTCTATCATCTCCCCTTCCAGTGTTTTAATTGCAGGTCCTTTTTGCTAAACTTCTGGTCCTTTGCCTGTGAATTCAAGAGTTTTCTCAGGTTTGTCCTCTGCAACCCTCATTCGCTTTGTGGCTTCCATTCTGTTCGTTAGCACTGCTGATGCAGACTTCAGTTCTCTTTGTGCATTTGGAGTTTCCGTGCAATTCTCCGTTTTCTCCCCCAGATACATGCTGGCACCTTGTCATCTCAGCCTTTTCTTTCTTCAAGTACTCTGCTCCTACTTCCAGGAGAATTCTAGTGAAAACCTTCCTGAAAATTCCTTCCAAATCCTCCAGTAAACATGTCTCGAGAGTTCTGTTTCTTTCAGTCTTCAGGATGATGTGCCCCTTCCCTTGTTTTGAGAAAAATTTTCAGAATCCCCATGTTTTTAACATTACTAACGCTATTTCATGCATACAGAATTGCATAAAATGTAATATAATGAATACCTCTGGACGACCCTCCACACACGACTTCTTTGTCCTCTTTATCCTGAAAAGGAGTACCATCTCTCAGACTCAGTATTGACGGAGTTCTGCACAGATATGTGGCTTGCTCTTGGCCCCGCTCTCTGTCCCTCGGGACAATGGCTGGATCCCTCGCCAGGCCTGCAGTGGGAAGGCCCACTATTCAGCATGAAAGCTGCTCTAACAGTTCAACATTACTGCTGGTGACGCAGCAGAACCTCTTGTCAGCCGCTTCACCTAGGACCCAAATTTTCCATCTCCACTTCCCAGTCCTTGTGCCTCTTCCTCCTGAACTGCTTCTCCACACAATTCTACAGCTTCTGCTTATTTGTGGTTTCAGTTACCTCGTGACTTTTGCTCACTCCCTGCTTTCATATTTCTCTCAGTTTGGGGCCACTCTTCCCTCTGATGACTCTCTCAAGTTGTCTTGAAGTCAAGTTTCCCAAGAATTCATCACTGGTCAGTCATCACGCAGAGAGGGTACCACTGCTGGGCAGAGTGCTCAAGCTACTTCATAGGTCTCTGGCTACATGTCTGCCTTTGGGTCAGCAACTCATTCCTGGATCAGTCAGCTGTGGCCCAGATAATGAGGTCTGTGTCAGTCAGCTATTGGTGTAGAACAAAAAAGCCCACAAAGTCTGAGTGACATACAAATATAAGCATTTATTTCACTCATACATGTCTGGGTTGTTGGGGTCAGCTGATCTGGGCCTTTTCCTTGTATGTTATGCCTTCCTTTTACCAGTGGGATAACTTGGACATGTTCTTCCCACGGCAGTGATGGGGCACAAGATTTCACGCAGCAACAGAGAATGCCTCTTAAGGCCCAGGCTCAAACTGAGATATTGTTGATCCTGCCCACATTCCACTGTGCCCATATTATGGGAGGTACAATCTACCTCTAGTGGGAGTGACTACAAAATGAGATAGCAAAGAGCAAAGAGGACTGAACAATCAGAACAAACAGTTTTCAATTTTTACTACAGAATCACATGGTCACATAGCCATAAGCTATAAAGCTCAGTGTGCTAACCCGTCTGTACAGAACCCCTCAAAGGAGCCTGCAGGTATGACAGGCAGTCTGACGCTTCTCATAAAGAGGCAGGGTGACAAGTTAAAGGATGCCTTTGCAACACTTACAAGCAACCACTTCCAGGATTTAAAATATGCCTTCTAAAACACAGGAGAATGCAAAAATTCTCATGCAAAGAGGCAGAAAATTTAATGAGAGAGACATGAAAAACAACATGGAAATCTTTAAAGCATTAAACAAGACGACAGAAGCAAAACCAAGCATCAGTTATCACAATAATTGTCTATGAGTCAGAGGCAGACAGTTAGGGGAGGTTCAACGTATTTTCTTTTTCAGATATCCTCTGATTCAAGAGGTAAATTCCTTCGTAGATTTTTCTCAATCCAGCTCCTCTGTCTTATAAATAGTAGGAATCCCTCCCGGATTCTGGCATTCATCTTGAGTGGTAAGTTTTCTCCATTTTCCATGTCTCTGTAGTGGTTTGAGTGGGCTGTTGGGACAAGCTACAACCAAGGCCACTGGCTGGATACCACTCTGTGTGACATTCTCATCGCATGCCTCTGAAGTCCTGCAGCACTTCCTGCCCCCTCATCTCTTCCACGGCACTACCACATCCTACTGGGGCCTTTGCTCTCCTTTTTGTTTTGGAGGCCCAGATCTAGCTCTCATGCATACAAATGTGAACGCCCACAGTCTCCAGCACAAGGTTCTGTCCATATCCAGGGCTTAATGAATTAACTCCGTATCAGAAAAGACTCTCTACAATGCAGTTGACAGAAACACAACTCAAACTGGTTTACAAAATCAAAACTTTCCAAGGAATGACCAGGCTTCAGGCATGGCTGGATCAGCAAGTTCAAAAGATGTCATCAGGACTTAGTCCCTCTCCATCTCTTGATTGTTCTTTCCTCTGGATTGACTTCACTCTCCAACAGGAAGGCCCTCCCTCGTGACGACAATATGCCACCAGCAACTTCAGCACCCCAACAAAAACAGAACTTCTTTGACCTCAGATCATCAACATAAAAAACCAGAAATTGATTCTCACGAGACTGGTTTAGACCATGTGGCCCTTGCTGAATCAGACACTGAGGTCAGAGGATGGAATAGTCTAATCGGTCAGGCCTCAGTCCAGAGCCCACCCTGAAAGACAGGCGGTGGCCTCAGCCAGAGATGGGTTTGTTAAACAAATAGTGACAAGAAGAAATGAAAAGACAACAAATGTCCACTGCCATCTTCTTAGTTTCTTTCCAGGAGGAACCCTCCCTTTGGGACTAATTGGAACGATGAGGCCACCATACCTCTGCTTAGTGCATCCTGGTTTACAAAATACTTCTCACATTGTCCCATTTAATCCTCACAACCAGCCCACAAGCCAAGTGGCATCACCATACCCTTCAAACAGCTGAGGCAACTGAGACTTAGAGATATTAAGGGCTTGGCTGAGTCACAGAGCAGGTAAGGAGCCAACAGAGGGGCTGTAGAGAGGTGAGTGCAGAACAAGAGGATGAAACACTGACCCTCCCGGCAACTTCCTCTGTGTGTCAAGCTCCCCCTCCTCCTCCACCACATCCTCCACTGCACTTCACCTCCTCTTTGCCCAGTCTCGGGCCTCTCTCCCTTATCATCGATCCTGCTTGCTTCTGCCACACCTCTTCCCTGACCTTTGCTCCTTGCTCCAGGCTTGTTTTCCTCTGGACCTGGAAACCACGGGCTCACTTTCACTGACTGCCTGTCCTTCTCAACTGCCTCACCATGTGTACGGGAAAGTGCGCCCGCTTCTTGGGGCTCACCCTCATCCCCCTTTCCCTGGTCTGCATCGTGGCCAACGCCCTCCTGCTGGTGCCTAACGGGGAGACTGCCTGGACCAACCACCTCAGCTTGCAAGTCTGGCTCATGGCTGGCTTCGTCGGTGGGGGCCTGATGGTGAGAAGGCTGGCAAGGGAGCACAAACCAGGGGTCTGGGCACCACTCTATGGGGTTCTGTATAGGACGGAGGGAGAGAGAGAGAGAGGGAAGAGGACAGCTGCCTGGGAAGGGATGGCAGTGGCGTGGTGGGGACCTGGAGCCCTCCCAATCTGCCTCCAAACACTAAGCACTCTGAAGAGGACCTGGAGGAGCTCCAGCATCCTGAGCTGAATGTCTGAGGGGAACAAGAAGGAAGGGAGCCCCACTGCTCTAAACAGCTCCCCTTCTGGGGAGGGAGTATGTCCCCCCTGCCACTCACTGCCCCCGCTGCTGAGCAGATGCCGGGAACACTTCAGTAGAAGGGTAGATGCAGAAGGAGCAGCTGGTTATGTGGGAGGTTATCAGGGCAAGATAACAATGGGCATGGGGGTTGGGGTGCAGTGGCAACGTCTGGAGCCAGGGAGAGACGTCGCGGATCAGCTCGGTGTCACCCTCCCCCACCTCCATGTCCATTCACTCTCAGCCCACATTTCTGGATGCCCACTCTGTGCTTGGCGCTAAAGATAAACTCAGAACCTAGGTCAGTATGACAGAGAAGGTGTCCCCACGCCTTTCTGGAGACTAGGATCTGTCAGGAGGAAGGGGAGACACAGATTTGCTGGACTTCCTAACCCCCAACCTCCATCTCCCTCCCCATTTAAGGGGATTTTTGGAAGGTGGAGCTGGTTTAACATCTTCAAGGGATGAAGACAAAAGATCCACTCGGCATGGTTCCCCACCTCTCCGGAAGGTTGGAGAGGTCTCACCTGCCGCTCTTTTGCTGGTCACACCTCTTCTGCTTTACCCAACAATCCCCTCTTACCCTCTGGGATCTTTTCTACTGCTCCCCCTCCTGCAAGGAGTCGTGGCTGTTGGATTCTACTCCATTCCTCTGACCTCAGCTCTCTCTGAGATTCACACTCCACCCAGGCCAACACACTCACCCGGTGTCGCATCATGCCACTCATCCTGCAGCCTAAACCAGCCACCACCCCCAGTCTAACCAGCATGTTTCCAGGAGATCCCTAAGAATGCCCTCCCAACGTGCCCCTTCCCAGTGCCTTCCTCCCACCTCCATGCCCAGAGCCCCTCTTGAGAAAGAAGACTTTCTCAAATGTATTCACATAGCCCGTGCTACACCACAGGGGCACAGGCGAGGTCCCTGCTGTCCCCAAAGCTCGTGTTCCCACTGGGGAAATGCACAGCATCAAGAAAGCAAGAACATAAGCCCGCAACAGCAAGGACTGCCTGTTTCTTTGGCTGCTGTGTGCCAGGTGCCTAGATCGGTGCCTTGCAATTAACAGGCACTCGATTAATAGTCAGTGAATGAACAAAGTACATAAATGAACAAGGTGATTTCAGATAGCAGTAGGTACCATCAAGAAAACAAAGCAGGGGGCCATCATAAAGAGCTCCTCGGGTAATGTGGGAGGCCACTTTTTACAGCATTTTCAAGGAAGGCCTCGATGAGGTGATGTCTGAACTGAGACCCTAAGGACAAACAGAAGGAATCAGCGCTACAGACAGGCGGACAGGCAAGCACAAAGCCTGAGGCAGGAAAAGGCTCGCACATCTGAGGACTGGACAGGCGGCCGTGCGGCTGAGGTTTCATGAGATGAGAGCTGAGCTGGGCAGAGGCCAGAGCCTGCACAGAAAGCCACAGGGAGGAATTCGAATTGTATAACAAGGACAACAGAAAACTACTGAAGGACTTTTTAACCTTTTTCTGAATTTAAAAATTTTTTCCAACTTTATTTAAGTCATACAGACAAGTGCTCAGATCCTTAGTATACAACTCAATGAATTTTTACAAAGTGAACACACCCAGGGACCCAGCACCCAGATCAAGACACAGGTCATTACCAGAATCCCAGACGTGCCACCCACACCAGGCACTACCCCCCACCAAGAAGGGTCCTCACTATCTTGACTTCTACCTCATCGACTAGTTTTGCCTGTTTCCCCCTTTACATACATGGAATCGTACAGTATGGACACTGCTGTGTCTGACTTCTTTAGCTCAACATTAGGTTTGTGAGATTCATCCATGTTATTGTGTGCAGTTGTTTTTTTATTTCTTATGCATCCCATTGTGTGAAAATACCACAGTTTATTTAAACTTTCTACTGCTGATGGACATTTGATAATTCCCAATTTGGGTTTATTACAAATAATGCCGCTATAAACATTCCTCTAAATGTCTTTAGGTAAACATATGCTTGCATTTCTCTTGGATATATACTGAAGAGTAAAACTTCTGATTCTTTTTTTTTAAGGTATACTTTTTCTTTTTTCTTTTTCTTCTTCTTTTTCTTTTTCTTCTTCTTTTTTTTTTTTTGGTGAGGAAGATTGGCACTGGGCTAACATCTGTTGCTAATCTTCCTCTTTTTGTTTTTTTCCTCCCCAAAGCCTCAGTACATAATTGTATATCCTAGTTGTAAGTCATTCTAGTTCTTCTATGTGGGATGCCACCACAGCATGGCCTGATGAGCAGCGTGTACGTCCGCGCCCAGGATCCAAACCAGCAAACCCTGGGCCACCAAAGCAGAGCACACGAACTTAACCACTCGGCCATGGGGCCAGCCCTCAAAACTGCTGATTCTTAAGGTGTACAAATATTCAGTGCTGACAGGTATTGCCAAATAGTTTTCTAAACTTCTTATACCAACTTCATCCCCATCAGCTAAGTATGAGAGTTCTAGCCGCTCCACATCTTTTTGGCTCTAAGAAGGTCCCTCTGGCTGCTGTGCAGAGAACGGATAACAGGAAGTCAGCAGTGGATGCAGGAAGACCAGACTGAGGTCAGTGCAGTTGTCCAGGAGAGATGATAGTGGCTTGGAGTAGGTCAGTGGCCATGGAGATGGAGAAAAGTAAGCAGATTCAAGCTATAAACTCAATGTTTCCTCCTGCATTTACAATGGCCTTTCTCTCTCCTTAAGATGAGTAGATGGCAGAGAGCAAGACAGAGAAGCTCAGACAACAGAAGGAAACAAACACTTTGACTAAAAAAGTAAAAATCTCAAACAGGTAGATCATTCAAAATTGGTAAATCTAAAAGATAAATCCAAATTCTCGGTGTCTTTGGATCTAGGAGCTTCCCAGTAAGTGACTTAACCAGAGAAGCTAAGCAAGGGGATCAGCACTGGTCCTAGATCTGCCATGCGGCGTGGAAGAGAAGAGACACGTCTGGTGGAAAGTCTGTTCAACTCTGCAGGTGTTTCTGTGAGGTTGCTGTGAATAATATAACAGAACTAAAACTCTCAGCCCCTCCCCTGGAGAAGAGCAAAATGCTGGCTTGTACGGTGTATGCCACACACTACACAGAGGAAGGCAAAGATCAAGACAACTGTGGAGGGGCCAGCCCCGTGGCCGAGTGGTTGCGTTCTCACGCTCTGCTTAGGCGGCCTGGGGTTTCACCGGATCGGATCCTGGGCACAGACATGGTACCACTTGTCGGGCCATGCTGAGGCGGCGTCCCACATGCCACAACTAGAAGGACCTACAGCTAGAATATACAACTATGTACTGCGGGCTTTGGTGAGAAGAAGGAAAAATAAAATCTTTTAAAAAAAAAGACAGCTGTGGAATTCTAGAGATGGGAGGTGAGCAAAGAACCTGGCCTGGTGCAGCAAAGATAAAGCTGGAGCCAAAGTGAAGAGCCTCGAATGGCTTCCCAGAGCTCAGTCTGGACAGGCTACTCTTTGAGGAGAACCTAAAGGATTTGAACAGGGAAAAGACCAGTTGAAAGCTAAGTTTAATCAGGTGGTAGCAATGTAGGATGGAGTGTGGGGTGGCACAGGGCAAGAGACATGGAAATCTAGTAGGAAGGTTGAGAACATCATCTTCATGGGAGATGATTATGGATTGACGATGGGGAAGGAGAAAGGACTGACGGATTCAAGAGCCATTGAAGGAAAAATCTTAAGGACATGAGGTCCTGCTGGGTGTAGAGGATTCAAGTTTTCCAACCTGGGTGACCTGGAAGATGTTTCCACTGACGGAGACAAGAAAGTCAAAGGGAGATGAATTGGGGGGGAATAAATTGTAAGGTCAGTATGAGGTTGGCTGAATGTGAGCTAAAACCAAGACAATAAAATGAACATATCCTTCAGGCAGTTAGATATGAATCCGGAGGCATCAACTTAGGAGGCAACTATTGTTAGAGGGAGCAGCTGATGCCCTGAGAGGGGATGGGCTCTGTGAGGAAGGCCATAGGGAGAAAGAAAGACAAAGAGGATCAGGGCTGTACCTGGGGGATTCCTACACTGCCCATCAGAGCATTCACTAACATTCTCCTCTATCCTCCACCATAATCCCAGCTCACCAGACACTCCAACACCACCGTTCCTTCCTGCTGCTGAGGGAATTTATAGTTATTGAGCATTTACTCTGAGCCAGTCTTGACATCAGCTCAACCTGTTATTTCATTAAATCCTGAGAACAGCTGTATAAGGTAGAGCTTGCAGACTCATTTTACAATGGACAAAACAGACCCAGAGAGATAAATCAATTCATGAAGTGAGCACAAGGCAACCCAAGTCTCCTGATTCTCCTTCAGTTGGGCACCTACTGTGTGCCCAGATTTAGAAGCGACATAATGATATTGGGCCCTACCCTACATTGGAGGCTACAATCTGGACAGAGATAAGCAGGCACAAAAAATAAGGATACATTAAGGTAGAGCCCGACAGCGCTCCAGGAGAAACAGAGATAAGGTCTTCCTGTAGTCCAAAGGGATGAGGGCATCACAGGTAGCTTCCAGGAGGAGGTAGGCACTGCTGCAAGTAAGGGCCAGAGGATCTGGGGGGACTCGCTATCACACTGACTCTCTTCCCCCAGGTACTGTGTCCAGGAATCGCAGCCGTTCGGGCAGGGGGCAAGGGCTGCTGTGGGGCAGGCTGCTGTGGAAACCGCTGCAGGGTAAGCTCCAAATTAAGACGGGATTCTGGATCTGTCTTTGAACAGGTCCTCGAAGAGCCACGCCTAAAGCCACGGCCCACTCTACAGAATTCCTAGCTACACGAGCTCATTGGCAGAGTCCCAGGCTCCCCCTCACTTTCCCTCCCACCAGCAAATCTTAGGCCTCAGTGGGCCTGAGCACAGAGGACTACAACCCCCATGAACCTCCGCGGCCTCTGGGTCTTAGGATTAGCAGAGCTCCAAGCCGCGAGGTTTGACGGGAAATGTATTTTTAAGGTGACTCCAGAGGCGGGCGGTTAATGTGGAGGGGCGGAACTAGGCGCCATCTGCCCACAGGTGGGGACGGAGGGACCTACTCACCTCTTTTTCCACTCTGCGTCCAGATGCTGCGCTCGGTCTTCTGCTCGGCGTTCGGGGTGCTAGGTGCCATCTACTGCCTTTCGGTATCGGGAACTGGGCTCCGAAGTGGACCCTACTGCTTAGTGAACGGCACGTGGGACTACCACTTCGAAGAGACCTTGTAAGGCTTAGCCTGTATTCGCGCCCCTCCATTTTCTGTCTCTCTCACCTGCCTTTCTCACGTGGACCGGGAAACTTCGGTGGGACTCGCCTTCGAGAGTGCTTCCACCACGTGGGCCAAACGAGCCCTTCGCGAGTTCCCCTTGGCGCGTGCGCGGGGCGGGGAACCGGGAGGGGGGCGATCTGCCTGCTCGCCCTCTCTCACGTGACCCTGCCCCGCCCACAGAGGCTCCTACCTGCTCAACCGCACCCAGTGGGATTTGTGCGAGAAGCCGCCTGGTGTGGTCTACTGGAATGTGACGCTCTTCTCGCTGCTGGTGGCTGCCTCGTGCCTGGAGATCGTGCTGTGTGGGGTGCAGCTGGTGAACGCGGCCATTGGTGTCTTCTGTGGCGATTGCAGGAAGGAGGTGGGACGGCGTGAGGTGGAGTTGTAGAGGGAACCTACTTGCTTCCTGGCTGTGTCTTCACTTTCTCTTTTCCGCAGGACGCCCCTCACTGAGGCTCCACGGACTGCCCTGCTCGCTCCTGGACGCCCACCTGGCCCGCCCCAGCCCTGGAATAAACTGTTTTGAGCTCTCTTGCGCGTCTCAGATTACGCCCTCTGCATCCACCGGGGCTGGAACTCTGGTGTTTGGGGTCCCTACACCCGGCTTGTTATTTTCTTAACAAATAGTTAATTGAGCTCTTAGTGTGCCCTGGGAATACAGCGGTAAACAAGACAGGCAAGTTCTATGCTCTCAAAGAATTTAACATTCTAGGAGTGGAAGATTTTTAAAAGAGTGGCAATTTTTAAAAGAGGCAATAAGGGCCAGCCTGGTGGTGCAGCAGTTAAGTTCGCACATTCTGCTTATGCTGCCCGGGGTGTGGCAGTTCGGATCCCCGGTAGGGACCTATGCGTCGCTTGTCAAGCCATGCTGTGGCAGGTGTCCCACATATAAGGTAGAGGAAGATGGGCACAGATGTTAGCTCAGGGCCGGTCTTCCTCAGCAAAAATAGGAGGATTGGCGGCAGATGTTAGCTCAGGGCTAATCTTCTTCAGAAAATTAAAAAATAAATAAAAGAGGCAATAGATTGTTTCAGTTGGTGATAAGCACTTTTTAAAAACAGGTTGGTAATGGGATAGACATTGACTGATGGAGGGACTTTTGAAAATAAGATAGGGGCCTGCCCGGTGGCTCATCGGTTAAGTGCACACGTTCTTCTTCGGCTGCCCTGGGTTCGAGGGTTCGGATCCTGGGTGCGGACATGGCACTGCTTGTCAAGCCATGCTGTGGTAGGCGTCCCACATATGAAGCAGAGGAACATGGGCATGGATGTGAGCTCAGGGCCAGTCTTCCTCAGCAAAAAGAGGAGGATTGGCAGTAGTTAGCTCAGAGCTAATCTTCCTCAAAAAAATATAAATAAATAAAAATAAAAATAAGATAAAGTCTGAGAAAGTGAAATTGGAGCTGAAATCTGGTGGATGGGCTAACCATCTGGAAAGCTGGGGATTCCAGGCAAAGAGAACAACAAGAACAAAGATCCTAAAAGGAATCAGTATAGAGAAAAGCCACTGTTTGAGTTTTGTAGGGGAAAAAGGGGAGGAGGGAGGACTATAGGAAAGACATATTAGCCTCTTAAACTCTAGAAAAGCCTTAAAGCGTTATGACATTGTCATCTCCTAATTTGGTAGAAGTTTCTTAATCTGAGGTCACTGAGTGGTTGAGAAAGGAAACAACTAGGGCTCTGAATGGGGGCAGTGTGTCTGCAGACGCCCTCAGGAAGCCAGAAACTTCCTTAGCTTGCACGCAAGCATGTGTTTGTTTTTCTGGACTATGGGTTCGTAACTTTCAGTAGTCTGTGAAAGACTCCTGAAACCAAACCCAAACTTGGGCCTGGCCCAATGCGAGGTGAGGAGGAAGACAAGGAGGGCAGTGTCCCTCCCCGAAACAACCAAGACCAAAGCCAAGACAGAGAAGCTTTAATGGCGGGATGTGGGACTAGGCTCGGGGCCAGGAAGAGTGAGGCTGCAGCGTCAACTTTGGCAGCAGAAGAAGCGCGCGTCGTTAACCGCGGTGTCATCGCGGAGGCCTCTAGGCCGCTCGACCTTGGTCTGCAAGCCGCACACGCCTTTGGGGCATGGGTCACTCCAGTCTCCGTAGTCTCCCCAGGCCAGGCCAGGCCCCTCCAGCACCGTGCCGTCGGAGCAGCGGAAGCGCACGTTGTTCGCAGCCGTGTTGTCCCCGGGGGTCATGGGTGCCTCCACGCGAAGCGAGAAAGCCACCAGGAAGCCGCCGCCGGGACACCACAGCGGCCCACTCCACGCGCCCCACCTGTGAGGGGAGAGGAGACTCGCTGGCTCTGCGGGTCCCTCTACCCGCCTCCAGCCTGCCCCAGCCCTCGGGACTTCCCGGCCAGGTGCCACACGACCTGGGTGGGTTGGTTCTAGTCACCTGACCTCCTCCCAGGTGCGGAGGGGAGGTCTTCCAGCCACTCCGCAGGTCTAAACTGCCCCACAGCTGTGGAGGAACCTGCCTGCGGGGAGGGTGTGTGTGTAACAGAGTAAGGGGCATACGCCCACCCTAGGGGATCCGTGGCCCCTGACCCCCACCTTCCAGATTCGGACTCCACCACATGCGTGTTGAGCTCCGCGTTTCCGCGCGCGCAGTGCAGCCGGATCCCGTTTAGAGCTGTGTCGTCGCCAGGAATGCCTTGCTGGGGCTCCACCTTGGCGGCGAGAAGAGGCGGGGTAAGGAGAGTCAGAAGACCGCCAACCTCTGCTCTGGGGTCCCGCTCATCTCCGCCCCCCTCCGAGACCTAGGCCTGAGCCCACACCTTGAGCGAGAACCCGCTGGCGAAGAATCCGTCAGGACACATCTCGGGCCAGGCCCAGTGGCCCCAGGGGCCTCCGTTGGTCACCTCGATGACCGACTTGTAGCCTCTCAGCCCATCTGCTCGTGCACGTCCCCAGCAAGTCGCCGACAGCAGCAGCAGCAGCAACTTGGCTCCCGCGACCCGCTCCATCTCGCAGCCTCTGTGAGCCCGGGCCCCTTACGCAGGTTTATACCACCTCTCCTAGAGGCTCGGATTGCGGAAACGCTACCCGGATTAAGTGAAACCCAAAACCAATCCACTCCTGGAACCCTGCAGACCAGTTGTCGCTCAGGCAAACAGGCTCCCAGAGCCAGAGGAGGGGCGGTGAGAGCCGCTAAGTTGAAGTAACCATCACCTGCTGAAGGGTTACTATAGGCCACGAATTGTAGTTGGCGTTTTGCAGGCATTGCAACAATTTTAGGAGGTGGGAATTACCCTTCCCATTCTGCAGAGGAGGGAACTGGGGTTTAGAAATGGGAAGCGACTTGCCTAAGGTCACAGACAGCAAGCCAGGAAAGGGTCTAACACTGGGAAATGGCGAGCCCAAGTCTAGGGATGGAAGTGATGGCTCGGGAATCCCACTGGACAGGATTGGTCAGAAGCCAGCCTAGGGACCTCTAGGATGTGAGGGAGCATCAGAGTGAGAGATAGGGCAAGAATCATGAACTGTGGCAGCTAGGAACGGTCTTCTTAGCGATTGGGATCCTGACTCCTTGAGAATCTTGGATACCCCTTCTCCACTAGAAGAAAATATACATAGAGACAGGAACAATTCTAAGAAGTTTATGGACAGGAGATGCTGTTTCTTCCATTGCTTCCTGTATCCTTTCCCTGAATGTTTTTCCCCCCATGACCACCAGGTGGACTCCTAATTTGCTAAAAACAAACCAAAAAAACCTGGCTCAAATTTGTCCTGGGGAGCACCACCCCTGATTTGCCTGCCCCTCATACATATTCCTTTGCTTATTCAATATATATTTATTTAGCAATAATGTATTTTGACCCAGGTGATATTCTAAGTGCTGGAAATAGAGCAGCAACAAAGAAAAACAAGGCCCCTGTCTTCCTCAGAGTTCACATTCCAGTCGGGGAAACAGATGATAATTTTTTCCAGTGGACCTTGAACTCTGTGAGGGCACTTTTGTCTTCCTGAGGCCTAGTACAGGGCCTGGGATGCAGAAGTAGTTAATAAAGGTTGGTTTGATGAACGATTGAGGAACCAATCTGGAGTTTCAAACATTAAACCGCAAAAATGTAAAAGGATAAAGCGTAAAGTACCTAATCGAGAAGTCATGCAATCAGGTTAAGACAAGGCCCCCTGGGGATACAATGGAGAATTTAGAAGTGAGTGTTCCCTGGAGCCCAGGTGCCCCACGCTTGAACCTAATAGGTAAGATTTATGGAGCAATTGTGGTAAGCTTTTCCATTTACAGTGTTTGCACATAACATTATCATTTAATCTTCACATGAGGCTTGCAAAGTACCTATTATTGGCCTCAATTTACAGTGAGTGAAGTCAAGCCCAGAGTTAATTTAGGGCCGACACCGTTTCTCAGTGGGAGAGCTGGTTCTGACCCCAGCCTCTCTTCCCAATACCCAGGCTGCCTCTTCCTACAACATGGCCATATAGGGAAGGGAAATGCAGAGACGTGTCATTGCTCAAATCCCCCAAATCCTCTTCATCCAGTCCCTCACCCCCGGGATGCTGCTCTTAGGGGCAAAGGGCAGAGGGGAAGGGGGCTTAGTAGGTTAATTATTAACCCTTAGTACCTCAGAGTACCGCGGGCTTCTCTCCCCTCCTGGAGGTGAGGCGAAGGGATAAGGACTGGCTAGCGGTTGGTGAGGGGGCCGTGGTCCCAGCAGCAGCCATGAGGGTCATGCTGCCTCTGCAGGTCCCGCGGCGCTGGTTCTGCCGTGTAATTCCTCTCACTGTCTTCACGCTGCTGCTGCTTTATCTCAGCGCTCGGAGCCTCCGTGCGTGGCCCCTTCCCTCACCTGCTCTGGGAGGAACCCAGGAATCCAGGACCTCGGGACCTAAGCCCCCTCCTGGAGCCCTCACCGCTCCACCTCGCCTCTCCCCTGGCGCCCTCTCAGGCTGCCCATCCGGAACACAGTCCTGCATTCCCGAGGGACTGCCGCCTTTCCAGGTATGCTGGTGCAGGGCTGGGACTTGGAGCTCCAACTGGGACTCTGAACAGGGCGAAGTGGAGCTAAGCTGAGGATCTGGTCAAAGGCAGGTCCTCCTCCTCGTCTCCCCTCTTCTGTCAGAAGCTGAGAGTACAGCAGGAGGGACACGAGCTAGACCTTAGGAATAATTTCTTCAGAGCCCACCTGGGCTGCCCAGCAAGGAGGCCCAGAAGGCGAGGGGCTCTGCTCCCGCCCCCTTCCCCTCACATCTTCCTCCCCAGGTTCGGCAACAGTCAGGACCCCTGGAGGCCCCGGAGAGAGAAGAGCCTCAGTGTCTGGGCCCCCAGGGGATGCTGGGCCGCATGATGAGGCCGTTCCGCGCCAGTCTGAACCCCGAAGGGGATGTGGAATTGTCGCAGTACCTGGCAGGATGGAGGGAGCTAGTCAAGTGAGTGGTCTCCCTCCCCTAACCCAGTCCCCGCCTCTTTGTGGCTCCATCGCCCTTTCTCAAACCATCTCACTCTTCCCACCACCAAACACACAGGTTCCTAACTCCGCTCCGCTCCATCTTCGCCTTCGCCACAAGCGAGGCCTTCATCAAAGTGACAGCCCTGGAGGCTCGCGTGCACGGGCCAGATGCCGCGCACTACACGTCGCTGGCAGCCATGGTGACCTGGGAGCGGCGGGCGGGACTTTTGGAGCCGCCCGGGATCGCCCCTCGAGACCTGGCCAAGTCCTCAGGCTCGCGAACGATGCTTTTGCTGCACCGTGCGCTACGGTGGTCCCAGCTCTGCCTCCACCGGGTGGCGACCGGGACGCTCGGAGGCCCGGACGCCGGTGTGCAGTGCAGCGACGCCTACGACACAGCTTTGGCCCCGTACCACCCTTGGGTCATCCGTCAGGCCGCCCGACTCGCATTCCTCGCCTTCCCAGGTCGCGGCCGCTTGCTGGAGTTGGCCTGTCCGGGAACTAGAGAGGCGGAGGCACGGGCCGCGCTGGCCCGGGCCGCGGGCACCCTGGAAGATGTTTACAACCGCACCCAGGGCTTGTTGGCCGAACGCGGCCTGCTCCAGCTGGCCTGAAGCCAGCAGCTGCCGGGACCGGCGAGGCACGTAGCGCCCCGGCGCGGGGTGAGCGCCACCCGGAGTCTACTCCTCCGCGCTGGCTGCCAGCGCCAGGGGGCGGGGCCGCCGCCTAGCTCTCCTCTTCGGTGACGTCATCGCCCTTGAGGGCTCGCCCCCGGCGGGAGTGGTTTTTAGCACCTCCCTTTATTCGCTGCCTTGGAAAGAAGAGGAGCTATGGGGAATAAAAAGTATTCTTTGATTGCCGTCCATTTAGGGCGTTTTGTGTGATGACGGCAGACGCTTAAGGGAAAGAGAAAAAAATGGATATGGGAAGATGTGTCGTCTTTATTCCCGGCAGCCGAGAGATTCACGCTCCCCGTGGCCTATCTCGACCATTCCTATGGCTTCACTTGCCAACTACATGCCAAGTCTCCAGCCCAGACTTGTCCCCTGGGCTCCAGCCCCCATAAAGCCAACTCTTTCCTGAACACCTCCACAGACAGGGCAAATGCAACACGTCCCACACGGATCCAATCACCTCCTCCCAGAACCGCACCTCTTCCTGTGTTCCCTGTCTCTGTGAATAAATGGCACCCTCTCCTGTCAACGATCCAAGCCTAAAACCTGTGGGCCATGCCTCACACCAAGCAGACGCTCACCTCTATGTTTATTAAATGACTCCTTGGCCACTCCCACAATAATAGTGAATGTGAAAGAGGCTGGCCATTTCATTAATAACTCCCGAATTATAACTCCAACACACTTTCCCCTGGACTCCAGAATCCTATAATACACCTCTTTATTTGACATCTCCACTTGGATTTCAGCTAGCCATAGCAAACTTGGCATGTCCAAAACTGAGCTTCTAATACCTATTCCTCCAAAAATAGTCCCTTCATAGTCTTTGCTGGCTCAGTAGATGACAACTCCATTCTTCCAGGTCTTAAGAAAAAAACCTGTAGTCATCCTGACTCTTCTGTTTCTCTTTCATCATACCCACATCCAATCTGTCAGAATCTAACCATTTCCCACTATCTCCACTGCTACCACCCTTGTCAAGCCAACTTTATCATCTGGATTATTGCAATGGCCTCCTAATTGTCTCTCTGTCCCATACTTGGCCTTTCTATAGTGTATTTTCAATAGAGCAGCCACAGTGATCCTTTAAAACGTACATCCTATCGTGTCACTTCCCTGCTTAAAATCTTCCAATGGCTTCTTATTGCACTCAGATGAAATTTTTTTGCAATTTAAGCAGGAAGTTTTCTGGATCATATTTTCAGTTGAGGATAATGAAAAACTTCATAAAGGTCCTGTGTGATGTGACTCTACTAGCCAAATCGACCTTCTCAATATTCATTCAACATGTCAGGCATGATCCAGCCTCAGGACCTTTGCAATTGCTCTTCTCTCTGTCCAGAATGCTTTTTACTCAAATAGACAAATGACTTCCCTCCTTACTTCCTTCTGGTCTTTATTCAAATGTCTCCTCAGTGAGACCTTCCCTGATGATTCTTTCTAAAATTTCAAAACACGTACTTACACACACACACACACACACGCTTCCTATCTCCCTTCCCTACTTTGTTTTTCTTCTTAGTATGATTCACAATCTACCATACTGTATGTTGTACTTATTTGTTTTGGTTTTTGGTCTCCCAAAATAGATGTAAGCTCCATGGGGCTAGGAATTTCTGTCTATTTTGTTTCCTGATGTCCCTCCAGTGCGTCAAACAATGCCTGGCACCTAGTAGACATTCAATAGATTTTTGTTGAATGAATGTATGAATACTAAAAATAGTTCAGATGGTTGGAGCCCAGGGTGTTAAAAGGAAAAGAGGAGGATCGTGCCGGCCAGGTGGTGCAGAGGTTAAGTACACACATTCCACTTTGGTGGCCCAGGGTTCGCAGGTTCGGACCCCGGGTGTGCACCTACACATTGCTCATCAAGCCATGCTGTGGTGGGCCTCCCATATATAAAGTAGAGGAAGATGGGCACGGATGTTAGCTCAGGGCCAGTCTTCCTCAGCAAAAAGAGGAGGATTGGTGGCAGATGTTAGCTCAGGGCTAATCTTCCTCAAAAAAAAAAAGAAAGAAAAGGGGGGGTTGCACAACAGGGCAAATATACTTAATGCTACTGAATTATACTGAACCAAAAATGGTTAAAATGCTAAATTTTATTTTATATTATGTTATATTTTATTACAACAAAAATTAAAAAGCAAAGTGGAGATGGGATTCTGGACAGGTGGGCAGGAGCAAGTTCATGAAGGGCCTTATAAACTATGTTACAGGGGCCAGCCCAGTGGTGCAGTGGTTAAGTTCACACATTCCACTTTGGTGGCCCAGCGTTCACCAGTTCCGATCCTGGGTGTGGGCCTATGAACCGCTTGTCAAACCATGATGTGGCAGGCATCCCACATATAAAGTAGAGAAAGATGGGCATGGATGTTAGCTCAGTCTTCCTCAGCAAAAAGAGGAGGATTGGCTGCAGATGTTAGCTCAGAGGGAATCTTCCTCAAAAAATAAAATTAAAAAAAAACTATGTTACAGAGATGGGACTTTATCTCAAGAGTTAATTTTAAGCAGGGGATTGTCTGGATCATATTTTCCATTTAAAAAAAATGAGCACAGCTGCAGTGTGTAGAAAGAGTGTGGCAGATTCATAGAAGGACCACTCAACACAATAACAGCAAAATACACAATCTTCTCAAGTGCACGTGTGACATTCTCCAGCACAGACCATATGTTAGGCCACAAAAAAGTCTCAATAAATTTAAAAAGATTGAAGTCGGGGGCCAGCTGGTGGCGCAGCAGTTAAGTTCACACACTCCAATTCGGCAGCCTGGGGTTCGCCAGTTTGGATCCCAGGTGTGGACCTATGCTCTGCTTATCAAGCCATGCTGTGACAGGCACCCCACATATAAAGTAGAGGAAGATGGGCACAGATGTTAGCTCAGGGCCAATCTTCCTCAGCAAAAAAAAAAAAAAAAAAAAAAAAGAGGAGGATTGGTGGTGGATGTTAGCTCAGGGCTAATCTTCCCTTAAAAAAAAGATTGAAGTCATAAAATATTCTCCAGCTAAAATGGATGAAATTAGAAATTGATAACAGAAGGGAATTTGGGAGCCTCACAAACACGTGGAATCTAAACAACACACTCCTAAAAAACCAATGGGTCAAAGGAGAAATCACAAGGAAAATATTTTGAGATTAGTGAAAATGAAAACAAAACATACCAAAACTTGGGGATGCAGCATAAGCAGTGTTCAGAGGGAAATTTGTAGCTCTAAATGCTTATATTAAAAATGAAGAAAGATCTCAAATCAATAGCTTAACCTTCCACCTTAAGAAACTAGAGGGGCCGGCCCCGTGGCCGAGTGGTTAAGTTCATGCGTTCCACTGCAGCAGCCCAGGGTTTTGCCAGTTCAGATCCTAGGCTCAGACATGGCACCGCTCATCAAGCCATGCTGAGGCGGTGTCCCACATGCCACAACTAGAAGAACCCACAACTAAAAATATACAGCTATGTACCCGGGGGCTTTGGGGAGAAAAAGGAAAAATAAAATCTTAAAAGAAAAAAAGAAACTAGAAAAAGAAGAGCAAACTAAACCTAAAGAAAGCAGAAGGAACAAATAATAAAGATCAGTGGAAATAAACGAAATAGAAAATAGAAAAACAATAGAAAGAATCAACTAAACCAAAACTTGGCTCTTTGAAAAGATCAAACCTTTAGCTAGACTGACCAAGAAAAAAAGAGAGAAAATTCAAATTACTAAAATCAAGAATGAAAGAGGAGGGGCCGGCCCAGTGGCGCAGTAGTTAAGTTCGCACATTCGGCTTCTCGGCGGTCTGGGATTCGCCAATTCAGATCCCAGATGCGGACATGGCACCGCTTGGCAAAAGCCATGCTGTGGTAGGCGTCCCACGTATATAAAGTGGAGGAAGATGGGCATGGATGTTAGCTCAGGGCCAGTCTTCCCAGCAAAAAGAGGAGGATTGGATGTAGTTAGTTCAGGGCTAATCTTCCTCAAAAAGAAAAAAAAAAATGAATGAAAGAGGAGACTTTACTACCAATCTTACAGAAATAAAAAGGATTATAAAGGATTACCATAAACAATTGTAGTCCAACAAATTAAAGAATCTAAATGAAATGGACAAATTCCTAGAAAGACACAAACTACCAAAACTGACCCAAGAATAAATAGAAAATCTGACTAGATCTATAACAAAGAGATTGAGTTAGTAATTTAAAAAATTTCCCACAAAGAAAAGCCCAAGACAAGATGTTTTTTACTAACGAATTCTACCAAACATTTAAAGAAAAATTAACACAAATCCTTCACAAACTCACAAAAATAGAAAAGGAGGGAACACTTCCCTACTCATTCTACAAGGCCAGTATTACTCTGATACCAAAGATATCACAAGAAGAAAAAAAAAAAGACCCTACAGACCAATATATCGTTGGAATAGAGATGCAAAAAATCTTCAGCAAAATACTACCAAATCACATACAGAAAGGATTATACATCATGGTTGATTTTCAACAAGACCATTCAAAGGAAAAGAACAGTCTTTTCAACAAATGATGCTGGAACAACTGGATACCCACAAGCAAAAGAATGAACTCGGGCCCCTATTTCACATCATATATAAAAATTAATTCAAAATGGATCATAGACCTAAAAATGTAAGAACTAAAACTATCATAGAAGAAAACACAGATCTAAATCTTTGTGGTCTTGGATTAGGCAATGGTTTCTTGGACACGACATCAAAAGCACAAGCAAGGGGCCAGCCCAGTGGCGCAGCAGATAAGTTCACACGTTCCACTTCTCAGCGGCCTGGGGTTTGCTGGTTTGGATCCCAGGTGTGGAGACGGCACTGCTTGGCACGCCATGTTGTGGTAGGTGTCCCATGTATAAAGTAGAGGAAGATGGGCACGGATGTTAGCTCAGGGCCAGGCTTCCTCAGCAAAAAGAGGAGCACTGGCAGTAGTTAGCTCAGGGCTAATCTTCCTCAAAAAAAAAAAAAAAAAAAAACCACAAGCAACCAAAGGAAAAACAGATAAATTGGACTTTATCAAAATTTAAACCTTTTGTGCTTCAAAGGACACCAGTGGTGGAAGTGAAAAGAATCCATAAAATGGGAGAAAATATTTACAAATCGTATATCTGATAAAGATCTAGTATCTAGGGGGCTGGTCCTGTGGCAGAGTAGTTAAGTTCGCTGCTCTGCTTCTGCGGCCCAGGATTTCCCCTGGTTGCGATCCTGGGCATGGACATGGCACCCATCCTCAGGTCATGCTGAGGCCACATCCCACATAGTACAACCAAAGGCACTCATAACTAGAATACACAACTATGTACCAGGGGACTCTGGGGAGAAGAAGGAGAAAAAAAAAACCCACTGGCAACAGATGTTAGCTCAGGTGCCAATCTTTAAAAGATAAAAAGTGAAAAAATAAAAGATCTTGTATCTAGACTATAAAAACACTTACAATTCAACAAAAAGATAACCCAATTTTAAAATGGGCAAAGGACTTGAATAGACATTTCTCCAAAGAAAATACGCAACGCTCAAATAGCACATGAAAATATGCTCAACATTGCTAATGATTAAGGAAGTGCAAAAAGAAAAAAAAAAACCACAAGATACCACTTCACACCCACTAGGACAGCTAAAATAAAAAATGCACAATAACAATGGGATGTGGAAAAACTGGAGTCCTCATACATTGCTGGTGGGAACATGAAATGGGGCAGCCGCCATGGAAAACAGTTGTCAGTTCCGGAAAACGCTAAACACAGTTATTATATGACCCAGCAACTCCACTCCTAGTATATATACAGTGTGGTTTAACTCAGAGACTCTCAAGTCTAGCTTGAAGGCTCTTCGAACTGCAAATCCGGTCAGATACATCAGTCTTGCGCAATCCGAGAGTAAACTCAGTCCTTGCAGATTGTTTCCGGGGTTTTTTTTGTTTGCCTACCACGCTGCCATCAAGCGCTCACTGTCGCAAAAGAACCTTCCCTACACATTTCTTTTCCGTTCTTCCGTCAACCATGGCATAGCCTCGCCCCGAGAAGACCTCAGAGCACGACCAAAGAGAGTGACAGGGCGCTTTACGACAGTTGCTTTGTGGCAATACCGGAGGAGAAAGATGGCGGCCACCTCAGTTGCTGCTCGATTACCGGGGCCAGCACCGGCCTGGGGACCCGAGGCCATTACCCCCGACTGGGAAAACCGAGAAGTCTCCACAGGGGTGAGGAAGGACTCGGGGTTCAGGAGAGATGCACAATGCTTGATGCGATGGAAGGATAAGGCCTGAATGGGTTGTGAGAACTGGGGGGCAGGGGAGGGAGATGGTCTGTGATATGCTCGAGGCAGAGGGAGAGATATTCTGAGGATGCTGGAGTGGTGTGGTCCTTTCATGGTGGGAGGTGGCAGGCAGGTGAAGCGTGGAATTCGGGAATCTTGCGGGACCAGGGCTTAAGGCTGGGATGGGCCTTTGGGGATTTGAGGATTGGAATTGTGGTAGTTTGCGGGGTGTTGAGGCCCCCTGAAATTTGTTAATGGGTCAGTAGCACACGACTTTCGTACTCTACGGCCTGGGTAGGCGGATCATTGAGGTTTGTGTATGCTGGAGAAAGCGGAGGGGCCCAGACTCACCCCTTTCTCCTTTTTCCCAGACCACTATCATGGCCGTGCAGTTTGACGGGGGCGTGGTTCTGGGGGCGGACTCCAGAACAACCACTGGGTGAGCTCAGGACAGATATGTGAAAGGTCTTCCCATCTTTCCCTTCCTTGCTTGCCAGCCTATCCTGAACCCTCCACAAACTGCTGTGGGGTGGGAGGTTTTCCCCTACCTGGAGATAACGGTTTGTTCCAGCTTCTACTTCTCAGTTCCCCTTACCTTTTGGTGAAATTCTTGCAAAAATCTGTTCTCCAGCCTGCTTCAGTTTGGATGAGAACTAATAGGAAATACTGGAATTCCTATTCCTGATCCCTGAGGGAGTGGAGAGTAATGATACTGAGATGGGAGCAAGTGGGATCCTTCCCTCACTATTCTTCTATCTTGCAGGTCCTACATCGCCAATCGAGTTACTGACAAGCTGACCCCTATTCACGACCGTATTTTCTGCTGCCGCTCAGGCTCAGCAGCTGATACCCAGGCAGTAGCAGATGCTGTCACTTATCAGCTTGGTTTCCACAGGTGCTTGTGGGCAGGGGAGGAGCAAGAATCTGAAGGGAGTTGGGACCTGAGGAGCTAAATGGTCCGACTCCCGGGTCCTGACACTGCCTTCCCTATCACTCCCCTCACCCTTTAGCATTGAGCTGAATGAGCCTCCGCTGGTGCACACGGCAGCCAGCCTCTTTAAGGAGATGTGCTACAGATACCGGGAAGACCTGATGGCAGGAATCATCATTGCCGGCTGGGACCCCCAAGAAGGAGGGCAGGTCGGACACTACCACCCCCAGAGCACTGGAGCCACACCTTTGATCCTCTCCCCACCCCAGCCATTTTCTATTTCTCTTTCCACTGTTTACCTCACTTACTCTTACTATTAGTTCTTCCCAGACCAATCCCACAACACACGGGTGAATGTACATGTGTTTCATGGAGGGCACAACTGGTGACTCTTCTCCTCCCTCCATCTGGCAGGTGTACTCAGTGCCCATGGGGGGTATGATGGTAAGGCAGTCCTTTGCCATTGGGGGCTCTGGGAGCTCCTATATCTATGGCTATGTGGATGCCACCTACCGGGAAGGCATGACCAAGGAAGAATGTCTGCAGTTCACTGCCAATGGTGAGAACTTGGGCTTCGGGGCCCGTGAGCTTCAACCCCAGGCCAACATTCCTCATTCCTTGCAGTGATCCCCGCATCTGACTCTGACCCCAACTCTCTTCTTTTATCCACAGCTCTCGCTTTGGCCATGGAGCGGGATGGCTCCAGTGGAGGGGTGATCCGCTTGGCAGCCATTGCAGAATCAGGGGTAGAGCGGCAGGTACTTTTGGGAGACCAGATCCCCAAATTCACCATTGCCACTTTACCACCTCCTTGAATCCTGGGAATCTAGGATACAATAAGATATACCCCATACCATCGCAAAATTCAATAAACAGTTTGTCAAAGAATCTGTGTGCTCTGGAGTTCTTCTCTTGACCTCAAGCCTGAACTTGTCTGGTCCACTCCTATTTGTACAAACCCCTGCTGTGAGCTCCAAGGGAGTTGGAGAGGAGTCTTTGCAAGGGTGGTTTTCAAGCCTCTTTCTTTCTTTCTTTCTTTTTTTCTGAGGAAGATTAGCCCTGAGCTAACATCTGCTGCCAATCCTCCTCCTTTTGCTGAGGAAGACTGGCCTGAGCTAACATCCATGCCTATCTTCCTCTACTTTATATGTGGGACGCCTGCCACAGCATGGTCTTCCCACACAGTGCCATGTCTGCACCGGGGCTCTGAACTGGCGAACCCCAGGCCGTCAAAGCGGAATGTGTACACTTAACCACTGTGCCACCGGGCCGGCCCCTCAAGCCTCTTTCTCCAGACCACCTTCCCCCACATTTCCTTTCCTCTACCATATCTTAGGACACTAGAGTGTGGTTGATGGCAGGGCTACCAACAAACGGCTACCTCTCTCCCTGTTCAAGCCTGATGCGGAACTCAGAATCATGGCTGAGACTGGGGTCACCTCCCCTCAGCCTGCCTCCTGCGTGTCACCATGGGTGGCTACTTGGCCCTAAGGCCAGAAGGACTCCAGATCTCTGACCCAGGCTCATGGTCCCCTCTCTCCACACTCATCTCTGTCGCCTCATCTTGTCAGGAGCAGCAGTGTGACTTCCTGGACTTTTGGGAGAAAGGTGGACCTTGTTTGCAAATGGAGTTTAAGATGGATGTTGGGTAGGAGAGGGCAGCCATAGGAGTACTCTGGGCCAGCTCTGGAAGCCACCATTCTCCTGGGGAGTGTGATGGTAAGTCAGTCTTTAGCCCCTTGGATGGGAGACTGAGAGTGGGCTCTGGCCCCTCCAAGGCTGTCCCCACTCGAGTTCAATATTGCTCATTAACAGTGACCAACGTTCTCAGTCTTGCCTCAGTCTTCTTTTCTCCGCTCTCTGCATCAGGGAACTGTAGAAACCACATTTGAAACCTTGTTCTAGAATATAATCCTGCCCTGGAGGATTTCGGAGGGTACGAGGGAGACTTCCCAAGGAGGTGGGGAGGTCTTGGATTAAGTGAAGAAGAGCAGAGAAGGAGCTCTGACCCCAAGCATTGTACCTCAAAACTAACCAATAGAGAACTTCTGGTTTTCCTGCAAAACCTGTTCTCCTGGTCCTCCCTTTTTCAAGGCATCTTTGATTCCTCTCTTTCCCTCGTACTCCACATTCAGTCTAACTGTAAGTCCTAAAAACTCCGCAAATGCATATCTAGGCTCCATTGACCTCTCACCCTCTCCACAGCACTGTCCTCTGCCAAGCCACCATCATCTCTTGCCTGGCGGATGGCAAACCCCCTACACGCCTTGCTGCTTCCACACTTGCTCTGCCGCAGTCTCCCCATTCGGCAACTAAAGTGATCTTTAGATGTGAGTGAAATCACGTCGTCTCTGTCTAGAATGGTATTTATCTCTTTACCCAGCAGGTCCCGTCAACCTCGACACTCCAGTCACTGGCTTTTTTTCTGTTTTCTAGAACCTAAGGGGTTTACACTTAACCCTTGCTGTTTTTTTCTGCCTGGGACTGCTCTTCCCTGGTTAAAAAAATAAACTATTTTTTTGAGGAGTTTTAGGTTCACAACAGAATTGAGCAGAAAGTGCAGAGATTTCCCATATACCTCCTGCCCCCACATATGCATAGCCTCTCCCACCATCAACAGCCTGCACCAGAGTGGGACATTTGTTACCATCAGTGAACCTACATTGACACATCATTCAGGTCTCAGCTCAAATGTCACCTCATCAGAAAGGCCTTTCCTAATCACTTGGAATTTAAGAGATACCCTCCTCCACCCTGCTCTCACATTATTCTATTTAATTCTCCTCTTGGTGGCACTTATCGCTATCTTGTACTGTCACGCTTATTTGTTTATTTATTGTCTACTTCCCCTACTAGAAAGTAAGGTCAGTGAGGAGAGAGAATTCTTTCTGTTTGGTTCACTGATATATCCTCAATGCCTGGCAGGCAGTGGACGCTTGCTATTTATTGAATGAATGTGCTCCCTAGCCCCATCTGCTGTCCTGCCTAGTCCCCAGCCTCTCCAGACTGCCATCGCCACACTCAACTCTGAAGGTTGATTTCAGCAAACTTACTTCCTGCTGGCCACAGGCGCTCTGCATTAGATCAGCTGCATCATATTTACCACTGCTGTGCCCTCACTCCCACCCCATGCTGCACATCCCGCCTCAGCCCTGTTAGCCAGCCCAGTGCCTTGGCCCCCGTCGACTCCCCCCACCAACACGCACACACATACGCACAGCATTTGGCAACTTTGAATATATTTAATAAGAAGGTCATGAGGGACCTGGGGGAGCCAGACACTGGGATCAGTGAGAAGTTGGGGGAAGGAAGGTTTCCAAGGCTTCCCGGAAGTTCAGCCCCTGCTTGTCCCCTTCAAATGGTGGAGTCATTGGCCGATGCCATGTCATGCAACTGGTGGCGGAAGGAGAGTCGGGCTTTCCTGCTGAAGTAGGCACCAGACCCTGGGGTGGGTATGCCCCCCTCAGCCACCATGGGGACTATAGCTGGACTGGGATCTGGATCTGGAGGGGCAGCTGGAGCTAGGCCTAAAAGGGAGATTGGAAGAGGAAGAAGGAAGTTGTGGGTCAGAGTCCCCCTTCCCTCCCCACCCAACACCCCCACCCAGTGAGGAGGAAAGAGGCTGGAGGACACCTGAGGGTCTGGGGGGTGAGCGTCAGTGGCATCAGCAGGGATAGGGAGAGGGGGTGTTGAGAGGGCAGGGCTGGCTTCACTGGCCTATGACCCTGCGCAGCCACACAGGGCCCCACACTCAGAAGGGCTCCCCGTGCTTGGTGTAATGCTCTGCTGTCACCATCTTGAAAGTGTTAAATTTTTTTTTTTGAGGATTGGCACCTGAGCTAACATCTATTGCCAATCTTCTTCTTTTTTTTTTCCCTACTCCCCAAAGCCCCCTAGTACATAGTTGTATATTCTAGTTGTGAGTGCCTCTAGTTGTGGCATGAGACGCGGCCTCAGCATGGCCTGATGAGCGGTGCTGTGTCCATGCCCAGGATCCCAAACGGCGAAATCCTGGGCTGCCAAAGCGGAGCACACAAACTTAACTACTCCGTCATAGGGCCAGCCCCTGAAAGTGTTAATAATTTTTTAACAAGGGGTCCCTCTTCTCCATTTTGCACTGGGCCCTGCCAAGTATTTAGCCAGTCCTATGGGGAAGCGATAGATCCACCTCCTACGTGGGGAGACGGATTATCCTTTTCCCTTCACTGATTTGAGCATTTACCTTTCTTCCCAGTGCAGTTTGTCTATCTGCCTGGCAGCCCCCCTTTTTCCTCAGTTTCCCCCCATACCTGCTCCTCTTTCAGTCCCCCGCTGTCTCCGGCACCCACACCATGGGAAACACCATGCCCCCTTGAGACCCATCTCAACAATGGAGGAGACCAGGATGCTGGGAGTGGCCAGGAGGGCCTCAGGAGGAGGGGTGTGGTTTCCAAGCCCCCCCACTGTGGACAAAACTACCACTTAGCCTCAGACCGCCCGGTGATTATAGGCGGTGATTATAGGCGCCAGGAGATGGAAGGGGGAGAAGAGGGAGGAGGGTCGAGGTAGCGGAGGAATACCCCATTCAACACCTATCCTTTTGTGCCCCCTTAATTTGAGGGGTTCTCTCTGATCCCCACGGAGAAGCAGGAGGAGACTGGGAGGGGTGGCATGGCACAGGCAGTTGCAGTGAAAATTCATTGCAGCAATGCCGGACAACTTGGAGCCAGCCTGGACACTGCTGCGGAGTCATTTGTATTTTAGAATGAGAATTTAGAATGCCCAGGATGAAAAATTTTCAAGAATAGTCCATTTTTTTAGAACAGGAAACTTTACTAGTCAGAAAAATGTTATGTTCTCATTGAATGGTCTAGTAGTTCTTGTCCTCTTTTATGGAAAGTGTTGTAATTAATTAATTATGCTATGCCAGGTAGATTCTAGGCAGTTTTACATGTTGTCTCATTTAATGACATCAATGATCCTTTGAGGTAAGAGTTATGACTATCCTGACTTTACAGATGAGTAATCAGAGGCACTTAGAGTTTAGGTCAATTGCCCAAGGTCACACAGGCGGTTATCAGTAGAGCAGGAATTCAGCCCCACCCCCATCAGTCTGATCCCAGGGTTCACTCTGTTTGCTCCCACCCTGAGCTTCCCAAACATGTCCCTGGTAGGCACTGATGCCTTCACCCAGGTCTGGGGGTGTCTAGAGCACCCTAGCCAAGGACTCTAAATGCCCTCCACTAAGGCTGTGCAAATGCTGTATTATCATTCCCTAAGGGTGCCATGATGTGGGAAAGGTGGGGAAACACTGCTGACTACACTGTACCGCCTGACAGACAGAATTCTGTTTTTTGTTTTAAATTAAGTAAATGAAGTAAAAATTTACATACAATTTACTGCACACATCTTAGTGTACAGTTCTTTGTTTTGACAAGTGTACACACCCATGTAATCACCAGTCCAATCCAGATATAGGACATTTCTATCACCAAGTTCCCTTAGTATGCCCCTTTACAGTCAATCTTTTCCCCATCCCTGGCCACAGACAACTACTGATCTGATTTCCATCAAAATAGATTGGTTTGACCTGTTTCAGAAGTTTATATAAATGGAGTCATAGTATTACTCTTTTGTGTCTGGCTTCCTTTATCATAATGGTTTGTTGGAGGGCTTTTTTCCCCAAATCCCCCCAGTACATAGTTGTATATTTTTTAGCTGTGGGTCCTTCTAGTTGTGGCATGTGGGACACTGCCTTGGCATGGCTTGACAAGCGGTGCCATGTCTGCGCCCAGGATCCGAACCAGTGAAACTGTGGGCTGCCGAAGCAGAGCATGCGAACTTAACCACTCAGCCACAGGGCCGGCCCCAATCATAATGGTTTTGAAATTCACCCATGCTATATGTATTAACAGTTTATTTGTTTGTGTTTTTTGTAATAACAGCTTTATTGAAACAGTCACATATCATAAAATTCACCTTTTTTTTTTGAGGAAGATTAGCCCTGAGCTAACATCCGCCACCAATCCTCCTCTTTTTCCTGAGGAAGATTAGCCCTGAGCTAACATCTGTGCCCATTTTCCTCTATTTTATATGTGGGATGCCTTCCACAGCATGGCTGGACAAGTGGTGCGTAGGTCCACGCCCGCGATCTAAACTGGTGAACCCCAGGCTGCTGAAGTGGAACGTGCAAACTTAATTGCTGCGCCACTCGGCCAGCCCAAAATTCACCTTTTTAAAGTATACGGTTCAGTGGTTTTTACTCTATTCACAGAGCTGTACAACCATCACAGTTAATTTTATAACATTTTCATCACCCTCAAAAGAAACCTTGTATCCATTAGTAGTCACTTTCCTGTCTTCCTTCTCCCCAGCTGCTGGTAACCACTAATCAATTTTCTGTCTCTACTGACTTATTTATTCTGGACATTTCATATAACTGGAATCATACAATATGTGGTCCTTTGTGTCTGCCTTCTTTCACTTAGCATAATGTTTTCAAGGTTCATCCATGTTGTAGCATGTAATCAGTACATCAATCCACTTTATGGCTGAATAATATTCCATTGTAGGGATATACCACATTTTGTTTATCCCTTCAGTTGATGCACATTTGGGTTGTGTCTACCTTTCGGCTATTCAAATACTACTACTATGGACATTTGTGTACAAGCTTTTGTGTGGACATATGTTTTCAATACTTTTGGGTATATACTTAAACGTGGAATTGCTGGGCCATCTGGTAACTCTACATTTAACATTTTGAGAAGCTGTTTTCCAGGGTGGCTGCACCATTTTACACTTTATTAATTTTTATTGCTGAGTAATAGTCTATCTACCACAAACTAATCCAAATCAAAAATTTTTGCTCTTCAAAAGGCACCATTATTTTAAAAAGACAAGCCACATTCTGGGAGAAAATATTTGCAATACATATATCTGATAAAGGATTTGTATCCAAAATATAGAAAGAACTCTTATAATTCAATAGTAAGACAGACAACATGGTTTTTAAAAAGTTAGCAAAAGACAGACACTTTACAAAAGAAGATACACAAATGGCTGATAAGCACATGAAACATGGTCAACATCAGTAATCATCAGAGAAATAGAACTGCAATGATATAATTACTATTTTACAGTTATTAGAATGACCAACATTAAAAAGATTGACTAGCAGATGTGAGCCATGTTGTGGACAAACTGGAACTACCATACATTGACTTTGGAAACGTAAAATGAAACACCATTTTGGAAAACAGTTTGGCAGTTTCTTATAAAGTTGAAATACACTTAGTACATGACCCAGCAACTCCACTCCTAGCTATTTACCCAAAAGAAATTAAAACACATATCCACACCAAGACTTATACAGGAATGTTTGCAGGAGCTTTATTCACAGTAGACAAAAACTGGAAACAATCCTAATGTCCATCCTAAGAAGAGATAAAGAAATCTGTTTTAGAAAAAAAATGAAACATTTTGTCTTTTAGAATCTGAAAATTTTCCTGTTTCCCCCTAGCCTGTAAGTTCCAGGAGAGCAGTTCCACCATCGTCTTGTGCACTATTGTACGCTCAGTGTTTGGCACGCAAGAGCGCAATAAATGGTGAATGAATGGAAGAATGCAGGCTCGCGTAATTAATGAACTTGTGGCTGCCATCCCTTGGGCCTTTCATCATTCCTTCCATCTGCAAACATCTAGGCCAGGCCCCATGTGATTCGCAGCCGGCCCGAGAAGGGGGCACCCACAGAGCCCTGCCGCTGAGGCGCGTCCCGCCAGGGGCCCAGGCAGCACCAGCGGCCGGAAAGGGCCCGGGGGCCGCTCCGGAGCGAAGGAAGGTGCGCAGCGTCGAGAGCCCACAGGGCGGCGGCCGGGCGCTCTCGGACCGACCGCGCGGGACAGACCGACAGACCGCGGACAGCGCCCAGCGGTCGCACCGAGCGGACGCGGGGCCCCGCAGCGCCAGGGCGGACCCCCAACCAAGGGCGGCGCGCAGGACGCGGGGCGTGCCGAGGGCGGCGGGGGCGGGACAGGACAGACGAGAATCCCGCGGAGGTGAGGTCGGGGGCCGTCCCGCCCCCGAGGGCAGGCCCTGAATGCCGACCCCGCCCCGGGCCGCTGGGGCGTGGGCTCCGGCTGCGGCCCCGCTCTGCTGCCTCCGCTCGCGGACCCGCGCCGGCTCCGGCTGGGGCTGCCCGGGTGAGGGTTCCGGGGAGGGGGCGCCGCGGAGGTCCTGGCCCTGGGAATCGGGCGGGGACGGGAGTGGCCCTGGACTGCGCCTCCTGACTCAGCCGCACGCTCAGATTTCGGGCTTTCCTTCCCGGGCGGGGAGCGCGTAACTTCCTCATTCCCGCCTGGACCCCTTCTCCTGGCCAGCCGGGCCCGCCTTGAGCTCCGGTGGCTACGGTCCCCTTGCGACCCCCCGGGACCCCTTCCCCTGGCTTCTGCTCTGCCTCAGTTCGGGACCATCCGGGCCTGGCTGGGTCTTCCTCGGCGCCCTAGTTAAGGGACGGGAGGCGGGGCTCAGGGATCCTGAATGAAGGATTGCGGTAGGGGATGGAGGTTAGAGGCGGGTTGGTGGGGCGTTGCAGACCGGTGGGCCGTAATGAGAGAGAGGTTGGGAGTCATCGGGGTCCAGGTGGGTGGGGAAGAGGGGGACTTGTGGGAGATGGAGAGCCGTAGGGGTGGGAGGGAGGGCAGGGTTCTGCAGGGCAGATCACCTCCCTGAGGCCGCCCCATAATCCTAGGATGATGGCGACCCCCGTGAGCCTGTTCCCCTCTGGGGACGACCTGGACTCCAGCCAGTTACAGATGGAGCCCGATGAAGTGGACACTCTGAGGGAGGGAGAGGACCCAGGTACACAGGGAGGACGGCCCTCAGGAAGAGGAGGACCAGGGGGCTGAGAACTCCTGAGGTCTACATTCTTCCACTTTCTTTCCTTCCAGCTGACCGGATGCACCCCTTTCTGGCCATCTACCACCTCCAGCCTCTGAAAACGCACCCCTTGGTGTTTGCCGCTGGGGTCCCTGTCACAGCCCGGGTGGTGGGCACTGAAAGATACACCAGTGGATCCAAGGTGGCTGGGCTGGTTCCAGGGAGGGGGGTAATGGGAGGGCTGGCCAGAGTGGGGGGGCTGTGACCCAATCAGGGGACATCTATTCAGTTCTTCACACTCCCAGGTAGGAACCTGCACTCTGTATTCTGTCCAATTGACTCATGGCGACTTTACCTGGACAACCAAGAAGAAATTCCGTCATTTCCAGGAGCTGCATCGAGACCTTCTGAGACACAAAGTCTTCATGAGTCTGCTCCCTCTGGCTCGGTGAGGGGGACCGGACTGCTTCCTGTGAAGAGCAGGTGGCTCTCACCCTGTGGCAGCATGGGCTGTCACTGCCCCAACCCCCATCACTCCTTTCTGCCTGTCTCATCCCCAGGCCACAACCTTCTCTCCCCAGGTGCCGTCCTTCCCCAGCTCTGGCCACTGGGCCCCCTGCCCTGACCCCGGTTACCAGGAAACCTTCCCTACTCAGCTCTCCTTGTTCATGGTTCTGTGCCAGTATCTCGGCTGGGCTGCATGCCCAAAATACCCTTGGCAGCCTCCCCTCTTTTCTTGTCTCCATTCTCAAGGTAGGGGGCCTTCTTTCTGCCAGCTTCTAGGCCTCCTCCCCCATCCAAGACCCCATCTCCAGTGCTTCAGGAACCCAGGCACTCGGCCCCCCAGATCTTTCTTGACCCTCACCCCATCCCTTCCACAGTTTTGCCATTGCCCATCCTCCAGCCCGAGAGGCAGCCAACAGAGAGATGCCCTCTCTCCCCCGAGCAGGTCCTGAAGGCTCTGCCAGACATGCATCCAGCAAACAGGTGCGTCTGGGACCCCAGGTCCTCTGGGAAGGCGTTTGGTGTGCAAATGGCTCTGGTCCCATCTATCTCTCCCTATCTCCCATCTCTGCTTTAGAAATACCTGGAGAATTACCTCAACTGCCTCCTGACCATGTCTTTCTACCGCAACTACCATGCCATGGTAAGGTCCAGGGTCTGGGTGCCTGTGTATTTGGAAGTGGGGCAGGATATTCAGACCCCCAAGGGGTAAAGGATCAGGGTCAGGGGCTGAGGGGCTGAGAGCCAAAGTCTCTCCTCTGAGCCTTTGTCTTGCTTTGCAGACGGAGTTCCTGGAAGTCAGTCAGCTGTCCTTTATCCCGGACCTTGGATGCAAAGGACTGTGAGTATCTGACACTCCTCCCCCAGCCGTCTGCAGACGTCTGGATCTCTCCCTGCCTAAGAATGGGGAAAGCAGTGCAGGGTGGGCTGGGGTCTGCATTCCTCATCCAGCATCTCTTCCTGATTCTCCCCACAGGGAGGGGGTGATCCGGAAGCGCTCCGGTGGCCACCGTGTTCCTGGCCTCACCTGCTGTGGCCGGGACCAAGTTTGTTACCGCTGGTCCAAGAGGTGAGACCTGGAGTACAGCAGCTGGGCAGTGGGTGGGGGTGAGGAAGGTGATCTCGAGGGCAGGGTGGAACGGATGGAGCCCTTCTGCTCCAGGTGGCTGGTGGTGAAGGACTCCTTCCTGCTGTACATGTGCCTCGAGACCGGCACCATCTCATTTGTTCAGCTCTTCGACCCTGGCTTCGAGGTGCAGGTGGGGAAAAGGAGCACAGAGGTACGGTACGGGGTCCGGATCGACACCTCCCACAGGTAAGGCCTCCCTGGTGTGGACCGCACCTAATGAGTGAAGAGCCAGCTGAGGGCCCTGAGTGGAGTTGAGTGGAAGAGACCAGGGAAGAAAGGAAGGCATTGCCACTCTCTTGAAGCCTGCCATGATTTGGAACCAGGGAACTAGTCTAGCCAGATGCTTGAGACTGCTCTTAGAGTCTGGGTTCAGAGAAAGGGGGTTGAATATAAGCTTGGAGGAGGGACTCTTGATGTAAAAGAAAAGAAACTCCATTCATTGATTCTTTCAGCAAACCTGAGTGTCTGGCACAATACTAGGTGCCTGGGACCCAACTGTGAAAATGCAGATAATATGCCCTGTCCCCATGGAGTCGTGAATTAGGGACTAAGGGAGGAAGTGGGAAAGAGGTGATAGCTAAAGTAGGGAGGTTTCTGAGCTGCGCTAGAGGAATGGAGGGGGAGGATTGTGGTCCATCTCCTTGTTCCTGTCCAGGTCCCTGATTCTCAAGTGCAGCAGCTACCGGCAGGCGCGGTGGTGGGCCCAGGAGATCACTGAGCTGGCCCAGGGCCCGGGCAGAGACTTCCTACAGCTGCACCGGCATGACAGCTATGCTCCTCCTCGGCCTGGGACTTTGGCCCGGTGGTGAGACACTGATGTCCCTTCTGAGCTTGTCTGTGGCCTTCATGACCCCCTTGGTGTTCTCTGAGTCCTTGATCCTCTTTTATGTCCTCTGACCCCTTCTGACCTCAATAACCTCCCCCTTTGACTTCTTGAATCTCCTTAACCCTCTGACCTCTTTAACTACACTGATCTCTCTGATCTTTCTAACCCTCAGACTTGGTAATCTCCTTTGACCCCTGACCTCTCTGACCTCCTGTCACATTTCGAACCCTCTTTTACCACACTGACCCTCTCTGTTCTCTGTGATCTCCTCAAATCTCTCTGATTTATCAGTTCATGCAACAAAGATTTTCTAAGCATCTACCATGTGCCAGGTCCAGTGACAGGAATAAGACACAAGCCAGTAGGTGATTCAATCATGAAACAATGGGAGCTCGCCCGAGTGGTGGTAGATACAGGGACTGAGCACAGAGGAGGGGCATCTGCCCCCGCGTGGGGATGTCAAGAATGACTCCCAGAGGCAGTAATCCTGAGGTTGCCTTAGCAAGATAAAGAATATGGAGAAGGGCAGTCAGTGCAGAGAAGTTAGAAATAGCCTGGCGTGTTTGGGAACCACAGGACCGAATGTTGTTGCCACGTGACGAGGAGCAGCCAGAGGAGTCTGGGAGTGGGCCGCCCCTGCTGAGCCCTGAGCACTGAGCTGTGGAGGTTGACCTTCATCATAGGCAGGGGGGAATCAGGGAAGGAATATTTTTCTTAGAGGTGGTGTTGGGTTATTTGTTTTTTGTTTTTTTTTGAGGAAGATTAGCCCTGAGCTAACTGCTGCCAATCCTCCTCTTTTTCTGAGGAAGACTGGCCCTGAGCTAACATCCGTGCCCATCTTCCTCTACTTTATATGTGGGACGTCTGCCACAGCATGGCCTGCCAAGCGGTGCCATGTCTGCACCCGGGATCCGAACCGGTGAACCCCGAGCTGCAGAAGCGGAATGTGCGCACTTAACCGCTGCGCCACTGGGCCGGCCCCAAGTTATTTTTTTAACATGGGAACTAATAATAGCTAATACTTACGTAGCACTTACTGTGTGCCAGGAACCGTTCTAAGTGTTTTCCGTGTGTTAACTTATTGAATCCTCACAGCAAGCTTAGGGGGCGGGTATGGCTATCTCCATTTTACAGATGAGAGAACTGATGCACTGAGAAGTTGAGTAACTTGCCCAGGGTCACACACCTTGTAAAGAGTGAAAGAATTCCCATCCAGGCAGGCTGGGTCAAGAGCTTGCTCTGAACTCTCATACTAGACTGTTAGTTATTAAAAAGACAAACAATATGGAAACAATTAAATAAAAAATTAAAGTTCCCACTCATTGCACAACCCTTTCTCCCCCAGCCCTTCTTCCCTACCCTCCCTCCCAGCAATCCCATTTCTCCTCCCAGAAGTAACCCTGGCAACAGTTTGATCTTTACCCTCCCAGACCTTTTCCTGCATATTTTCAAATGCTTCTGCGTGTATGTTGCTTTCCGATTCAACATAAATAAGATCATGCACTCTCTTCTGTGACTTATTCCTTCACTTAATAAATGTGTTAGAGATTAGGCGTTTAGATTATTTCCTATTTTTCACTCTTATCAATGATGCTGTGATGAACATAATCTTTGCCTAAGCATTTAATAGGATCTTTTCCTAGGATTAGATTTACTATGTGCATTTAATGGTATTGAGGTATATGCATTTAATATTCTGATAGATACTGCCAAATTGTCCTCTAAAAAGGCAATAATCAAGGTATATTCCTATAGTCTGTGAGAATGCTCACTTCCCTATATGCTAATATTGAATGTTACCACTGATTTTAATTTTTGCCAATCTAATGAATTAAACTGTTTCATTTTAGTATAAATTTCCTTGTTTAGTAGTGAAATTGAACATCTTTCCCTATAGTTAACTATTGATTTCCTCTGTAAACTGTCAGTTCTTAATCTGAGGCTTCAGATTCTCTGCTCATTTTTCAGTTGGCTTATATGTCTCTTTCGTATTGATTTGTTGACACTCTTTATGTATGATGTATTAATCCTCCCAATCTTTAGTCATTTTCTTTAGTTTATTGTGTCTTTTGTAATTTTTAATTTTATTTAGCTCATACTGACAAATTTATCTATCCCACTTTGATATATCTAATACCATCTGACCTCTCTGATCACTCTTGATCTGTTGTCACCTCTGACCCATGACTGTCCTCCGGTCTTCACTCTCCAGAACTTTCTGGCTTCTGACTCCCCTGACCTCCTTGGCTTGGCCTCCCCTCAGGTTTGTGAATGGGGCAGGTTACTTTGCTGCTGTGGCAGATGCCATTCTTCGAGCTCGAGAGGAGATTTTCATCACAGACTGGTGGTGAGTCGGGGAAAAGCCCAAGCAAGAAGGGGCAGGATAGGGCCTGTAGCAGATCAGCTGAGGGTCAGAGGAGGGGTGGCAGGAGAGGAGTGGCCGGTTGTCTGGAGCTTAGCCCTCACCCCCTGCCCTGAATCCCAGGTTGAGTCCTGAGATGTACCTGAAGCGTCCGGCCCATTCAGATGACTGGAGACTGGACATTATGCTCAAGAAGAAGGCGGTGAGGAGAGTGGTCAGGCTGCAGAGGAGTTGGGGTGGGGTTGTCTGTGGGTGGAGGTTGGTTGGAAGGGACTGCGGCATGGGGGAAGGTAGGGAATCTGAGGCTTCAGGGGGAGGAAGCATGCCCATCCTGGCTCAGTGTCCAGCAAGCATAACCTCTACCTCTTCCTTAAGGAGAACTGACACCTCCCTCTTCGTGCTCCTCTTCTGCCTGGTATAGACTTCTCTCCCAGCTAACTTATTATGTTAACTGGGCATGTACATGTCTATCTCTCCCACTGGACTGATAACATCAGTAGTTCCAGTACGAGGCACAGTGTCTGCCATGTTGGGAGCACCCATAGATGTTAATGGACAGGAGGATGATGGAGAGTGAGTGGGTGAGTGGATGGATAGATGATGGAAAGGGAGATGGATAGGGGCTGGCCTGGTGGTGCAGTGGTTAAGTTCACGCGTTCTGCTTCGCTGGCCCAGGGTTCGCCGGTTCGGATCCCCAGGGCACTGCTTGTCAAGCCATGCTGTGGTAGGCATCCAACATATAAAGTAGAGGACGATGGGCATGAATGTTAGCTCAGGGGTCAGTCTTCCTCAGCAAAAAGAGGAAGATTGGCAGCAGATGTTAGCTCAGGGCTAATCTTCCTCAAAAAAAAATTTTTTTTAATAAAAAAAGAATTAAAAAAAAAAAGAGGGTCGGCCCAGTGGCACAGCGGTTAGGTTCACACGTTCTGCTTCTCGGCGGCCTGGGGTTCGCCAGTTTGGATCCCAGGTGTGGACATGGCACCACTTGGCAAAGCCATGCTGTGGTAGGCATCCTACCTATAAAGTAGAGGAAGATGGACACGGATGTTAGGTCAGGGCCAGTCTTCCTCAGCAAAAAGAGGGGGATTGGCAGTAGTTAGCTCAGGGCTAATCTTCCTCAAAAAACAAAGAAAAGAAAAAAGAAAAAAAAAGAAAGGGAGATGGATGGAAGGATATGAGGTTGGAAAAGTGGGTCAATAGGAGGGTGAGTGGGTAGATGGGCGTATGATAGATGGTAGATAAGTAAATGGTTGGGAAGATGGATGGATAGATAATGATAGGTAGGTGGGTAGATGTGCGGTTGGATGAGAGGGTGAGCAGGTAGTTGACATTCAATCTAAGTTTGCTGTAAGCATCAAGGCAGGGTGTAAGTGGCAGAACATAGAGGCTCTCCAGGCAGGGTGGAGGGACATACAGGAATCCTGAGCATGGGGAAGGGTTTGGAAGGGTGGAAAGAGGCTGTTCTGGGAGAAGCATTAGGATCTGATTCCCTCACCACCAGGAGGAGGGTGTCCGTGTGTCCGTACTGCTGTTTAAGGAAGTGGAGTTGGCCTTGGGCATCAACAGTGGCTATAGCAAGAGGGTTCTGATGCTGCTGCACCCCAACGTAAAGGTGACTCTCAGGCCTCGGAGACCCCTCCCACACTCCAGCCTGCCTCCCCACACTTGCCTATTCCCTCCACCCTCTCTTTCCTTAAACAAACGTGTCATCCTGTCTCATCCTTCTATCTTCCCATTCTCCCTCCCAACACCTCCTGTCTTCACTCATCTATGCCCACCTTCACGAACTCCTCCATACCTGCTCCAGGTGATGCGCCACCCAGACCAGGTGACGCTGTGGGCCCATCATGAGAAGCTCCTGGTAGTGGACCAAGTAGTGGCCTTCTTGGGGGGGCTGGACCTTGCCTATGGCCGCTGGGATGACCTGCACTACCGACTGACTGACCTTGGGGCCTCCTCTGGATCAGCTGCCCCACAGGTAATCCCCCAAGGCCTTCCTGGTTCCCCCAAACTCAGCTAACCCAAATCTACACCTCTTCCCAGCTCCAGCCTTCCCCCTCCAGTCATTCCAAGCACTACCCACGCCAGAGTTCCTTGGCCTTTCTGGCACCTCAAGAACCCACTTTGAAGATACTATGACTCAGTCCCTTCCCCATTTCCACAACACCACCCCCCATTCTGTTACCACCCAAAGGGGGTCATCTGCCCACCTCAAGACATGTCAGCATTCCAGAGGCAAGGTGGTAGGAGAGAGAGGGTTTTATTACAGCTCGCTAACAAGGGGGAAGATGGCTGACTAATGTCAGAAGGGACCATCTTACAGAACAAAGACTACAGGCCAGTTATATAGAGGGTTGGTCTCTGGATGAGGGAGGCATCTGGTCTCTGGGGGGGCAGACATTTGGTCCAAGTTTCTGATAATCTTTTGTTTTACTGGATATGCATCAGAGACTGGAGCACTACACCCTGATCTTTCGGTTGTCATTGATGATGGCTATCAGCATAGACTCTGCCTGGGGCTCATCACATTCCTAAGGAACTCAAAAGAACAAAGTTATTTACTTATAGCGGCTGGGAGGGGCCATGGAATCTACAGAGCATGTCTATCTCCTGGAAGGTGCATATCCAGCTGGGTTAGTTAATCAAAGGTCATTCAAAGTTACAGTGTGGTTTCTTTTCTACAATATGGCTTCCCTTATGGCAACCTTGTGTTGAGCCCATATCTATTCCTCCAGGGATGTCAAATGCAGCTGAAGGGGAGGGCTGGGGAAGCAAACTCTCTCTGTTTCATTCTTACTCTGTGTCTCTCTTGTGTGTCTGTCTCACACTTTTTCAGTGTTCCTATCTTCTCTTTGGCCCTGGCTCTGTATGGCCTCCATGACCTCTCCTTGCCCCTGGCTGGGGTGTGTTCCCCCTGCAGCCTCCCACCCCGTGCTCAGACTCTTCAGACACCCCAGACCTCTCTCACAACCAACTCTTCTGGCTGGGCAAGGACTACAGCAATCTTATCACTAAGGACTGGGTGCAACTGGACCGGCCTTTTGAGGGTGAGGGTCCCCCTCCTCCAAAGACCCTGAGAGCTGGGACCAGGGGTAGAAGTTGGGGCTGGGACTGAGAATGGGATGAGCTGGGTCGGGATAATGCAGCCTTTCCTCTGGGCAGCTCCTCCTCCCCCCGTCCCAAGTGTTCCCAAGAGACCATCCCTGACCTCTCTTGACTCTCCTGGGACCCCCAGATTTCATTGACAGGGAGACCACACCCCGCATGCCATGGCGGGACGTTGGGGTGGTCATCCACGGCCCACCCGCCCGGGACCTTGCCCGACACTTCATCCAGCGCTGGAACTTCACCAAGGTGCTCACCCCCTCCTGTAGGGGCTGGAGGGTGGGAAAGAGGCAGGGGCAGCTCGCCACCTCCCACTGACTCTACCATCCCTCCACCTCAGACTACCAAGGCCAAGTACAAGACACCCATGTACCCCTACCTGCTGCCCAAGTCCACCAGCACTGCAAACCAGTTCCCCTTCATGCTCCCGGGGATGCAGTGCGCCACTGTGCAGGTGAGGCTCCCCACTTCAGCCTGCCATCTCCCCACTTCCTTCAGCCACCACCTCAGCCCACTCTCCCTGACCTGAGAGCCCCCCAGACTCCTCCTCTCCCAGGGTCTGAAACCACGTCGTATTCGCCATCCCCCAGGTCTTGCGGTCAGTGGACCGCTGGTCAGCGGGGACTTTGGAGAACTCCATCCTCAATGCCTACCTGCACACCATCAGGGAGAGCCAGCACTTCCTCTACATTGAGGTCGGCCTTGGGGTAGAGAGCGGGGAGGGCATGGAGGGATGTTGCAGGAGAGAGATGTAGGAAGTCAGTGGGATCAGTCTTGAGGGCTGGTATAGTAGGGCCTGGAGAAATGCAGAAGCCTGGGGCCAGGGCCTGGAGCCTGGGGGTAGGGACATGGCTGGGAGCCTGAGGGCAGGGGCAGGGGCCAGGGCCAGGCTGCTGATGTCTCTCTTTGGTGCCTGCCCTAGAATCAGTTCTTCATTAGCTGCTCAGATGGGCGGACGGTTCTGAACAAAGTGGGCGATGAGATTGTGGACAGAATCCTGAAGGCCCACAAGTAAGGTGGACTGGCAGGAGGTGGGGGGACTGTGGGCATGGCTTAAACCCATCTGGAGGGTGGAGCTTTGGGGACAGGTCACACCTCTGACTCTGCCCCCTCCTCAGACAGGGGCAGTGCTTCCGGGTCTACGTGCTTTTGCCCCTGCTCCCCGGGTTTGAGGGTGACATCTCCACAGGTGGTGGTAACTCCATCCAGGCCATTCTGCACTTCACTTACAGGTGACCCCCTCAGCCAGACTCTGCCTCTCTGTGGCCTCATCCCACTCGTGTCCCCATCCTGACTCTGTCCTGATCCCTTCCTGCTGGACTTGTGAGATCTATCTCTCTCCTGACATCCCCATTCCCTCCTCCAGCCTCCACCTCCCTCACTGGTTCTTTTCCCTCAGGACTCTGTGTCGTGGGGAATATTCAATCCTACATCGCCTCAAAGCAGCCAGTGAGTGCTGGGGGCTGGGGGATGAGCTCTGGAACCCTGCAGAGGGGGAGACTGGGGAGCTGGAGGCCACAGGGGTGGAGAGAAGGAGGCTGTCATTCTTGCATGCCTCTGGGACTATTGCCCTGAGACCATTAGTGGGCTTTCACCACAGGGAAAATTATATAGACTAGGCTCTACAGGGCTTCTGAACTGAGGAGATAGGTGGGACAGGGCTCCATCTGCACACGGAGGGCACCTCTCACCTCACTCCCCTCACCCCCATCTCTCTTACTCACAGTGGGGACAGCATGGCGGGACTATATATCCATCTGTGGGCTTCGTACACACGGAGAGCTGTGCGGGCACCCAGTCTCAGAGCTCATCTATATCCACAGCAAGATGCTCATTGCGGATGACCGGACAGTCATCATTGGTCAGTGCTGGATCTGGGCCCCTGGCAGCAAGAGGAGGGTGGGGAGGGGTGAGGCAGAGGTAGCCTGGGGCAATGGGATGAAAGGGGATGACCAGACTGCAGCTGAGGCCCAGTTGGGAATGGAGACCAAAGAAGGTGTGTTGCCCACAGGCCGGTGCTCTGGTAGAGGTGATGGGGGTGAGGGGTCCCCCTGGATCCAGACAGACACAGTGTGTCCCACACCCACCCCAGGTTCCGCAAACATCAATGACCGGAGCTTGCTAGGGAAGCGGGACAGTGAGCTGGCCGTGCTGATCGAGGACACAGAGATGGAGCCATCCCTCATGGACGGCGTGGAGTATCAGGCGGGCAGGTTTGCCCTGAGTTTGCGGAAGCATTGCTTCAGGTAGAGCCAGGGTGGGGTGCTATAAGGTGGGGAGAGGAAGTCGGGGGTGGGGGAGTCCTGCCTTTTGAGCAGGTATGAGGACTGCTTAGATTTCCCAGTAGGAAGACTAACCCAGTTTAGGGTACCAGCAAAGTAGGGATACCAAAAAATGAGAAACAAGCATTTTAAAGATAATTTAGTATATATATATTTTTTAAAGCATCAAAGTAGTTGCCAAAGTTGAGACAAATTAAAGCTCTGTTGGACTCTTTTGGCTTACTTTACTGTTTCACATTGTATCTATTTTGAATGGCCTGGGTAGGCACAACACAACTTTTCTGCATTGGAGTTCTCTAAGGATCTTAATCTAGCCCCGCTGGGACTCCTTTCTCCTGTAGTGTGATTCTTGGGGCAGCTGCCCGGCCAGACCTGGATCTCCGAGACCCTATCTGTGATGTCTTCTTCCAGTTGTGGCAAGACACAGCGGAGAGCAATGCCAATATCTATGAGCAGGTGGGCACTGAGGGGGGCTGCCTATGAGAAATTCTTGGCTTATCTTGTTCCGGCTGGGATGGAGAAAAGCCCCACCACACAGCCCTTCTTAGAAGGGGGATGAGGGTCTGGGGGGCATATTAAGGGATTCAGCGGCTCAAGGTCAGTGTCACGGGAATTGATATGGGGAGTGAGGGCATCCAGCCCAGTTGGGCTTGGACTCTTGGCAGAGTCTCCCTAAGCCCTATTGGCTTCCATGTCTGCCATCCACAGATCTTCCGCTGCCTGCCGTCCAACGCCACACGTTCCCTGCGGGCACTCCGGGAGTATGTGGCCGTGGAGCCTCTAGCCACAGTCTGCCCTCCTTTGGCCCTGTCTGAGCTCACCCAGGTCCAGGGACACCTGGTCCACTTCCCTCTCAAGTTCCTGGAGGATGAGTCTTTGCTGCCCCCTCTGGGTAGCAAGGAGGGTGTGATGCCCCTAGAAGTGTGGACGTAGCTGTGGCTCCACCCAGGAGAGATCACCAGACACTGGGCTCCACTGGATTTGGCTCCCTGCCTCCTAACTCTGAGGACTGAGGGCAGTGCCCTTTGAGACCTGTGGGAGCAAGCATCCCTGGAGGGGATGAGAGAAGTCACAGAGGATCCTGTCTTGAGAAGCAGCCAGAGAAGACACTCCCAACCCTGGGCCGGGGAGGCGGGAGAGGGCCTCAGAGAAGTTCATCCTCCCCGCCGCCCAGTTCAAACCACTGCCTCCGGGGAGAAGCGTAACTCCTGCCAGGACGCCTGGGACAAGCCTCTTACTCCAGGAGGAGCAGGCTCTGCCCTGGGTCTTTCCATCTCTCCCTTCTTCCTGCTGCCCTGGAACCCCCTCCCTGCCCCAGGGTCTCTCCCAGCCCATTGCTGCCAAGGTGGAGGGAAGGATGAAGCCACTCCTGGCTTCAGCCCCCACCGTGGGGAGGGGTTGTTGTGGGGGGTACACACTAACTCCCTCCACCAGCCTGCTGACAGACACTAACTTTGTATCAGTTCAATAAGCATTTCGTAAATAAAAGCATAGAAAAGGTCCCTGTGCCTCTCCCTCACCAAACTGAATGCTTGTCTCAGCCTCTCCCCCCCCCCCCCCCCCACACACACATAGTGCCAGATGCCTTCACCTTCTCTCCACCCGACTCCTGTCCTCTTTCTGCTGCTTCATCTCTGCTCTACTTGTCTGTGGCTTCAGGAGCTCGATCACCTAGCTGCTGGGAGGAGAAGGTGTTCACACAGGGCTGCCTGGGGAGAAGGAAAGGCAGGGTCAAATCCCGACACCTGGAGACCCAGGAGGGAGGTCCACGGAGAAGGGCCTGGAGGGGCTGCTTCTTGTTCCTCAAGTGACAGTGCAGGAGAGGCTTAGGGAAGCCCCTTTGGGAGTGGTTAAGGGTACAGGCTTGAGGGCAGGAAGAACTGGGCCCAAATCCTGGACTTGTCACTTATTACCTAGGTGACATTGTCAAGTCACATCACTTCTCTGGGCCTCGGTGGTCCCAACTGGGAAATGGGAATAATACTTGCATAACTGGCTTGTGCAAAGATTCAGTCGCGGGCTTAAACATTTATTGAGCACCTGCTATTTGCCAGACACTGTTCTAGACTCACAGAAGTGAGTACAACAGAGCCTCCCCCCGCCTCATGGGGCGCTTTCGCACTTCGGCACGTATATGGTGGAGCTTCACTCTCCAGGACAGTAGCTGCTAGCCACGTTTGGCTATTTACATTTAAATTAATTGAAATTAGAAATAATTAAAAATGTAGTTCCTCACTTGCACTAGCCACATTTCAAGAGCTCGGTAGCCACTTGTTGCTAGTGGCTAGCATACTGGACAGTGTAGGTATAGACCATTTCCATCATTCCACAAAATTCGATTGCTTGGTGCTGCTCCAGAGGGAGAGAGAAAATAAATGGTATTATCTACGAGAGTGTACAGCACACACTGGATTGAAGAGGGTTACCTCCCAGTGTGGGTGGAGAGAAGGGGATAACAGAGGGGAAGGCAGAGCTCTTCAGGTGAATTGGTGGCTTTTATTTCTTAAGCTGAGTGGTGGGTACAGGAACATATATATATTCATATCTTTTTGCAATTAGAACAAAGTTTAGCACAGGTCCTGGCTCTTGCCCTTCATTCTCCTAACCTCACTCTCAGTCTCAGAATTGATGACAGGAGCAGGAAGAAACAGGGGAGTAGAGCGAGGAGTACCGGAAGCCTTCCTGGAAGAGGGGTGTGCAGTGGATGATGACGAGGGAAGAGGGGAGGCTGGTGTCTTGCCCCCATCCTCTCTTTTGAGTCCAGCCCTCCACTCCTCTGAAGAAGACACTTCCACACAAGAAATCCCCCCTCCTGCATATAGCAGTCCCCTGGCACTAATTGGCATTCTGCTAATGAGCCTCCTTGTCAGCACTAAGTGCCTCTTTCCCTAGGGGACTGTCACCTCATTAAGCGAGGAGTGGGGCAGAGGCAGCAGCTGCCCCAGGCTGGGCCCAAGGCTGAGTTGGCTTCTGCTTCACACTGTCGGTTGGTCTGTCTGCCCCCACCCTGCCTCCTTATTCCCGAAGTTTCTTGAATGGAGGCCACCACAGTGCTGGGGGAAAAGCTGTAGGTTTGGAATCAGAAGAGTTAGCTCGAGACCCAGGAGGAAGAAAAGGAATCCAGCCTCCCAAGGAGGATGGACGATCCTGAGGGTGACTGGGCCTGTGCAAAATGTTCATTCATCCCCCAGGGGTCCTAAAATTTGACTTACTTTTAATATTTTAAATTTTCTTGATGGCTGATCCAGGGCTTCCTCCACCACATTGTCTCTCTTTAAGTTTTGTTTTGATTTGTTTTTTTGAGGAAGGTTAGCCCTGAGTTAACTGCTGCCAATCCTCCTCTTTTTGCTGAGGAACACTGGCCCTGAGCTAACATCCATGCCCATCTTCCTCTACTTTATATGTGGGACACCTACCACAGCATGGCATGCCAAGCGGTGCCATGTCCACACCCGGGATCCGAAACAGCGAACCCCGGGCCACTGAGAAGCGGAACGTGCGCACTTAACCTTATTACAAACAATTACGCATATACAGTAGTCTCCCTTTATCTGTGGTTTCACTTTCTGTGGTTTCAGTTAACCACGGTCAACCACGGTCCAAAAATATTAAATGGAATATTCCAGAAATAAACAAGTCATAAGTTTTAAATTGTACACCATTCTGAGTAGCATGATGAAATCTTGCACCATCCCACTCTGTCCAGCCCTGGACGTGAATCATCCCTTTGTCCAGCGCATCCATACTGTACACGCTACCCACCCGTTAGTCACTTAGTAGCCGTCTCAGTTATCAGATTGACGGTAGTGGTATCACAGTGTTTGTGTTCAAATAACACTTATTTAACTTAATAATGGCCCCAAAGCTCAAGAGTGGTAATGCTGGCAATTGGGATATGCCAAAGAGGAGTCATAAAGTGCTTCCTTTAAGTGAAAAGGTAAAAGTTCTCGATGTAATAAGAAAAAAAATTCTATGCTGAGGTTGCTAATCTATGCTACAGTAAGAACAAATCTTCTATCCAAGAAATTGTGAGAAGGAAAAAGAAATTCATGTTGGTTTTGCTTAAACTGTAAAAAATATGGCCACAGTACGTGATAGGTGCTTAGTTAAGATGGAAAAGGCATTAAGTTTGTGGGTGGAAGACACGAACAGAAAACGTGTTCTGACTGATGGCAACGTGTTGCACCAGACAGCTTTGAGCCTATACGGAGGCTTCAGCAAGAGATCCTCTGAATTGAGTGACACAAAGCCAATCACTGCAAGTAAGAGATGGTTACAGATTCAGGAATAGGTTTGGACTGAAAGAGAAAGAGACTACATTCACACAACTTTTATTACACTATATATTGTTATAATTTTTCTATTTTATTGGTAGTTACTATTATTAATCTCCTACTGTGCCTAATTTATAAATTAAACTTTATTATAGGTATGTCTGTATACATAGGAGAAAACATAGTATATATATAGGGTTCAGTAGTTTCAGGCATCCACTGGGGGTCTTGGAATGTACCCCCTGTGGATAAGGGAGATACGTTCCCCTTTCGGGGGATAGGAGAAAGGACCCTCATGCATCCATACTCCATACTCCAGCTTCAGTAATTATCAGCACAGGGCCAATCTTGTTTCTCTACCTTCCACACCCCACAAATTACACTGCCTCTTAGGTTTGAGTGATCATTTATCCTATCCCTGTGATCTTAATTTGCTTATTCATTGATTCAGCATCTCCTTATTAAACACTGCCTACGAGTCAGGTGTTAGTAAATTTATTAAAGACCTAGGATACACCAAGTGCTTTACATAGCTAATTTTAGTTTACCCTAACCTCCCTCTTATTATTCCTGTTTTACAGATTGAGCCTGAATTGAGCCTCAGAGAGATTAATGACTTGCCCAAAGCACTAACTTCAAATTCTGTGTTTTCTTCCCACTATCCCACAGTCTTGACGTTGAATTACTATATATCACAGTGCCTACCCAAACAACAGGGGCCTTCACTCACTTAAATGTTACTGAACCTCTCGTGGGTTCCAGGCCTTGTGTTGAACAAGACTGACAGAATTCCCGCCATTAAGGAGATTCAACAGATATTTACAATTCAAGTGTTAAATGTTACCATGGGTTTAAGCCATGCAGCTAAAGTGGAAGAGCCAAACTCAGTCTTAGTGGGTCAAGGTAGGCTTCATGGAGGAGATGATTTAGACACGTAGTACAAAGCAAAGGGCAGTGAGAGTGGGCATGGTCAGAATATTCCAGGGAGAAGAAACAGCAAGTGCATGGCTGGAGGAGGACCAGTTGAGTTCTGGGAGCTGTGAGGAGAGGATTTCAGTATGGCTAGAACATGTGAGGTGGAATGGTGGAGTGTTGAAAAAGAAGGCAGGAAAAGCAGGCAGAATCCTGAAGGATCTTTCATGCTACACTTTAGACTCTACTTGGGGAGGGGCCAGCCCAGTGGCCAAGTGGTTAAGTTCGCACCCTCCACTTTGGTGGCCCAGAGTTACACTAGCTTCGGGTCCTGGGCACGGACCTAGCACCTCAAATCAACCCATGCTGAGGCGGCGTCCCATGCCACAGCTAGAAGGACCCGCAACTAAAATATACAGCTATGTACTGGGGGGGCTTTGAGGAGAAGAAGGAAAAATAAAATCTTAAAAAAGAAAAAAAGACAGTGGGGAGCCAGCGAAGGGTCTTAGTTTGAGAGTGACATCAGATTTGAGTTTTAGAAAAATCACTCTGGGTATGGAGAGTTGACTTAAGCGGGTCAGGCAGGAAGACCAAGTAGGAGGCTGATAAGAGTAATGGAGGTGAGTGGGGATGGTGGCTTCGACAAGGACAATGGCAAGATAAATAGGACGGGAGGGAAGCAAAACTTTTTCACATGTGCATGTGCATGTGAATGTACTGAGGAGAAGGATCCAGACTTTCGATTCCAACTCTCCTAAGTGATGTTTGTATTAAGGCTGGTGGTGGGGTCTTTTGGAGATAGTATTGTTGCTGGAAGTGATCTTAGGGATCAAGCAACCTTCTCCCTCAACTTTACAGTGAAAGAAAAGCCCAGAGGAGCAAAGCAACTTGCTCAAGGTCACACAGCGTGTCAGTGGTAGAACATGACTCCTTGTTCTTTACATAGCATTACCCAGCCTCTAGTGAGGCTAATGGCTGCGGGTGCTGTGCCAACACGGCTAGACCTAAGGTGACCCAAGCAAGATTTGAAGGGATTGGACATAGATTTCTTCTCTTCCCCTCCGCCTCTCCCTGCCACCCCTTTCCCCACGCGCGGCTCCAGGGATCAGTCAATGAATAATTGTTGAAACAGTTCCTTTGTGCAGAACAAGAGGTGCAGAGATAAAGCCCTGCGGTAGGATTCCCTATCCTGAGATCTGAGATTCGCCTCCCCAACACCCCTGACTCCAGCCAGGGAAGGGGGTAAAGGGCATCCCCGAGGCAGCCAGTCCCCCGTCTCCACTCCCCAAGTGGTTTCGACAGCCACGTTCTCACGGAGAGGCCCCTCCCTCAGCGGCTCCACTGTTGCCATGGCAACTAGGTGGGTGGACAGCCCATCCTATCTAGAGGCCACCCAGCCCTCGCGTGGGGAGTTACCATAACAACCCCCCAAGTAACAGAGGGGGTTGGGTCCCGCCCCCCTTCCCCCGCAAATAGAGAGGTGGGTGGCTTGATTGGCAGCTGGGCACAGGAAAGAGGAGGGAAAGGGAAGGAAAGGTGTCAAAGGAGAGCTAAGAAGGAAATGGGGGAAAGAAAGGGCAAAAAATAGGCGAAGAGAAGGAAGCGCGTGTGCGCATGCGCGCCAGCTGGTGGGCGCGCTCCGCGGCCGCCTCGGCCGCCGCCCACTTCTTTCACGCCAGGCTCGCGCAGTCGCTCAGTCCTCGCGCGCGCCTTTCGCTCTCTCTCTTGCGCCTGCGCGCAGGTGTCGACGCCGAGGGGGAGGGGGAACCCGGCGCGCTCGCGTCACGTTCCCTTTACCACCTTCCCAGTGCACGGCCACTCCGCGCCTGCGCAGGAGAGTCGGGAGCTCGGGTGGCAAGCTCCCGGGCGAGAGCGCCTGTCAGTCGCTGGGTCGGTCCTCCCGCCGGCCCTCCCCCTCCCCGTTCTCCGGGGGAGGCACGGTGGAGTCCGCCTCCGGGATCCCCCGATGGGGGAGAAGCGGCGACGGCGGCAGCGGAATAACCGAGCCGGAGCGTGAGCGGCCCCGGGGCCCCGTTCCCCGCGGAGGCCATGGGCGACCCAGCCCCCGCCCGCAGCCTGGACGACATCGACCTGTCCGCCCTGCGGGTGAGCGCGCCGCCCCCCAGCCTCGCCCTGGTTCCAGGCCCCGCCGCAGAGGAGCGGGGTGGCTGCACACCTCACGTGCTCCCTGGTCGCCCCCTCCGCCAGCCCCGTCCCCCTCGGCCACCCCCGCCCCTTTCCCGGGCGCCCGCCGCTGCTGGGCCCCCGCCCCTGCTCCCCCTCTCTCCGCTCGCTGCAGATTCTGGGAGCCCGTTCGGTCCCCACCCTGTGGTGCCCCGCCCCCACGCTTCCTAGCCACCTCTACCTTTACTGAGATTCCGGACCCCCTTCCTCCAAGGTGTTTGAGGATCACTCCTGGTTCCCCTAAACTTAGGCCCCCATCACCTGCAGAATCTTTGTTGTGGTGCCCTCCCTGGCCCCATACCTCCTCTTGGGCCTTTCCACCATTGCCCTTAGTTATATCTTCTTCCTCCCCCTCCTCTTTCTCGGTTCCTCGAATTTTGACTTTGCAACTGTCTTGACAGCCTCCCCCTCGTCACCCTTTCTCCTCCTCGCCCACCCTTGAATTGCATCTCTTCTCTGGTCGGAATTTCAGCCTCCCCTCTCCACTCCACACCTCCTGCCGTCGCCCCTCATCCCCATGTTCGACTCTCCCCATCCCTTCTCTCTTGTTTCAAGTGCAGCAGTCCAGAACCAGGCATTTCCGGTCTCAGGGTCCCTGAATATTGCATTACCAACTCTGCAGCGGTGTGGGGCTGGGAGGAAAGACAAGTGCACTGGGGAGGAGGGGAAGCATGGATTCTCTTCGGAAACTAGCCTGGGAAGAGGATGTTTATATGTATGCACACACACAAAACACACGCTGCATGTGGTCCCTCAGGAGGTGAGGGAGAGCAGTGGGTATGTTGTATGTTTGCTGGAGGGAGGGCGAGGTAATGGAGATCTCTCAAGGGAGGGGCTAATTAGAAAAGGAATAAAAGGAAACAATCGCAGCAGGAATTTCTTCGAAATACCTTTTCTATTGTCCCTCCTGGGGCACTTGCACACACTCATTTGGGAGCTTTCAGCAGCATTTATGTGTTTTTCTTCAGCAAGGAGCTCTGGCTGAAGGGGCAACTTAGAGATTTCAAGGTGAACACTCCAGACTGTCACCCAGGTGGTGTTTTTGTCCTGTGTCCTTCGGGCTTTCTCAACAGGCCAAGGTGTGGGGAGAGCAGGATTTCCCATCTCTGGGTTGGAGGCCCCAGTTTAAATTGTCTTCTGGCTTTTGAGTTAGCCAAGGAACATGGCCAGTAGCCAGAAAGGCGGTCAGCCACACTGGTGCCCTGGATATGACTGGAGGGGAATTGAAGAGAGCAGAGTCATGTCGTTAATTGGGTTTCTTTAGGTGACACAGTTTTTCTTGCCATTCAGGTCATAATTTGTTTGGTGCAGTGTTGGACTAGGAGACCTGACTTGCTGGAGATAAGGTGATAAGTTGCTGAAGAGGGAGACTGAGCATTGAATTTCTGTGTGTGTGTGTGTGTGTGTGTGTGTGTTGGTGGGGAGAGGGTCTGAAGGCTTTGGGAAAAAGATTCTAAAGGTCGGTGTGAACTACATTTCTCAAGTTAAGCCAGGTGGATATAAGATGGAAATCCAGGCTCCCCTTAATGTGCTCCTCTCTGGCATGAACCCCATCTTCCCTGACCACCTTGGTTGTTGATTAACTCTGGCTACAGGTTCCTGTGGCTGTGGTGACTGACATACAATAAAAAACGGGTTGGTCCAAATCCTGACCTTTGGTTTAAGCCTTGTGGGACTCTGCTTGGGTTTTCTTTCCCTTTAGCCTCTTCTGGTAATTCGGCCTGGAACCTCAACCTGGGATTTCCAGCAATTCTGCAAACACCCTCTGACCTTGGATGTGGTATTTCCCTTCTGGACTGATCTGCTTGAAGCAGTGTGAGCCTTCTTCCTCAAGCCTCCTGCCTTATTCTCCTCTCCCTCCCTCAAGAGAGCTGGGTGACCTGCTCCCTGTCTTCCGTCTTTCCTGCCTCATGCTTCTTAAGAAAGCATTCCTCTTCCCCCACTATCACCCCAGTCCTCCAGAGCTTGAGGGAGAGCTGTGCTTTCTTGAAATGGGGCTAGAGAGGGCTGCTTTCTCCTTGCCTCTGACCTCTTCTCAGTGCCTGTCCCCTTCGCTCCACTCAGAGAGCTACTGGGGCACTGTGGAGCAGCTAGCCCAGTCATCCCTTGTTCTGTTCCTGTCTGTTTTCCAGTAAGAAACCGTAACCTGGAGAATTAGCAACAAGGCATGTTTCCCTTTACTTCACCGACTTGTGTTGGAGGTCTGGGGGGAGGGGAGAGGAACGTAGTCAGCATTTATCGGCTGGCCTTGAAGAGCCCAAGTTGTCTTTCTCCTCTTGTTTCAAGGTAAGGCTTGGTTTCCAGCTGCTGATGAGAGTAATAGTCTGATATTAGGGAAGATTGAATTGCACTCATCTCTTAGCTATGTGTGGGGAGGGCAGGTGGCCCTGCCACTTTGTGACCACAGGCACACTTGACCTCTTTGAGGTTCCATCTCTTCATCAGCACGGTAGCATGGGATTGTATTCCTGAGTTCAAGTCCGGCTTCCTCACTTACTGTGCAGCCTTGGCCTTGCTCTCTCTTCTTTTATTTTTTTAAAGGTTTTATTTTTTCCTCTTTTTCCCCAAAGGCCCGTGGTACATAGTTGTGTATTTTTAGTTGTGGGTCCTTCTAGTTGTGGCATTTGGGATGCCACCTCAGCATGGCTTGATGAGCGGTGCCGTGTCCGTGCCCACGATCTGAACCAGTGAAACCCTGGGCCACCGAAATGGAGCATGCAAACTTAACCACTCAGCCCCTGGGCCGGCCCCCTTGCTCTCTCTTCTTGCCCTACTCGCTGGAGATTCTGCAAAGGGCCTTACTTCTCTAAGGCTCCGTTTTCTATTTTTTTTTTTTTTAAGATTTTATTTTATTTATTTATTTATTTTTCCTTTCTCTCCCCAAAGCTCCCTGGTACATAGTTGTATATTCTTCGTTGTGGGTCCTTCTAGTTGTGGCGTGTGGGACGCTGCCTCAGTGTGGTTTGATGAGCAGTGCCATGTCCGCGCCCAGGATTCGAACCAATGAAACACTGGGCCGCCTGCAGCGGAGTGTGCGAACTTAACCACTTGGCCACGGGGTCAGCCCCTCCGTTTTCTCATCTATATCAGAGAGGATGGTAATAGTACTGAACTGAGACTTGCTAAGGATTAAATGAAATATTGCATGTCCAGTACTTAGTCCAGGTCCTAGCACACAGTGACCATATATGCTAGCCCTTATTGTCATTAATTGTTATCAAATGGCAATCAGAGAAGCCTTCCAGGACAACTGTATCTAAAATAGCATTCCCTCCCTTTATTTTTATTTATTTATTTATTTATTTTAAAAATTTGATTGAAGGAGATTAGCCCTGAGCTAACATCTGCCACCAGTCCTCTTTTTGCTGAGGAAGATTGGCCCTGAGCTAACATCTGTGCCCATCTTCCTCTATTTTGTATGTGGGACGCCTGCCTCAGCATGGCTGAATGAGCGGTACATAGGTCCACGCCTGGGATCCAAACCGGTGAACCCCAGGCTGCCGAAGCAGAGTATGTGAACTTAACTCCTGCGCCACCAGGCTGCCTCCTTTCCCTTTATTTTATTTATTTATTTATTTATTTTTAAGAAAGATTAGCCCTCAGCTATCTACCGCCAATCCTCCTCTTTTTTCTGAGGAAGACTGGCCCTGAGCTAACATCCGTGCCCATCTTCCTCTACTTTATACGTGGGACGCCTACCACAGCATGGCTTTTGCCAAGTGGTGCCATGTCCGCACCCAGGATCCGAACCGGTGAGCCCCGGGCCGCCGAGAAGTGGAACATGCGAACTTAACCGCTGCACCACCGGGTCAGCCCCTCCCTTTATTTTTATATAAAATTTTATATAGCATTCCTTTAGTCTGCTTTTTCTTCATATTGTTTATTACCAGCTGACATGTAGATTTATTTTTATCAACTTCGACTAAGATGTAAGTTGAGTGAAAACTAGAATTTTGGCTATTTTGTTCCTTTTTGTATCCCCAGTGCCTACAACAGTGTTTTTCACATAGTGGGGTCTCAAATGTTTGTGGAATAAATGGTTGTTATAACAAGTGAAAGCTCTTAGCATAATGCTTGCTTAGAGAAAGCATTCAATTAATGTCACTTTTGTTAGGCTTCCTCTTGCCCCTCTTTTATATACACACAATTAAGAGTATGTCTTTTCTCAGTTGTTTTTGGAATCAGACCTTGTTTGGTGGTAAACACAGTTCTGGAACCCTCCATCTGAGCAATGCCCTTGAAGTAAAGTTACGATCATCCAAGAGAAAATTTGGGCCTTTTGTTTCAAACTTTCTCTGTGTCCAAGCTTGGTTACAGTCCAGAAGAATCTTCTGACTTAGGACTCTTGGCTTCTCCTAAAGGATAAGTGTCAGTGGAGATGGACGGGACAAGGAGGGAGCATACCCCAAGCTGACCTCTTTCCTCTTGTGTTACTCCCTTTGATTGACCCACTTCATAAATCACACAGCTTCTCTTTACTGTCTGGCCATCTGGAAGTTTTAGACTGCAGTGTCCTTGAAACTATGGAGCTGTGCTCCCTATTGCTGTATTGAAATAAAACCACGGATCGTAGTCAAGAGGGACTTGTTGCCTGGTAGAAGTGCTAACAGGGATGTTCTTTTTCGAATGATTTTGTGTTGTTGTGTCTGTTCTTTGGAGAAGTCTCTTCCCTTTCCTTCTCTCTTCACAAGGCTGTGGAGCCAGCACCACTGGGAAAGCTGGCAGTTCTGGGCTGCATTTCTAGGCTGCTGAGCAACGTGGGACTGCTACTGTGTTCTGATGTGCTAGCTGTCCAAATGTTGACGACAGATGCCTCAGGCAGGGGAACTGGAAGACTGACCTCCTGCAGCAGAAGTAATGGCATTTTTTCCTAGAGGACTGCAAATGGGTGGGGCTGTTTCGGTGGCTAGTGGCTTTTGGAGTGAAGTGAAATGCTGCCTTGGCAAAACGATGGAAGGAAGATTGCAGAGAACTTTGCTGAAACTAGGTGTTCAGCCATTCCCCAAATGAGGGAAGAGACACCACACTCATTATGCTGTGGGTTAGGACAGGTTGCCACAGCCCTTAGTGATACATGGAGGGGAGGGTCTTTGGAAAAGTGAAGGTTTGACAGTTAAGATAACAGTAAGAGGGTCAGCAGGGGAGCCAGCTGCTTCACCCACTCGTGCTTGCCTGAAGAACTCAGTTAGCACCGTGCTGCATAGAATCCTAATTTCAGACCTGGCCTCCGTTCCTTTCATCTTTGAACTATGTGCCTAAGGGTAGCTCACAGTTTGGATATGTAGTGTCCTTGCTTGTCATCTTGGGGACAAGATGGCAGGAAGTGTGCAGTCGCTCTTTACAAGCTTGCACTCTGGCATAGGTCTATAAATAAGAAATGCAGTAACCTCTCAACCCAGAAACATAAAACAGTTCTGGGTCTGGAGAGCATCTCCAGAAGTAATCTGAGAGTCTGCCTAACTGATCTTTCTGTCTCCAGACAACACTGTACAAAAGAAAGTTGTCACTAATGTTCTTTCCTGCATCAGTCAGTCACCAAGCATTGTCAGTCTACTGTATCAAGAATCAGATTCTAGATACTATGGGAAGAATGTAATATTGTGCTCAGTACTATAGTAAGCTATTTAATCAGAGCTCTGGGAGCATCCATGTAAGAAATGCCTTTGTAGGCTCAGGCTCCCCTTTTCTTAACTGTCATTGCTTTCCTCAATATCTTAGAACCCTCAAGGTCGGGAGGTTTTTGTTAAATCTGATTGCTGTGAATTTTCTGTTGTCCTGTGGTCAGTCATCTTGAATTCTGGTATCCACTCTTTTCCCCTCCACCAATACTCTGTTTACGCCCCCATCTCCCTCAGTCTTTTCTTTCCCAGGTTGAAGAAATAGTACAAAAAATAATCAGGTTAATGAGTCAACTCTCAAAGCCTTTCTTGAATGCCCACAGAATACAGGATGATATAAAAACAGTACTTGGTAGAAGACTTGGACCCTGTCTCCAGCCCACATTCATCCTCTCCTCTCTCCTGTTCTTCCTGCCGTTCTCCTCCCAACCAGTCATCGACGTGAGTCTAGGATTCTCCCATCTACAGGAAGCTCCTTCAGAGGGTAACTGAAAGGGTACTTGAGGCTTTTTGTTCTTTATAAGGGTAGGGAATGGCAGGGGGAGGAGACAAGAAAGGGGTAGAATTGTCGTGACCCAAGGAGCCCCTGGAGATTTTGTCCAGTGACCAGGCAGCCTGAGGATGTCCTAGCTAACTAGAGTTCTATTTGAAGAAAGAAGAAGGATTTCGTGTTCTGTTTGAGTAGAGATCTAGAACTTGGCACAGAGGACACACGGATGAACAAAGCAGATGTGGTTTTCCTACAGTGTAGTAGTAGGCAGAGGCATTACTAAAATAATCATATATGTATAATTACATATATATAAAGTTGCAAACCATGATAAGGACTTTAGCAGAAGACTTTAGCATGCCAGGAGAGCATATAACAAGAATTGTTTTTACTTTTTACAAGACAAAAAAAAATTTGGTTAGTTGATTGAGAGAGGAATAAATCACGTATCAGAAAACCAAGCTGGCGTTGTTGCAGAAAGAGTAGATAGAGGTGAGCCAGCCGGTGGAGTTTCGTGATGACCAGAATTGGGAGACCCTGGAATGGGTCCCTTCTTACGGCAGAGCATTTGATCAACACCCAGCGGTCTTGGGGCCTGAGGGTGGGTTGGAAACTCCAGGCTTAATTTCCAAAAGGATTTCTTCTGAGCCTTCCTATGGGAGGGGAAAAATATTTTTGTTTGTTTCTTTGTTTCAGAGGGTAAAGGTATATGTATTTGGAAAGGACATGTGACTAGTGTGATCTTCCTTTTTATTGGGGGGAGGGTGTCTGGTCTGTATGGGCTCACATGTGGCTCTGCAGAGGGTGGGAGTGTGCTTGTTGACCAGAGCAGGTGAGGGAGAAGGGTGTCTCACTAGATGTTTTGGTTTTTAAATAAAAATTGTATATATTTCAGGTGTACAATATGATGTTTTGATATTCGTCTACATAGTGAAGTGATTAGTACAGTCAAGCTAATTAACATACCCACCTCCTCGCACAGTTACCTGGGGGGTGTGTGTGACTAAATGTTCTTAGCCTGAGTGGTGGCTGGGGTTGGAAGGTAGCAGAGTCTCACAGAGATAAGCACAGGGAGGCCCAGCCTTGGGCATGGGTCTTGTGGTCTGAGGGAAGTGGGCTTCTTCCCCCACCTTAGAGAGGTACTGTGCATACATAGATGAGACGCTCAGTTTACATAGTGCATACATAAAGGTTGAGTGGGGTGTGTAGGGGGAGTATTACTGATTTTGCGTGTTTGAAGTGACATAGGGTTGGGGAAGCCACAGTGTTGGGCTTCTTGAAGGAGCCAGACTCCAGGAGCAGCTTAAATGTCAGGCTGGTGGCCGAGGAGGAGATGGTGGGATGGGCTGTGAGAAGTGTTTGGTGGCACAGCCTGCGAGAGGAGCCTTCGAGACGAATGGAGGAAGTGGAGATTCTGCCTGAGAAAAAGGGTGGTGGGTGGTAAGGGAGGAGGCAGTTAGGACCTCAGACTCATCTGGGAAGTGCATGTCCCCACAGCAGGAGCATCTTACAGGGCCAAGGTGACAGGTAAAGTGGAGAGTTTCTGTAATCACAGCGGGAACCCCCACCCTTTAGGGTCTGTGCCTGAGTCAGTGCAGGTGGCGGTCACTGCACCCCTGCCTTTACGATGAGACAGCCTCCTTAAAGCAGGCCTCACACTGGCCGGTCTTCTGAGGGAGAATGGGAAATTTCTCACACCCTCTTCCACCAGGAACCATTGGAGGATAGGATCTGAAGGGCTTGGATTGCTGATTGGCTCCTGGAACCACAGGTTTGGAGGAGTTTTGTGGGGTTTTTTTTGTTTTTTGGGGGGGAAGATTAGCCCTGAGCTAACATCTGCCGCCAGTCCTCCTCTTTTTGCTGAGGAAGACTGGCCCTGAGCTAACATCCGTGCCCATCTTCCTCTACTTTATATGTGGGATGCCTACCACAGCATGGCTTTTGCCAAGTGGTGCCATGTCCACACCTGGCATCCGAACTGGCGAACCCCGGGCCGCCGAAGCAGAACGTGCGCACTTAACCACTGCGCCACCGGGCTGGCCCCATGGAGGAGTTTTCTGTGAACGGTGGTCCTTGGGGGGACAGATTGAGGACCATTAGGGCTGAGTGAAGAAAATTCCACCTCCTTCAAGCCATCACAACTTCTGCTTTTTCCGTGAAGCCTCCTCTGGCTGTGCCAGCCCTCACTGGTCACATTCCCCACCACCTCCCGGATCCTACAATTTAGCATTTAATTATGTATTGCCTCGTGTTGAATACTGTTTTATGGTCTTGTTTTTCCTATCACCTCCTTACATGTAGGGATCATGATCCATATTTCCTGTTGATCCCTCACAGTGCCTACAAAAACAGCACATAGTAGGAGTTCAGGGATTGTTCGCTTGGTAAGAGCCATGGATCTAAGTATTCCTGTGACTTGTCCTTTCCCACTAGATTCAACCCATAAGCAGCAAAGCGTGCCTTGTGTGTGCTGGGCACCGTGCAACACAAAACGATACAGGTTCTTACTCGGTAGTTCTCAACTAGAGTGGCCCTGCCTCCAGGAGGTGTTTGGAAATGCTGGGGAGGGAGCTTCAATTGTCGCTATGTTTGGGGAGCACCAACAGCATTTAGTATGTGGGGATGAGGGATGTTAACCAGCCTGTGATGTCTGGGTATTACATTGAAGAATTATTTTTCCACCCAAATTGCCGGTAGTGCCTCTTGTGAGCTCGTTATGGACCTGGGAAAGGTCAGGTGAAGCACTAGACAGGTTTCTTCCGTGAAGTCGGAAGAGCTCCTAAGTCTGCTTCTTTCTGCATGGAGAGAGGACTGTAGGCTCTGAGTTACTTTTGTGCATTGCACACAACCTTCTGAGAGCTTTTATTTGCCTGCCAGCACACCTCAGAAGGTGAAATGAGCAGGCTGGAAGCCAGACTGTAAGGAGGAAGATTTTCATGTTCTCTCTTCACCACCCGCCCACTCTTTCTTTCAAGGCACATTTGTGAGAAAGGGGCTGAAGCATGTAGTCCTTGGTCTTTCATTCTAAGTGGTCAGAAAAGAATCTTCAAGACAACAGTCAGACAGGGGCGCCCCAAAGCCTAAGCAGCACGAGGCAGAGATACTGTGTCTGAGAGAGGAGGCCAGCACCTTCGTCACTTCTCTCGGGTCTTTTCATCTGACAGTTGTCTCCTTGAAGACAGAAGTGTGGCCAGTGAGTGTCGTCACTCAGATTGCAGGGGAGTAACCAGAGGGTGGGAGGCAACTTGCCTTGTATATCCTTTAGAAGAACAGAGCTGTGGGGTGGGTGAGTGGCTGGGAGCAGAGCAGCTGACAGGGACAAGCTGATGGAGCTGTCCATCCACTTCAGACGACTCAAGAGAGGTGAACTTGCTGGGCTCTTGGTCTTGTCCAGCTAAGGTTTGGAGAAGCAGGAGAAAGTTCCTCCAACGTTGACCAGGTCATTCTTCACCCTGGAAACTGCCCTAGACCCACATGTCACAGCGGGGCTGAGGGGACAGGCAGCATGTGGCTCAGAAGTTGGTCGGTTCCTTTATCCCTTTAGACCTCTAGTAAGCCCTTCTTTTTCTCCCTTTCTTCAGTTCGGAACAAAGACTGTTCTGATGCAAGTCATTTATATTTTAATGTGGATTCGTTTCAGAAGGGGTTTTGGGGTTGGAATAAGAATAATGATGAACGCTTACGATGCAGTAGGTCCTCTCCTTATGTAATCTCCTTACCCTCACAGTAACCCTTTGAGGTGGATGATATTCCTCATTTTCATGAAGAAACCAAGGCTTATAGAACTGGGAAGTTGAGTGACTTGCCTAAGGTTGGACAGCCAGTACGTGGCAGCGCGCAGATTCAGACTCAGGTCTGACTCCCAGCCGGACACCTGTGCCATCAGAGGCTGCTCCCCAGTGGCGTGGTGTGTGTGTGGGTGCGTGCTGAGGGGAGGGCCGTGTGCAGCTGACATTCTAGTTGGTGTGTTTTGAGCAATATTGTTTGCTTCTCACTTTAATTGTAAATTTGTGACCTGTGGCAAACAGGCTTTGTGGGCTTAGGGATATCGCCCCCTCTGTGATGTTTCTGCAGTCAAGTATTTGGTGACTTTTGGAATATGGCCTGTTTCGTGGCTTGGAGACAGCCTGTGTGAGACATGGTTACTGCCCTCCAGGAGCACACGGTCTACATCTGTGTCTTGGTGGACACAGGTTTTATTCGTATATCTGGGATAGTTTTTGAGAAGAGGGAGTAAGTGGCTTGAGCCTGAGCCTTTGGGAACTGCTGGTGGCTTGGCATTGGTGGGAGCGTGCTGGGAATACAAAGCTCCGTGGGGCCTGTGCCCAGAAGCGAGAGGTTTCTGGATGTTGGGCTGCTGGGTAGAGCGCTGTGATGACAGGAGGGGAAAGACATGCAAAAGAAGTCAGAAGATTTAGTATGGAGGAAAGACAGTTGAATGATTCAGAAGGCCTGTTCTTCAGAGGGAGGAGAAGAGGGCTGTCTCACTCCCCCCACTCTTAATAAAAAATTTAGTTAAATATGCATAATGTAAAATTTACCATTTTAACTGTTTTTAAGTGTATAGTTCAGTGGCATTAAGTACATTCACATTCTTGTGTACCCATCATCACCATTTATCTCCAAAACTTTGTTGTCGTCCCGAACTGAAACTCTGTACCCCCTGAACACGAACTCTCCCTCCCCCCTTGTCCCCAGCCCCTGGCAGCCACCATCCTGCGTCTCCTCCCTTTTTGTGTGTGCAGAGTTGAACAGAGGGCATGACAGAGCAGATGCTTAATATTTGTCAAGTCAGGTGAGGTGACCTGTCTCAGAAGTCCATGCGTCATCAGCCAACCCAGAACATTCCCCACCCTCCTGGCTCCACTACCAGGCCGTAGGCCTCTGAGAAGGATTTTAAATGAAATGGCTGCACGGAATCACAAGAGGATTAGGTAGTAGAAAGAGAAGTTAAGGCTTTCTCCGCTGTGTTCAGCTCCTTTTGCCGTCTCCCACCTATGACTTGCTTTCTGGTTCTGTCGTTGTGCTTCTGTTCAACATCTTGCTTGTTCTCAGCTCTTCTCATCCTGGGGGTCTGGTGGGTAGGTGCTCAAGGAGGTTGGAAAGAAGGTCATTTAGGGGATGAAGGTCATAAAATGTAACAGCATTTCTGTATCTGTGTGTGAGAGAGTACACGTATTAACAGGGAGTCTCCCTGGAGGTGAAAGAAAACCACCCTGAGATGAGTACCCAGGACCTGGGACAGTGTCTTCCTATGTCCTGAAGGGCGGCCCGTGCTGCATCTCTGGCTGGAGGCTTTGTTCAATAAACATGTATTCCTGTATCGTTGGGAACTGTTCTAGGTGCCGAAAGCTCGTGCGTGGGTGACGTCAAGTAAAGGCAGGGCAGTATGAACTCAGATGCTTCTCTCCTCTGGGATGGTGGGCCCCAGAAAAGGCCTAAATTCTTATGGGAGGAGGGGATGGTTAGCTGCTAAAGATGTTTTGGTGAAACTTTGGGCAGCCTTTGAGGCCCCTTCGATATCACCCTCCTAGGCCTCCAGGCCTGCACAGTTTGGCTCCAGGTCAAACTGTAACCCTCTGTGATGTCCACACCCCTGGACAGACCCAAAGTATGACCTAGAATTGAGTTGGATTTCTCAGAATAGAGGTGACCAATTCGATGACCTGCCCAGCCTCCTCACTTTTGTTTGTCCACGCCATTTACAGTTTTTTCACTGACTTTCATGGGGAAAGAAGGAAAAAGGAAGGAGTGACAGGCTTGGCACTCAAGTCGTGTAGGAAGAGAGGAGGGCAGGAGAGCCCCATGCCTGAGGGACGCCTGTCCTGCAGGTCAAATCCAGGCCGCAGAGGCCTCTAGCCGGTAGGTTGGGGTTGGCAACTTAGGGTCACCGTTCAGAGCTGTGTCCCTAGGTCACCAGTGCTTGTGTTCAATTCCCAGGACTGAGGGAAAGCTTAAGGACTCAGTCTTTTTCTCTGTCTTCCGTGCACAACCTTAGAAGAGGTTACTGGTATTTAGCATTCTCTGCCAGGGTCTGCCCAATACTAAGGGCCCTTCTCACTGCAGACCCTGTCACTGCAGTCTGAGGGCTACTTTTTTCTTCACTTGAGCTGTTTATGAACTGGGCTTGGTTGTTTTCCTTGGACTGAGCCTATTTTCCTCAACCCTGGTGCTCCAAGTTTGAATGGAGAAATGTTCCACTCACTCACTCCTAGAAACACTGCCCGCCTTAGGTGTTATCCTGTAGTCTATCACTATGCACTGCCTGGATGTGGGTGTCATCACCATCACTAAGAGAAATATTAAACACAGTATGCCTGTGTTTAAAGCAGAGCGTCCACAGGCCCATCTTACATTTTTAGAGGTGCCAGCAGTAGATCAGGGTCTCAGAGCTTGTTAGATCTGACTTCCGAGACGTACTCGTGTGCTTTACCACTCTGCTGTGTTACCCGTCTCCACCAGAAACGAAGGTCTCTTGTGTTTGGTCAGCCTGGGGTCCAAGGTGCATTCTGTGCAGATGAGGTGTGTTTCACAAAGCAGTGATTAATGCCCCTGCTCCCGCCTGGATGCCCTGCCCTGGCCTCAGAACCTCCCCTGATGGGGTAAAATTGGCTTCCCCAGAGAGCTCCCAGTTGGAGCCCTGCTGACTGACACTGGGGCTGGTGAAGCGTAGGCAACATGATACATGGAGTGAGTGTGGCGTTAGGAGCTGGGAGACCTGGTTCTAGTTTCAGTTCCATCTCCAGTTTATAGGATGAGTGTCGTCTCTCTGGGACAGGACTTGGTTTCCTCGCTGGCATAATGAGGGGTGAGAGCAGTGGCTCTTAATCAGAGGCGCAGTCACCTGGGAAGCCTTTTTAACTTACGTATACCCAGACCCAGGCCCAGAGGTGATTCAGGCAATCCAGGCTGGGGCCCTGGTATGTGTGTTCCCAGTGATCTGATGCAGATTTCCTCTGAGAACTGCTGGACTAGATGATCCCTAGGGTCCCTCTCACCCAGGAGTCCCCTCCTCCCTTCTTTCTTCTCTTCCTAAAAATCTTTGAGTGCCTACCATGTGGTGTGCTCTATTCTTAACACCGACTTAAACGTATGAACCAATCAGATGTGTGATTTGCAATGTACTATATATGTAAGGAAAGGTGCACTTATGGGGTGGTGACTGTGCGTGAAGCTGGGCAAAAGAAGAGTTGAGAGAAACAGTATTGGGAAGGGGGTTGGCCGGGGGGAGAGGGTTGAGGGTGGGGAGGGGTAACTGATGATGATGTCTCTGAGCTGGTCTGGGAAACACCAGCACCTACTGTGTAGAGATCTTGGGGGCGGGGGTGCGGTGGGAGGCGCTGGCAATGTTAGGGTGGGCATGGGGCTGGGCATCTGGGAGGGACACAAAATAAAAGGAAGGTTCAGAAAAAGGTCTAAAGGACTGTTTGAAGCATGAACTTCAGCATCAGTGTGCTCCGGAGACTGCTTCCTGAGTCTCTGAATGAAATGGCTGCACGGAATCACAAGAGGATTAGGTAGCAGAAAGAGAAGTTAAGGGTTTCTCCGCTGTGTTCAGCTCCTTTTGCCGTCTCCCAGCTATGACTGAGGGGAAGAGCAGTCAGACCAGGTGGGGGTTGACCTGGGAAGAAGGGGGAGTTTTATTTGGGTTTTGAAGATGGGGAGGGACCTGGGATAGTGGGGCCTTCCCCATCATCGCTTAGCCTCAAAAGTGATGGCATTGGAAACAGACTTGAATTCAGATCTCAGTTCTGTCACTTACTGTGTGAACTTTGGTAAGGCCATGCCTCATTTTCGTCACTTATAAGAAAGAAGACCCACCTCATAGTGCGAGGGCTGAATGACAGTGGGGTAAAGTGCGTGGCCTGGGCACTGCTCAGTAGAGGTGGTAGCTGCCTGATTTCTCTTATGAAGGAAAGTGCCCAGAAAGGGTGTCTCCTGGGGTTCTGTTAACATTCCCTCTCCTCCCGACTTGCGTTGTTTTTGGAAAAGAGAAAACCACCCCGTCTACTGGGCTCCATCTTAATGGCTGTGGGTGGGTGAGTCAGAGCCCCCAGGTGTGGGCATGGAATTCCATGAGTCTGGCGCCCCTTCCCTGCCCTAGAGCCTTCTCCCATCCCTGGAAGTCTACCTTCACTGGAAGAAAGAGCAACTTCAAAATCTAGTATCTGAACTTGAAACTCCTGTTTGTCCTGCCCCCTGAGTCAGGAATTCCGGGCAGCAGCGTCCCTGCCTGCCCTTTTGTGTGAAGGCTCTGGGCCCAGAAACACTCAGACTGAGGGGGGAAACCTGCCTCGCCCTTGAGGACATTCTGATTGGGGTACATGGCTTTGTTTGGATGCGAGAGACAGGACATTCGTACAAAAATGGGTAGAGAGCTTTACTGAAAGACCTGGATTCCCGGCTGGGCGGCTGGGGCTGCTGGGCTCCTCCTTGCCTGGAGACTGAAGATTCTTCCCGCCTCAGAGCATCTGGCCTTCCCCACCCCTTGACCTTTGCTTGGTTAATTCTTTCTTGTCCTTTTGGTCTCAGTTTAAATATCAGTTCCCCAGCAGGCCTGTCCTGGCCCCCCTCCTCATCATGACTTCCCTTTTATCTTTCTAATAGTGCTCCGAACTTTCCCTCCATAGTCTATCACAGTTGAATTCATGTAGTTGTTGTGTCATTATGTTTTCAACGTCTGCTTCCTATAAGCTCCACGAAGGAAGGGACCGTATCTGTTTTGTTCATTGCCACAGTCTAGTATGTGGCAGGCACTCGATGTTTGTTGAGTGAATGCGTGAACTGGTTCACTCGGCCCTAGAGTTGGCTTGAATGCAACCAAGGAAGATTTCTTAGGAAAAAGAGGAGAGATGGGCCTGGGGAAAAGTTGGGTGAGCATGTTTGCTCTGTCCTGCTGGTCAGGAAGTTCCTCCTCCTATCTCACCTACATCCCTTGGGCTGTAATTTATTCTGAGTTGGTCCTTGGTGGGGCCAGAGAATATATGGTCTCCGCCCTTTGGAGAATAATCCTGGTCTTCCTCTCTAAGTCTGTGATTCAGACAGTCCTTCCTTCCTTCCCCTCCCTGCTGGCCCCACCCTCCACCTGCTCTTCTCCCAACTGACTCAGCTTTGTGCCCTCTACCCTTCCTTCCAGGGTCTCTTTTCATAGTTCCCTTGTCTTTCGCGGTATTCTTTAATAAGATCTCTCTCATGCCTTCTGGTTGGTCTCCCATCTGGAACTAGAAGCAATACATGGGTAAGACAAGTCACAGGTTTTCTTGGTCCTGAAGCTTCTCCGGTCTCTTTCTTGGATTTGTGGACACCTGACTCCCCCAGGAGGAGGTTGGCAATGAGGTATAATGATTTGTTTGTGCTGCAATTGAAAACCAGCAGTGAGAAGCCTTATTATTACCCAGCCCCTGATTATTGTTGTCCTCCTCCGTGAGCTTGGTGTCTGCCAGCTGGAATGGGCTTGACATCCCCCTCTGTGCCTCCCTGCCTGCCTCCTCCTGCCTCCATGCTCTGCCTTTCTTGCTCTCCTAGAGCCTGCTTCCCGGGAACCACGCTCCTCCCTGCCCCTCTCAGCCCTGCCTCCAGGGCCAGAGTCTCTTTTTCTCCCTCCTTTTAATTCTACATACCTTGTTTCTTCTCTCCTGAGCTGCCGCTCTTCACTCTAAATCCCAGTAACACCAACAGTCTCACTAAGTCACCTTTTGACACAGTTTCTCCTGCTCTCTGGGAGGCAGCCTCTTCATAATGATTCTGTGCAAATTTATAACACTTAATGGATTTCAGAATGTGTTTACCTCCGTGAACTCTTTTGAGATGGGATTGGGTAGATAAGGAAAAGAGGCTCTAGGAGGCTAAGTGATTTGCTGATTTGCCTCAATTACATGAACGATTCGGAACCAGTCCCTGGGCTTCTGATTCCTAGTGAAGTATGAACACTAACCATTCCCTGTCCTTCCATCTGACGACACTTCTGGCTTCCTTTCTGCCTCGGTTAAGAGACTCTGTCCCTGAGTTGTCCTCTTGCACTTTTGAACCTTCCTGTAAGTTGTCCAGAGGTGGGACCTTCTGCCCTTCTCACCTACTCCAGCCTCTGCCCACCTCTTTCTCCTCCTTTCCAAAATACTTGGCTCCTTTCTCCCCTGGGAAGCCTTCCCTTTATCTCTTCTTGCCCTGTTGCTTCCTGTCGTCTTTGGGTCCTTACTCATGTTCCTGTTTGGGTTTTGCCAACTATAGAGGAGTTCTCCTGCTTTAAGAAAGTCCACTTTCTAGTGATACATATTTACCAAGCATATAAATTATGGGGCGCTGATGCACATGGCAAAGAAGGATTCATTTTTAGTAGATGCTCTAGTACACTGCACTTTTTTTTTTCTTTTTTTGCTAAGGAAGATTCACCCTGAGCTAACATCTATGCCAGTCTTCCTCTGTTCTGTGTGTGGATCCCACACAGCATGGCTGCTGAGGAGTGCTGTAAGTCCACACCCAGGAACCAAGTATGGGCTGCCAAAGCAGAGTGCACTGAACTTAACCACTAGGCCATGGGGCCGGCCCCTCTCCTGCATTGCTTTTGAGTGAATATTCATGGATTATTTTGGAGGAATGGAGATAAACCCAAAACTAGTGTTAGAAACCATTGTATTAAGGAGAGGGGAAGGTTTTTCTACATAATACCAACTTTCTTTTTATTTCTATATGAATTCATTCAACAGCCAGGTATTGAATGTGGCCCTGACCTCCAAGAACTCAGTCTAGCAGAGCAGACAGGCAATTAAAGAATCAATCACAAAAATGTACTTGGTGCCCTGAAAGGGGCAGCACAGAGTACTGTGGGAGCAGGATAGTCAGGAAAACTTCCTGGAGGAGGTGACGTTCACATTGAGGTCTGGAAGGATGGGCATGGGGCATCCAGGTAAAGAGGAGGGGAATGATCTGCTTGGAAGGGCGAGCAGCATGTGCAGAGACCCAGAGGTGAGAAAGGGCATGGCATATTAGAAGAGCTAAGAAAAACCCAGTGGATTCCAAGGCTCCTGCCCCTCTGCCTCATTCTCACACTAGCAGGAAACACAATGACCCCGTTGGAGAGGTAAAGGAGGACGCCACCTCAGCTGCCTAGAAGACTGCAAGGTCTTCAGACTCTGGACAGGGGCATGGCTGGCATGACCTCCAGCAGACTTCAGACCTGAGGCAGGATTGTCCTCACAGGCCTGCACTTCTCTGCTTTCCCTTAGAAGGCTCTGGAGGCAGGCGGAACCTCAGAAGCAAGCTGTTTATCTTTTAGGGTTTTCGGTTTATTTTTACATTTCTGACTGTGATGGGTATTTATTTTTTCCTTTTCCCTTTCCCCACTTCTCCGGCTCAGCGTCAGAAAGGGACCATCTGTCCCCTGCCTTGCCTGTGGCCATTTTAGAACCAGCACAAGGCTGCTTGAATTCTGGTCCCCTCCTTGCCTTCTCTCCCTCCCCCACTGCCTGACTGTCTGTCCTCTGTACTCTCCCAGAAACCTCTCATCTAGCTCCATCCATATGTCAGCTCCCCACCTCCTGTGGGCCTCCCCCTCCAGGAAGACCTCTGGTCTAGATAAAGCACCACCCAGGGCCCCTGTCTGAGGCAGCCAGGTCTGTGGGGAACCTGGGCATTGAGGCATGGAGGGGAACTGCTCCCAGCCTCCTTGCTCAGACAGGGCCCCCTGTCCTCTGACTGGTTTCTGATTAGAATGGTATTTATGTTTGTGTATGTGTCATGTCTAAACTTGTTTCAGCCTCTGCTTGTATCTGCAAGTCTCTGTGTCCGCGTTCACGTTCATGTATGTGTCCTTCTGGCATAAATACCAGGAGGAGTCACTTAACTGCCCTTCCTCCCAGCACATAAATATCTTTCCTGGTTTCTTTCCCTTTCCTCTATTCCCAGAGCTTACTTGAATTCCTCCCCTCCTGTGCCTCATTCCTATAAAAACACTTCAAGACGTGTGTATCAGTCAATAGATAATCAGTGGACTAGTACCTCACCGTGTGGAGCCAGAATAAAAGGATCCAGTTCAGTTCCACAGTGTGAAAGGCGGGATTAGCCCAGAGCAGAGTGGAGAGTCAGTGTTAGAGAGTAATGAAAGTTGGGAAAAGGAGTTTTTTGATGCTTTATTAGAGTCCAGTTTATTATGGACATGATGGGGAATAGGGAATTGATGAGGGTTTTAACCTTCCTTTCATTCTCTGTTCCTTCCCGATGGTTGGCTCAGTGAAGAGGTGCTTCCTTTCTCACCATAGGAGCATTTCATCTATTTCATGCTTTGGCTTTGAGCCTACTTTCCCCACTGAGCCCTTTGGGGTAGGAGTGGGGTAAAGCAACATACGTCCCCTGGTTGGCTTGGGGGAGATGGATACAGACTCTGGCTTGGAGGGCCACCTCCTGTTGAGAAAGGCAGGGGTCTGGCTCTCTGTTTTCCTGTTGGGTCCTTGGGACTGTGCCTGGTTTCTCCGCTTGGGTAGGAAGGAAGAGGTGACCTGATGCAACTTTTCCTGCCACATCCCTACCCCCAGCCCACACATCCACTCCAATTTTTTTTCTTACATACATACTCTCTTTTTCACAAACACATACCGTCCTACATTTTTTTCTCAAGTGCATACACGCACACACATCCTTTAGGTACTCACAGCTAATTGAAGGATGTCTGAGTCTCCACCCTCCTCTACCAGCATACTCCTCCTCTTTCCTGTCTGCCAGTACTGATTTTGGCCTCTGTCCCTGAGGGACTTGAACTGTTGGAGAAACTCCATCTGCCCGTCAGGCCCTTCGCCGCTCCCCTGGTGGTGGCCTGAGCATCCCCTGTAGAAGGGCTCTGGGGTTAGTCATCTGGTTGGTGCTGGGACTGAGGGATGGGGTCTGCAGCTGCACTGGCATAGCAGTCACTGTTTTAGCGCTTAGGTGGTTGGGGTTTTGAGGCACTGATGAGCTGGGAGGTTGAAGGCCCCTTCCCCCAGGCTGTGCCTTGGTACCACCCTGCCTTTGCCCCCCTCTTCCTCTTTGTGTGGGCCTTCTGGGTCACAGGAAGAGCTCAGGAAAACAGGCTTATTGTTTTCTTCTGGGAGAGAGGGAGGGCGGGCCCCTCAGCCCAGCCCAGTCTCAGTACCAGATAAATAGAGGCTCCGCGGGCCCTGGCACCCCTGCTCTTCTAGACCAAGAGACTTGTTTGGCTTGGACTCCATTATACCAGGTCTTGTTGGTGCCGTCTGCAGACCACAGGTTCTCGTTCTCTTTCCCTGGTGGCCCCACCATTCTTTTTTCCCTCTTCCCCCATCTATTTGTCTCTATCAGGTTTCTCTGAGTCTCTCGTCCTCTGTGGAGTCCCGGTGTACTTAGCCATAGGAGTAAGTCTGTCTGCTGTAAGTGGGAGGAGCTGGGCCTGTAGCCCCCTCCCCCAGCCCTTGTCCTCCTATCCCCCCACACCCATGGCAGCCCCGCCTCCTGGTGCTGCTCCTCTTAGGTAGGATGGCACCTCGTCTGGGTTTGGGAACAGCACTGGTTACAGCAGCAGGACCTGCCAGGGCATATCCAAGTGAATAATCATTGCTGGGCCTGGAGCACGGGAGAGACTAGTCCTTCCCTCGTCTCTTTCCCAAGGACTTCCAGCCCTTCCCCAGGCTTTATAGTTGTTTTTTTTTTTTGAGGAAGATTAGTCCTGAGCTAACATCTGCCACCAATCCTCCTCTTTTTGCTGAGGAAGACTGGCCCTGAGCTAACATCCGTACCCATCCTCCTCTACTTTATACGTGGGACGCCTACCACAGCATGGCTTGCCAAGTGGTGCCATGTCCGCACCCAGGATCTGAACCAGCGAACCCTGGGCCGCCAAAGCGGAACGTGCGCACTTAACCGCTTCGCCATCGGGCCGGCCCCCAGGCTTTACAGTTTTAATTCTTTCTCCCATTCTAGCATCCTCCTAGAATCTCCTGGGATTCTTAATAAATGTACCCTTCCAGCTCTGAAATTTTGTGATTATAAGCCTCATGGGTCAACAAAAAAGTGGGGGGTACATTTTCCTATCCTACCTGCTGCTTCTCCAGCCTCACAAGCAGTCTTACCCTTTTATATTTTGCTGTATTTTATGTAGCTCTTCTCTTCTCTCTGTGTTGCTGTCTGACTTACAAGCTCCTAGAAGGCAGTTAAAGGCACTTAAAAAAGATACTGGCTAATATTGATAATAGCAATCTGCTTTCGTTAAAGTACTTCAAAAAAATTTTACCCCTCAGGGGCTTTCATCTACATGCAAAGCAGACACAGCGAGCGTGCCTTGCCCTAGTTGGAGCCTGGCGGCCTAAGTACCTGAGGGAGAGGCATGTTGTCAGAGGAGTTGTTAGTGGAACAGCACTGGAGGCCAAGGTTCTCATCTCCCAGCGCTGGGCCACTTCCAAGAAAGGTGACCCCAAACCTAGGGTGCTCGCCTCCCTTTGCCCATTCTGTCACCCACCCCTTTCATCCTAGGTTCCACCGTGACGCCAGACCCCTCCTGTACATGTCTGGGCATCCGCACGCTAATGAGGAGGGAGTAATTGGGGTTTTCTCCTTCTCCTTCCCTTGTCCTCTAGCCTTGGCTCACTGCTCCCTCATCCCTGAGCTTCAGGTAGTAGCCCCACCGCCACCCCACCCCAGCCTCTGAACTGGACTGTGATTTGGTAGTCCTGAAACAATTGATGCAGAAACTCTTTTGCAAGACTCAAAAATGCGTAAATTCATTTGGCACAGCATTGTGCCAAATACTGGGGAGAGTCTGAAGAATAAGGCAGTGCCTTCAGGAAGTCTGTGGGCTATAGCTGGGAAGACCAAGACACCTGAAATTCTTGAAGGGGGATTTAAGGCGGAGGAGAAGGGACAGCTCCTTTCTTTCTATGCCCTTGCCCACCCACAGGCTGTGTGCCTCCTCTTTACTCCCAGCTGGGGGCCTCTTCTCTCCATCCAGCTCTTTTTTTTCTTTTTTTCTTGTGAGGAAGGTCAGCCCTGAGCTAACTACTGCCAATCCTCCTCTTTTTGCTGAGGAAGACTGGCCCTGAGCTAACATCCGTGCCCATCTTCCTCTACTTTATATGTGGGATGCCTACCACAGCATGGCTTTTTTGCCAAGCAGTGCTATCTCTGTGCCTGGGATCCAAACCAGTGAACCCTGGGCTGCAAAGAAGTGAAACATGTGCACCTAGTCACTGTGCCACCGGACCAGCCCCACCATCCAGCACTTTATCCTCAACTTCCAGAAAGCTTTCCTTGACCAAACCCATCTCTACCTTGCTCTGTCTGGCATTTAAACGTTAAATCAACAAGCATCTGAGTACTTCATGCATACTCAGAAAAATACCTGGTGCTGTGAGGAAGACAGAGGGATAGGCACCAGGCATTTCCTGAGTTGTGCAGGGGTAGCATCCTGAATGAGCTGCATATCACTAAATATGTGCACATCAGGATGAAATGTGTGTGTGAAACAAAGTCCTTTGTATTGCATGTGCGTTATATCTACCTGGAGAGCGTGTGCAGTTAACATCGTGCTGCCTCTTCATATCTGAACATGTATAAATTGTAAATGACATCATACAGTGTAAAGCACAGGGCCACATGACACACCTCTGACAGTGTTTGACCCACGTGAGGGGGTGTGTCAGTTGTCTCAGAGCCCCACTCTTCAATAATTGATTCTAACACTTTTATGATGCCTTCCATCAGTTGAAGGCTTTATGAAATTTTAATGTATATAAAATGTGGAGGATAAGAAATGCTTAGTAACGTAAGCTCTAGTGAGTGAAAGAAAGCAGCCAGACTGTTACTCTACATGCTCAATATGCAACAGAAATAGTTGTGTGTATGATACAGATTCCAAGCTGCACTGACAATGTGCTGCTACTGTTTTTCCACTCAGGCATCCGTGTCAGCACAAGTCTGCATAACCCTCTCCCATGCAGTGCTCACAACCACCTGAGCATGGTTCCTGCCCTTAAAGAGCTTCTCTTCTACTTGGGGAGAAGAGACATCATCACGTGAAAACTTACTGATGGTGTGGTCTGGCTCGTTCAGTTACAAGGAACCTGCTCAGGCTGGGTCAAAGAAAGGGATAGTTGTAGCATAGACTGGAGCCAGGCTGCATGCGTTCAAATCCTGGCTCTGCCCCTTAATTAGCTTGTTGACTTTGGGCAAGTTACTTCCCTTCACTGAGCCTTCATTTTCTCATCTGTAAAATGGGAATAGTAGTAGTGTTAATGTCATGGACTTTTGTGGGAATTAAATTAATTGGCGTGTGTAAAGCTCTTAAACAATGCTGGCTATCAATGTTAATTTTTATTAACTTTAAGGTCCAGAATTTCGTTGGCATCTGAGCACAAGAACTGCAGCATAGCCAGTTCCATGGAACTGGAACTGTAGGGTGGCTCTGGATTTGTGGTGATACCAGGGGACAGCTAGAACAACCGGTCAATCTCTCTCCTGCTTCTGTCCCCCTCCCTGCGGCCCTCTTCCCTTCTCCCTCCACGCTGCTTTGTTCTCAGCTTGCCTTTCCCTGAGACGGTAACGGCCTCCCCAGCCCTGACTCTGGCTGCTCCCTCTACTACCTGGCGTCTTCCCTCTGCACGTTAGTCGGAAAGGCTGAGGGGGACGTTTGCCTGAGCTCATCTTTTCTCTTTTGTCTTGGGCTGGCTACTTTTGGGTCAGGACCCCTTTTTTGGACTCATGAGCTATGACTGGGGCAAGAAAGGGACCAAATGGCTGAAAACATGGTCCATTAGGCAACAGGAGCTGTGAGCAAGGGAAAGCAGGCCTTGGAATCAAATCTTTGAAGTCACACCTTGGTTCCACCACTTCCTAGCTGTCTGTAACCCTGGCCAAGTCGTTTATTGCTTTCCTCTACCCAGGAAATGAATGTACCAACAGCACCTACCTCAGAGTTTGTTGTGAGATTATACTTCTAAAGTGCTCAGCAGTACCAGAAACTAAGAAAATGCTCAAAAATTGCTAGCTACTTAATTATTAAGGGGGTATGGGGAGGGTGGGCAATGAGACAGATCTCTGAGATGGAAAATATGGGAGATCTCATAAGATAGTAAAGATAAGGGTCACAGGGACAGGGCAGATAACAGCATTCATTGCCCCGAGGAGGTTTGGGAAGGCCTTTAGACCCCAACTTAAACATGGCTTCCCGAGAGAGCCTTTCTCTGATTGCCCACACTTGGTCACGCTTGTTCTCGTAGTGCCCAATGCTTCTCCATAGCGTGTAGATGTACCACGGTTATAATTCAAGTTAATTGTTGAGTTGTTTAATGTCTGCCTCCCCCATCAGAATGTAAACACCATTACGGCAGGGATGCCCCCATTTTATTCACTACTATATTCCCGAGCCTAACACAGCTCCTGGCACACAGTATGGAAGTAGTACCTAGTCATCAGGTGGCAGTTTCACGGAGTGTGGACTTGAGCATTTAGAATCATAGAGTTAGAACTGGAAAGTTTTCTTATCTTGTTGAAAGGGAACCCAGAGAGGTTAAATGACTTGCCCCCAAACACACAGCCTGTTAGCAGTAGAGCCAAGATTAGAAACCAAGTTGCCTAACTCTTAATCACGTAAGTGGTTGTATGTTATCCAGCCTTTTGTCTCAGGACTTTCTCGTATGTGTTATTGGATCAGAAGCACCTTGAGGGCTCCCTTCGTGTTTCTGGGCAGCTTTCTTAGAGTGGAAACTGTCGCTCATCAACAATAATTTATTGGGCACTATGGGAAGTGCTCTTAGGATGATTATTATGATTTTTAATTGAAGTATAATTGACATACAGTATTCTATTAGTTTCAGTTGTACAACACAGTGACCTGACCCTTGTATATACCATGAAATGATAATAGTAGGTCAGTTAACATCCATCACCACACATAGTTACAGAATTTTTTTCTTGTGATGAGAACTTTTAAGATCTACTCTGTTAGCAACTTTCAAATATGTAATACAGTATTATCAACTATAGTCACTATGCTGTACATTTCGTCCCAAGACTTATTTATTTTTTAACTGGAGGTTTGTACCTTTTGACTCCCTTCAGGATTCTTGTTTTTAATAACAGCTTTATTTATTTATTTGTTGGTTTGGTTTTTTTTTTTTTTTTTTGCATTGTCAACTTGAAGAGGTTTTTAATTTTTATTGCATTCCCCAAATCTGTTGAGAATCTCTTGTAGGCTTTCCCCAAATAAACATATCTGCCTTACATAATTTTGCGTACAATTTCCAGGGGGACTTGTAGAGCCCCTTAACGGCATTCACTAACCTAAAAGTTAACAACCACAGCCCTAAAAAAGACAGGAGAACCTGCCTGAAGGAGTTAGTTTGGGTTTTTTTTTGAGGAAGATTAGCCCTGAGCTAACATCTGCTGCCAATCCTCTTTTTGCTGAGGAAGACTGGCTCTGAGCTAACATCTGTGCCCATCTTCCTCTGTTTCATGTGGGACGTCTGTCACAGCATGGCTTGACAAGCAGTGTGTACGTCCGCACCCAAGATTCGAACCAGCGAACCATGGGCCGCTGAAGAGGAACGTGCAAACTTAACTGCTGCGCCACCGGGCCAACCCCTATAACAGCTTTATTGATATATAATTCACATACCACAAAATTCATCCTTTTAAAGTATTTTAAAGTGGTTTTTAGTGTATTCACAGATATACCGTCACCAACATCTAATTTCAGAACATTTTCATCAGCCCCAAATAAAACGCAGTACCCATTAGCAGTCACTGCCCATTCTGCCCTCCATGCAGCCCCTGGAAACCACTAATCTACTTCTGTCTCTGTGGATTTGCCTAGTATGGGCATTACACATAAATGGAGCCATACAGTATGTTGCCTTTTTTGACTGGCTTCTTTCATTTAGCCTAACGTTTTCAAGGTTCATCCATGTTGTAGCATGTGTCATTACTTCATACCTTTTTATTGCCAAATAATGTTCTGTTCTATGGGTATATCACGTTTATCCACTCATCAGTTGATGGACATTTGGGTTGTTTCTACTTTTTGGCTACTATGAATAATGCTGCTGTGAAGTGTGCATGTATGTTTTCAGTTCTCTTAAGTATCTACCTAGGAGTATAATTGCTGGGTCGTGTGATAACTCTGTTTTGCATTTTGAAGAACTGCCAAACTGTTTTCCAAAGTAACTGCAGCATTTTACATTCCCACCAGCAATGTATGAGGGTTCCAAGTTCTCCACACCCTGGCCAGTGCCGTTAGATTACAGCCCTTTTAGTGGATGTGAAGAGGTATCTTGTGGTTTTGGTTCACATTTCCCTAGTGACTAATGATGTTAAACATCTCTTTGTGTGCTTATTGGCCACTGTATATCATTTTTGGAGAACTGTCTATTCCGATCCTTTGCCCATTTTTAAGTTATTTGTCTTTTTATTGTTGAGTTATTTTATTAGTGAGGAGTCCTTTTTATGTTATGTATACAAGTCCCTTATCAGATACAAGTCCCTTATTTATTTACAAGTCCCTTATCTGAGAGAGAATTTACAGATGTTTTCTTCTATACTGTGGGTTTTCACTTTCTTAAAGTTTTTAATTTTGATGAACTCACACTTATCATTTTTTTCTTTTATTGCTCGTGCTTTTGGTATCATGTGTAAGAAACCATTACCTCATCCAAAGTCGTGAAGATTTATTCCTATGTTTTCTTTTAAGACTTTTATGGGTTTAGCTCTTACATTTTTAGGTCTGTGATCCATTTTGAGTTACTTTTTGTATATAGTGTGAGGTAGGGGTCCAACTTCATTCTTTCACATGTGTGTGTCCAGTTGTCCCAGCACCATCTGTTGAAAAGACTATAGAATAGTCTTGGTCCTCATGTCAAAAATCAGTTGACCACGGTGGGCCGGCCCGGTGGTGTAGCTGTTAAGTTCACGAACTCCACTTCAGCAGCCCAGGTTTCGCAGGCCCGGATCCTGGGGCGGACCTAGCCCTGCTCATCAAACCACGCTGTGGTGGCATCCCACGTAAAGTAGAGAGAGATTGGCACAGATGTCAGCTCAGGGCCAGTCTTCCTCACACACCACAAAAAATCAATTGACCACAAATGTAAGAGTTTATTTTTGGATTGTCAATTCTCGTCCATTGATCCGTATGTCTGTCATTGTGCCAGTATCACGCTGTCTTGATTACTGTAGCTTTGTAGTAGGTTTTGAAATTGGAAATGTGAGTCCTCCAACTTTGTTGTTTTTCAAGATTGTCTCTTCTGGATCCCTTGCATTTCCCTATGATTTTTAGGAGAAGCTTATCAATTTCTGCAAAAAAGGCAGCTGAGATTTTGAGAGAAGTGCACTGAATCTGTAGATCTTAACAATATTATCTTTTGATCCATAAGTATAGGCTATCTTTCCATTTGCTTAGGTTTTCAAAGATATTTTGTAGTTTTCAGTGTATACATCTAACTCTTCTTTGGTTAAATTTATTCTTTTTGATGCTATTATAAATTAAATTGATTTCTTAATTTCATTTTTGGATTATTCATTGTAGAATATGGAAATTCAGTTAGTTTTTGTATATTAATCTTGTATCGTGCAAGCTTGCTGAACGTGCTGATTAGTTCTAATAGTTTATTTAGATTTCTTAGGATTTTCTACATGCAAGATCATGTCATCTGCACATATAGGGTTTTTTTTGTTGTTGGTTTTTTTTTTTTTTTTTTCAGGAAGATTAGCCCTGAGCTGACATCTGCCCCCAATCCTCCTCTTTTTTGCTGAGGAAAGCTGGCCCTGAGCTAACATGCGTGCCCATCTTCCTCTACTTTATACGTGGGACGCCTACCACAGCATGGTATGCCAAGCGGTGCCATGTCCACACCCAGGATCCGAACCGGCGAACCCTGGGCTGCCAAAGCGGAACGTGCACACTTAACCGTTGTGCCACCGGGCCAGCCCCTGCACATGGAGATAGTTTTATTCCTTTCTTTCCAATTCAGTTGCTTTTTATCGCTCTTACTTGCCTAATTTCCCTGGCTAGAACTTCCAGTACAACACTGAGTAGAAGTGGCAAGAGTGGATAATCTTGTCTTGTTCTTAGATTACTTAAAAAATTATATCCACTTGTTCCTGTTCGTGAGAAACTTAAACTCATGATGGAGGTGAAATTGAGATTGAAATTCATGGGTAGGATAGCTTGTGGTGGGCTGGAGGAGCTAGAGAAGACTTCCTGGGAAAAAAACTTGAGATTTGGCTTGGCTGAAAGGAGAGAGGTCATTTTTAGGCACAGTTGGCCACATGAACATGGAAAAAAATGGGCCTGAGTTGAGTGAGTGAAGACAGGTGCTGTAGAGCTGCTGCAGGAGAGAGCAGGAATTAATCACCCAGATGCTGCTCACCCACCGCTTGCGCAGGCTGCCTGACCTCCCTCAGATCCCTGCCACTCCTAGATCATCCCACCCCTTCTGTTCACCTGTTAGTAACTGCCTAAGGTGCAGCATTTTTCACAGTGGGTCCACTGACCCTCTGCGTTAGAATCAGCAGTGCATCTGTTAAACATCCAGAGGCCTGCTCCTCCCCAGACCTGTGGTGCTGCATGAGGGTCTCTGGAGGCGGATCCTAGGAGTCTGCCTCCCAAGTGATTCTCATGTACCCTGACGTCTGAGAACCACCACCCTAAAGCCCCCTGTCTCGTGGCTGTTCCTGAGCTTTTCCACCTCATTCGGGCCCCCCACCTCCCTCCTACCTAGCAGATGGTCTTCCCTCCTACGCAGTTCTTAAAGTCAAGGTCATTGGGTGTTCATGGAACTCCCTCATCTTTCTTCCTCTTTACCTCAGAAGACCAGTGTCTCTTCACTTCTCCTCTCTTGTCCTCCTCTCTCCCTCCTCTCATTAGTTACCCAGCTGCTGAGAGCAAAGAGTTTGAGTGCCAAGAAACAGCAAGGGAAGGCCTACAGTGACAGCATCGGACAGAGCTGTGCCCGCGTGCAGAGGGCAAGCCAGGGCCGCCTGGGGCTTCCCAGGAGTGCAGCCCCTCCCTCTGGAGGCGCCTCTTCTAGTCACCATTGAGGAGCGTGATCAAGCACACAGACAAGTGCGTAGTCGAAGGGCCCACATTTGAAGCCAGATCAATGCACGAATCATATTAGAACTGTGACACATTTCTGGGCATTCGGAATCCTTGGGTATGTGTATGAGAGAGAGTGGGCACTGCCGTATTTTATCACAACTGTAACCCGGTGGGAGATGCAGCTGCATACTCTGGCAATGCACACTTCCATATATATACACACATAGTATAAAAGGTTAACTTGTCAAACATCATCAGTCTCACTTTTTAGCTTTTTCCCTTCCACAAGCATGACAGATCTTCCCTATCTTGAAAACCCCTTTGTCTGACCCTGCTGCCTCCTTTAGCCATCATCTGATTTCCCCTTCCTCTCAAGTTCAAGCTCTCTAGAGAGAGTGCTGTACCCATTGCCTTCACTTCCTCATTGCTCCCCTTTCCTCCAGCCCTTCTGTCTGCCTTCTGCTCGCTCAACTGCAGTTCCCACAGAGGTTCCCAGGGCTTCTTGGGTGCTGAGGCCAGTGGTATTGTCCTCAGTCCTCTCTGACCATTTCCTCCGCTGGGGTCTGTTCTTCTCCTCCTCTCCCGTGTGTAGCGCTTGGCCATTCCTCCAAGGCTGGCCCTGGCTCTTTCCTCCTTTGCCCATACACTCTCCCTGGACTTCTTATCTCCTCTCTCCCACTCTCCCACTCGTGAGCGTCCTCTACATCTTTCTCTGCAGGCCCTTGTTTCTAACTGCCTGATAGACGTTTACCCCTCCGTGTCCCCTAACGTCTCAAACTCAACATCCAAACCCAGACTGCTGTCCCTCAGCATGGCATGGCCTTCCTCACTCTTAAATTCCTGTCACCAATTGAAAACTTAATCAGCCTCCAAAGCCCAGCTCAGACACCGTCTCCTCCAGGAAGCCTGCCTGAGATTCCAAGCCAGAATTTGATTCTGTCCCTGAAACCATGAAACAGACTTTTTACCCAGTGCAACACCTTCTTAGTTTGTGTGAGGAAGATGAGGCCCCAAACAGTTAAATACTTGCCCAGGGGCACACAGCTGATGCTAAAGTTCCCTCTAGAAGGTCACTCTCCAGTGCTCTGAACGCTGTACCGAGCAGTTCCTAATGCCTCTAGTGCTGTCAGTTGCTCTGACGGCATGTGATCAAACACTGCTACATATTGCTGTTGGGGGACTTGGCCTGTCTATAAAATTATAAGGTCCTTGAGGGGCCGTCCATGTTCCTCATGTACCGTTGACTTCCTCATTGTGCCTAACTGAGTGCTCAGTAAATATTGAACAGATGGACGAAATAAGAGAAAGGTGCCTTATAGATTTTCCCTGATTAGGGCCTAGCCCGGTGCAGGATAGATGTAGCTCCTCAGAAAATATTTAGTGGTTGGTTAATGATGGGACAACTTTAAATATCAAGCTGAGGTGTTTGGACTCTTCTGGAAGCAGTGGGGAGCCGTGTGGGTTCTGGGCAGAAGAGTAAAATTAGGAAGGCGCCGTGTTAGGGGGGTTAATCCGGCAGTGGGAAGAGTGGTGAGGGAGGAGCGAAGGGAGTGGTCCGGGTGGCAGCTTCAGGAATTCAGCGGCAGAGACAAACGGACACTTTGAAGGGAGAAAGGCTGGGTGACTGATGCGGAGAGGGAAGGAGGGGAAGTAGAGAACGGTGCGGAGGCAGGATTTGGTGTGGAAAATGGTGCTGCCCTTGAGTGGAGAGGGCCGGCTCTGTGGGCGCGTTCTCTGGAGGGTGTTAGGTACCATGGCTGCCAGGCCACACGCGTGCTCTCAGCTTAATCTTCAGAATAACTCTTTCAAGGCGTGGTCGTCCTGACCTGTGAGTCAGAAAATGGGCTTGAAACCATTAAATCAATATCTGAACCCAGCCCAGCGTGTCTGACCTCAGAGATTGTTCTTTCATCACTCAGTGCCTCCCAAATGTATAGGAACAAGACAAATTCGGAGCCAGGATTGCAAAATGAATCCATTTGTGCTGATTTGAGGAGATGATGGTATAGCATGGATGACTCTACCAGGCCCATCATATTTTACCCTCTTAGTTTAGGAGCATCCAGAAAATCATGACCCTGAGTCCTTTTTCCTGTCTCCATCCATCTCAGAAGAACTAAGTTAGATGTAAGAAGGGACTTCCCAAGAGTCCGAGTTCAGAGGCCCCGAAATGGATGGGCCCTTCTTTTGGGGAGAGCGTGAGGGAACTGTGTTCCCTTCCTCTTCAGTCCTCTTGAGACAGGGTTCCCTGCAGCTCTCAGATTGAGGCAAACCTCTCCTGAGCCCCCACTCAGGGGCAGTTTCTCCCTTTCCTGGGGCTGCTGTGTTTTTAGACCTTCAACTGGAGCTAAATAATTGAACACAGAACCATGAAATTCTTGGTCTGGTCAGCTTAGGCCCCTTGGCGCTCATAGAAGGAGCCCCTGTGCAGCTTCGCTCCAGTGTCCCCGGAGCAGGTTTGGGATGTCCTTTCAGGCTGCCATGTGCCGGGCCCTGGGCTAGTGCTGCCACACTAGCCAGCAAAGAGGGTCCAGTCCCTTTCCTCCGGGAACTGACAGACAAGTAAGTACACAGCCACAGTGCATGATGACACATGCTCTGACGGGGAAGCACAGGGAGCAGAGTACGTTTCCAGTCCTCCCATCCCCACTCTGAGAAAATGGGCAAAGACAGCGCGCAGTGAGGATGGGCTGGTGTCTCCCTGTCTCCACCACGCCCAGGTTCTGTTCCATCTGCTGATGGCAGTGCATGGAGGCTCAAGGGTTCTTTTGGTTTGTTTGGTATTATTTATTTTTTAGAAATTCTATATTGGTTTTCAAAATCAAGGAGAAAGCAGTTTTAGATTATATGCTTTTAGGATTTTCAGCACGGAGACCTAAGCATTACCTGGAGAGTTTATTTCCTAGTGACATCTTCACTTTGTGCCTCCCCTCTCAGTCCTTCAGGTGGCCGGAGGGGGCCCACACCCAGAAACACCAGCCTTTTCTGCTGGGAGTGCGGACAGCACTGGGCTCGAGGGCTCGAGGCTGGCTCTCAGCCTGCCGCTCCACCTCCCAACCTCTCTCTCTCTCTCTCTCTTTCTCTCTCCCGCTCTCTCTCTCTCAAAAAGAAGTCCTGCCAGGAGGGTGTGGGTGGCCTCCCAGCAGCTGTGCTGCTCAGCCAGCCTGCCTGCTCTCAGCCCAGCAGGCGGTGAACCTCTTTGGAAGCTTTGTTTGAGCCCTTTGGGCCCTCTCCTCCTGGCACCACTTGGCTCGGGAAAGTAGGAACCGAAACGTCTCCCTTTTCACTGCCCCTCCCAGCGGCCTCTCATTGTCACCTGCTATCCCCCACCCCCAGGTCCCTTCTACCCACAAATGCCCCAAAACTTGGCCTGGAAGCCCAGGGTCTTGGGAGGACTGGGAAGGGGGGAAAGGACAGAAGGATGACTCAAATTCTAGCCCCTACCAGCTTTCCCCATCCCTGCTTTTAAAAACTAAAATAACAACAATGATAATTAACTTTTATTGTGTACACGCTCTGTGCTAGGCACTGTCTTGAGCATTTTGTGGTCATTGCCTCATTTAAAGTTGACACCAACCCCAGAGATGGGTACTCAGGATCCCCATTTTGCCGATGAGCCCACACTCTCAGTGTTTATCACTGACTTTGAAATCAGGAGCATGTCTGACAAGCCAGCTGGGCTCTGACTTCTGTTTGCTGTCACCTCTTTCTGATGTTTCCCATAGAAAACGAACTCTGAGCCAATCCAGGAGAAGGGCAGCTGGCCATCAGGGGCCCCTTGAAGCCCCCTCGTAATGTACTAGTTAGTTCTTCACTCATCTCCTGACTGAGTACCTCTTCCCACCCCACGAGCCGCATAACCCTGTTCTGAAGTCCTGACACCTTATTCTTTCTCTGCCCCCAGGACCCTGCTGGAATCTTTGAACTGGTGGAGGTGGTCGGCAATGGAACCTACGGACAGGTGTACAAGGTGAGACTGGTGGTGCAGAAGCGTGGCCCTCTTCCAGGGGGCCCTCTCAGGAGGGGTGGAAGAAGTGGGCCCCAGGCCTAGAGATCTGGGGGCGGGCCGTGGGAGAGTCCAGAGGCTGGGGGCCCTTCCCGGGGAGTGGAGCGAGGACCTGGAAAGAGAGGAGAATACAAGGAAGGAAGGGAAGGAAGCAGCAGGAAGTGGGCTGTTTTTGCTGGCCTCTGCCTCTGAGTTTAGAACTAGTCCTGGGTGTGGCAGGAACAGGTCTCGAGCTGGGTGGAGTGTGGAACAGCACATATGAGGGCAGTAGGAAGGGTCTGGGGACATGTGTGTCAGAGCTCACCTGGGAGCTCAGAGCAGAGCTCAACCAAAGGTGCAGGTTTGGCTCCTCCCAAGACCACAGAGACCCACAGGACTTGGAGTTGGTGGGACCTAATGGTTGACCTGCAGAGGGGAAGTGGTTTCTTGAGCTCCCGCAGCTGGCCTGCAGCAGGGCTGGAGCCAGAGCTCAGGCCTTCTGCTTTTGAGGCTGCCTCTCTCCCACAGAAGTGGCATTGCCTCAGCCACTGATTGTAGCTTTTAGCTTGGCCAGCCCAGCCTCTCACGTGGCCTGACCACTGGTCACGCTTGGGTGAGGGGAGGTGGCCACAGCAGAGAGATGTTCAAGGTGGACGCTGCCCCAGAGCTGGAGGCGCCCAGAGCAGATGCCGTGCTTCTTTGTGTCCAGACACAATGCTGTCTTGTCGCGAGTCTCCTCTGCATCTCAGGGGTCTGTGGTCCTGGATCATTAGGACCACCTGCCTTTCTCTTACCCTTCTTCCCTGTAAGCTTTGGGGAACAGGCACCCCCCTCCCCCCATCTCTTGCCTAGTCGTTGCCATGGAAATAGTAGCTCTATGTTCTGCTTCTCTGGGCTTGGGGTCTTAAATGAATGCTGGGGATAAAAATAATCCATGGTTGGCAATACCCATGTCCATCTGCACAAGGGGCTGCCTTCCCCCACCCACCCTGCTCTTCCCCAGGAAGCCTTGGGCTTTCCTGTCCAAGCCTGAGATGGCCCCTGCTAGCGATCTCAGAAGGATGAGGAGGGAGGAGTGGGGAAGATGGGGACGTACTCTCGAAGGAGAAGTTTCTTTCCATTAGCTTTGGTGATGGGGCATCAACACGTGTCAGCCCTTCTGTGTTTCCCCCAGTTCCCTAAAATCTCAGCTGTCTTTGTTCTTTCCTGTCAACAATAATAAAAAGGCTTGGGGGGGTGGTGATTCTGGGAAAGGACTCCCGTCCAGAGGGGACGGGGCGAGAAAGCACCCAGGCAGTTTATCGTACACAGAAGAGGCCAGAGAGGCAGAACCCCTCCCTCCGCAGCCTCCTCCCCAGCTCCCTCCAGCTCCAGCTGAGGATGGAGAAGGTACCCTGCGTTGCTCACTCTGTCAGACTGTAGGAAGTCCAAGCCCTAGAGGCTGGAGGACAACATACGTCTCTCGCTTATCTCTCGAGTGTTGGATGGGAGGAGACCCTTGGTCTTCATCAGGCTCAGCGCCTGGAATCCAGGCTCCGTAGTCTTTCTGTAGCCCTCTGTCTACCCCTGTGACCAACCCACAAACTGAGGTGTCTAGCCACCGCGAGGGGCACTTTCTAAGACAGAAAACAGACAAAAGGTGTGGCCTCTCCCAGAATCCAGCCCTCCCTGAGCGGAGACCCAGATCCCTCCATGCCTGGCTCTCTGTCCTGCAGGGTCGGCATGTCAAGACTGGGCAGCTGGCTGCCATCAAGGTCATGGATGTCACGGAGGTAGGGAGTGGTGAGGGGCAGAGGGAGGGTGGGAGCATTGAGGAGGGGGTGGGGAGACTCTCAGGGCTCACCTCCTCTGTTCACCCAGGATGAGGAGGAGGAGATCAAACAGGAGATCAACATGTTGAAAAAATATTCTCACCACCGCAACATTGCCACCTACTATGGGGCTTTTATCAAGAAGAGCCCCCCTGGAAACGACGACCAGCTCTGGGTGAGAAGTGCCCTCAGCCTTCCTGGCTGCGCATCCCTGCCCTTCCCTGGCTCCAGGCTGCTCTTGAACTCAGTGTCAGTCCCCGGGCTCCTCTTGCCAGCCCTCCCCTTCAGTCTACACAGTTCTCCCGTGTCTGATCCAGAGGGACTTCCTGACTCACACGGAGCCTCCCACACATTGCAGCCTCTTGTCCTCTGAGCCTTTTGGTGGCAGGGGTCTGGGGATTGCCCCCACCTTTGCCCTGATCGGTAGTGTGCCCTTACCCTGTGTCCAGCAGGCACTTAATGAATAATGAGCAATGGAATCCCAGCAAGGGCTGAAAGAGACCACAGGGAGGCTAGGCCATCAGTTCTCCTGTCTGTGCACAGCTCCTGGGAGAGCAACAGACCAAAATATTTGTGGGTGGCCACAGGGCTCAGACCCCTCCCGACAGTGCACAAGCCCTTCTGGATGATTATTCTAACCAGGGCTTGCTGTGGCTCTTTTGGGCCTCCCCCAAATTCCCTCTTGGCAGAACATTCCTAAGAGTCATCGCCCTCCCTGGCCTGACGCTGGTGCCAAGCTGATTCCCCGGCCTCGCCCTTCCTGGTACTCAGCTCAGCCCCCAGGAGAGAGCAGTAGGGTGCATGGCCGTGGCTGTGGGGATTTGGAGCTGTCTCCCCTCCCAGCAGTCTGCCAGACAAGTACTTATTGAGCACCTCTGTCTACCCTGCACAGATAGACATGTGTCATGGTCCCTGCCTCCAAGGCACTTAGTCTTGCTGGGGACAGGTGTGTGTATGCACACACACACACACACACACACACTCTCACACACAAAGAAAGGGAGTAGCACATCAGGTAGGTTTACCCATCAACTGTGGTAGGAGACCATCTAGGACTAGAGGCAGGGCACACGTGGCCAGGCGCCCCCTTCTGGGCCTGTTGAACACTGTCCTCCTGTCCTCCCACTGTGCTCTGCTGTTGGAGGGGGAGGCCTATGCAGAGGACTTTTATTGCATATGCAAATGTACGTGTCCCGTCCAGCTTTTTTCTGCGTTGGATGCAGCTTCTGGAAAACGTACAGTGAAAACGTTTGGACAGGCATACTGATCCCAGGGGACTGATTTGCCCTGCTTCTGGGTCTCAGTGGTTCTTCCCTCGAGGTGCTGAGATGCCTGCAGGGATCTCTCCTTATCTCCCGGCCTTGGCCGCCCCTCCGTGTGCGGTTTATGCTTCAGTCTCGCACCAGTTCCTCCTGCAGCTCTCTCTAGCCCCTTGCCCTGTTTCTGTCTCTCACAGACCTGCGGAATTGTTGATTCTTAGCCCCTTTCTTGCCTCTGGGTCAGCTATTGGCAAACTTTCTCTGTGCAGGGCCAGATAGTAACTATTTGGGGCTTTGTGGGTCATAAAGTCTCTGTCTCAACTACTCAGTTGAGCCGTTGCACCGTGAAGGCAGCTGTAGACAGTACATAAATGAATGGACGTTGACGTATCCCCCAAAGCTTTATGCAGGATACTGAAATTTGAGTTTCATATGATTCTTTTGATTTTTTCCAACCATTAAAAAATGTAAATACTATGCTTGACTCACTGCATGTGTTACTGGCCCTTGGGCTTATGGGTCCCCATGAGGATCTGACGAAAGTGTTGGACCCTTCCCCAGGGAAAAGGCACATACCTCCATTGTTTTGTCTACAATTTCAGGGATTCTTTGGACTTCTATTTTCCTTCTCCCAGACCACCTCCTTCAGCCCCACTTGCCCTGTCTTTCCCCTTTCTTTCTAAATCTCTGGAAGTTCTGTGGCCTTTGCGAGCGGTCTCAAAGGCCCTGCTCTCCAGCTCCTACCAGTTCTGTCCCCGAGGCCTCTGGTCCTCCTCCAGGGGGCTGCTAGGGGAAGGAGGCCTTGCCTGACCAGTGCTCTTCCTTCCCGTGCCTCCCTGGTAGCTGGTGATGGAGTTCTGTGGTGCTGGCTCTGTGACGGACCTGGTAAAGAACACCAAAGGAAACGCCCTGAAGGAGGACTGCATCGCCTACATCTGCAGGGAGATTCTCCGGGTGAGTGCCCGCCCCTCCCTCACCGCTGCCCCTGGGCCACCCCCGCTAGAGCTTCTCCCTGCACAAGGACCCTCCTCGCACTGGGAGGGGGTGGAACTGTGCCTCTTTAAGGAGCAGATGGCCTGATAGGGGTGGGGACGAGACAGAGTCCCGACCTTGGGGAACCCTCAGACCGTTGGAGGAGACAAGTGCCTCTGTTTCCAAGCTCTGCCACTTGGCTTGCAGCCCTCAGCTGCGAGGAATTCTCCCCACGACAGCTCTGCCTGTATGTGGGCTCCTGGGTGGAGAGGGGCCGCTCCTTCAGCTCAGTCCCGTCTAGCCTGATGACTCCTCCTCGCCTGGGCTCAGGTCCGTGGCCTTGCTCTTTCCCACCCATTCCAACACCAAGACTAATCCTTCCAACTCTCCTGCCCCAGGGTCTGGCCCACCTCCACGCCCACAAGGTGATCCACCGAGACATCAAGGGGCAGAACGTCCTGCTGACAGAGAATGCCGAGGTCAAGCTAGGTATGCTGATTCCTTCTGAGGCGGCCGGGGCACTCTCACTTCCAGGACGGAATGAGAGGCCCCTTTATTCTACCTGTTGGCTGGGAGGCTTGCCCCTCCCCTTCCCCATCTCCTCCCCTGGGGTGCCCTGCCTCCTGCTAAAAGTCATTCAAGAAATTTTTTGCCGGCTACCTGTTATGACCCTGGGGGCTGTGCAGGTCCCTCTGGGGAGAGGGGATATTTTTGACCCCTCCTGCCTGGGATGCTCTCCCTTGGTCCTTTCACCTTGGATTTTCCCCCAAGATGCAGGAAGACTAGGTCAGCTTCTTCAGGATGTTGGTGGGGTGGAAGAGGTGCTGAGGAGTGTCTGGGTAGGACAAGGACCTCCACTGCCCTGGGGCACACACATGCTGGGCTGAGACAAGGGGAGCAGATGTCACCCCTCCCTCCATGTCTTTCCAGTGGATTTTGGGGTGAGTGCTCAGCTGGACCGCACCGTGGGCAGGCGGAACACTTTCATTGGGACCCCCTACTGGATGGCCCCGGAGGTCATCGCCTGTGATGAGAACCCCGATGCCACCTACGATTACAGGGTATGGAGCAGAAAGTAGGGAGCACGGAGGCAGCCAAGGGCAGGAAGTGAGATGGGGGTGATGGGTTGATTGAAAATCTCAGGGGCTTGGGCAGCTTGGGGAAGAAAATGAAGGTCTCATGGCGTGTTAGCAGCGAGGGTTGTGGCAAGGAAAGGACGGATGGGAGGACTGGGTGAATGGGAGGACATTGCAGAGTTGGAGGAGAGGGGCCTCAGGAAGGGGTGTAGACCAGAATGTGGTCCTAAAGAGACTGCGGATGGTGGGTAAAGAGAGTCGTTGGGAACATTCACCTGTCCCTTCTTCTCTTCCCTCTATAGAGTGACATTTGGTCCCTAGGAATCACAGCCATCGAGATGGCAGAGGGAGCCCCCCGTAAGTACGGAGTCTGGGAGAGAAGGGAGGGCCCAGAAAGTGCCTGTAGGGAGGAGGTGGATCACCAGAGATCATGGTGAGAAGGGCTCCTTGAGGCTCTCGGCACGGCAGAAGGGCCTGATGGTGTGTCTTCTGTGTGCCAGCTCTGTGTGACATGCACCCTATGCGAGCCCTCTTCCTCATCCCTCGGAACCCACCACCCAGACTCAAGTCTAAGAAATGGTAGGTCTCTGGGGGTCCAGGAAGGAAGGTCTCTGGACAAGGCCACCCCGCCTTAACCTGGGCCAGGCTTGGGTCTGTGCCACAGAAGAGGTGTTGGCAGGGGGCACTGCAGCCGGAGGGCCGGGGGGCTGGTGTTGGGATGTGGAGAAGAAAGGAGGGAAGTCAAAGTGGCTTTTGGATTAATGATCCCCCCTCTTCCTCCTGCAACCCCCCTCTTCCGAGGGGTCCCTCCCAGTGTGTGGCACCATTGTTTTCAGGTCTAAGAAGTTCATCGACTTCATTGACACATGTCTCATCAAGACATACCTGAGCCGCCCACCGACAGAGCAGCTGCTGAAGTTCCCCTTCATCCGCGACCAGCCCACGGAGCGGCAGGTCCGCATCCAGCTCAAGGACCACATCGACCGATCCCGGAAGAAACGAGGCGAGAAGGGTCAGTGGGCGAGGAGGGAGGTGGCAGGTCTCCGACACTTCAGCCCCTGTTCTTCTTTACCAGCCCTGGCCCCTGCTGGCTCCCCTTCAGGTTCCCCTCCCAGGCAGGCCCAGCTCTCCCTGTCCAGGATCTCCTTTCCCAAACTTCCAGCCCCAGAGGGGTTCTTCCTCTTTACTGCCTGATCCCAGCCAGCCTTCCACATGAGTCCTTTTCCGTCCTTACAGAAGCTTCCTGTTGAGTACATGCATGTGTGAGTGCACGCACACACTCTGCCACATCCCACTTACTGTGGGGTCTGATCCTCATCTCTGTCCAGGCCCAAACCTGAGACCCCCCCCCCCATCACCCCATTGTTCCAAGGAGGGAGGAGGGGACCCAGGTGCATGGCCATCCAGACAGAAGTTATTGGTTGTCCCCATCTAAGGTTTCCCTAGCCCAGGGTGGGGTCTGGGGCACTGGGTGAAGACACAGCAGTGATCTCCCCCCTGCAGAGGAGACAGAATACGAGTACAGTGGCAGCGAAGAGGAAGATGACAGCCATGGAGAGGAAGGAGAGCCAAGGTGGGCTTGGCCGGTGGAGGTCGAGGGCCGTCACTTACTGTCTGAGGGGACGACAGTGGTCCTTGCTTGGGGATGCTCAGTCTGGGGGTGGTGGGCACAGACAGGTAGAGACTCCTAAAACCGAATCCCTGAGTGCTGAGAAGAATTGGAACGAATGGATGAGCCCGAGGTGGGGCGAGGGTGATGCAGGGCTGCAGGCTGACGGCCCAAGACTGGGCAGGGGGAAGGCAGATCCCGGTCACGTGGAGTGACCCGAGGCAGACTGGTCCAGGTAAAGCGCCCGCTCAGGCGGCTGCCCAGGGATGAGAGTGGGAAGCAGCAGGATTCTGACCCCAACCTCCATTGTGCTACCCTGACCCAGCTCCATCATGAACGTGCCCGGGGAGTCGACCCTGCGCAGGGAATTTCTCCGGCTCCAGCAGGAGAATAAGAGCAATTCAGAGGCTCTAAAGCAGCAGCAGCAGCAGCAGCTGCAGCAGCAGCAGCAACAGCGAGACCCCGAGGCGCACATCAAACACCTCCTGCACCAGCGGCAGCGCCGCATCGAGGAGCAGAAGGAAGAGCGGCGGCGCGTCGAGGAGGTGGGGCTGTCCTTCGCCTGTCCCCGGCCCCCTTCCTGGGTGGCCAGGTCCCTCTTCCTGGTGTGCCTTGGTCTGGAAGCTCCCTGGTTCCTCAGGGCAGTGGGGAGAACAGGAGCAAGCAGGGGCTTCCCCAGCCCTTTCCTTCAGACTGTGTGGAAAGGCTCTGCCGTCCTCTGTTAGAGGCCAGGCCCCGGGCGCCCTGGCCCCGCCCAGCCCTGTGTGGATGGTTGTGCCTTCGGCATCCCTTCAGAGCAGAGCCAATTCTGTAAAGCCATTCTGGTTCCCCACGGACAAGACTGGCTCTAAACCTCCACCCTGGGTTTGTCGAGCTCCATGTACCTTAAATCTCAGGAGCTGGGGTCTGTATACAAACACCTCAGTCCCCTGGGCATCGACTCTCCACAGCTGTCTGGGCCAAACATGGAGATATCCGCCTTTTACTTTTGGTTGTTTGGGCTCAGGTTTGCTGAAAAGTACAGTCTTGTCAATCAGACTAGTTGTAGGTGGGTGGGAGAAATTCATTTTAATTAATAGAGAATCTTATTTTTTGTTTGTTTTTTTTTGAGGAAGATTACCCTGAGCTAACTACTGCCAATCCTCCTCTTTTTGCTGAGCAAGACTGGCCCTGAGCTAACATCTGTGCCCATCTTCCTCTACTTTATATGTGGGACGCCTACCACAGCATGGCTTGCCAAGCGGCACCATGTCTGCACCCGGGATCCGAACTAGCAAACCCCAGGCTGCCAAGAAGCAGAACATGCGCACTTAACCGCTGCGCCACTGGGCCGGCCCCGAGAATCTTATTTTTAAATAGCTGCAGTTTGCTTTTCTTACCATCAATTTAAAATATGCATGTATCTGTATATATACATGTTTAAGTGTATTTATTTTGCAGGGGGCATGGTGGGGAAGGAGAGGTATAGGTTGCTTAAAAAAATTGCCTTAAATGATGAGATTTTTGTTAAAACAATTACATGATTTGAAAACTCATGAAGAGCTGGGCTTAACAAAAAGTTATCTAAATAATAGTAGATAGTTGGAAGCATCCACACTGTCCATGCCTCTCCCCGGAGCAGGCCCCTGTCTTTGTTGAACAAAACATAATTTGCAGGAAAGCCTGCTACAAGAGTTGTTAGTACTGAGGAGTTGCGTCTGACTCCCAGTGACCCTGTGGACAGCAGCGCGGAACCCTGCCCAGTCTTTTTGTGCCATCCTCTCACCTTCCAGTGCTAGATCAGTCCAATTGACCAGAAGTGGGTGGCCAGGTCCCTCTTCCTAGTCTGTCTACTCTGGAAGCTCCGCTGAAATATGCTCACCACAGGTGGCCCTGCTAGAATGTGAAATACTGGTGGCATAGCTTTCGGCATCACAGCAACACACAGCCTCCTCAGTGTGACAACCGACAGACAAGTGGTGTGGTTGCCTGACCAGGAAATGAACCCGGGCCATGGTGGTGAGAGCGAATCTTAACCACTAGCCCACCAGAGCTGGCTTGCTACAAGAGAGCCTAGTGCAAATCCCTTTTAATAAATACTGTTTTCAGGTAACAGAACAGAAAATCGTGTCTACCACGGTGTTTCCTGGAGCAGGCCTGCCAGATCCTCATTGTAGAGATAGGAACAGCAAAGTTCTCCCAACTGGAATGGCCCTTAGGGGTTGTGCTTTTTCCCTTCTTTTTTTAGCAGACTCTTTCGTCAGAAAGATTGTGAAAGTAAAGTGCAACCTGGGCTACTGCTGTTGGCCAAGGAGCGGGGCCAAGTCCCTGTCCTCGGAGTAGCTTTTCTGTCCCCTGGTGCCTCTTGCCCTCTTCTGGCCAGTGGCTATCACTACAGCCCACTCTATTTGGACCTCCGGGCAGAGGTTAATTTGAGAGGCCAGGAGTGTGCTGGGGGTTATTGTTTGGTTTGGTTTGGTTTGCTTGTTTGGTGGAGGAGTGGATGGGGCAGGTACTGTCCAGTTCGGCCCACTCCAGGGGCAGCAGTCTCTCTCGTCCCAAGCCAGCAGCTGTGTGAGACAGCAACTTTTCCTAAGCCAAGCCCCGTGGGCTCTCGTGTAGGGTCATAGAAACAAGTTGGAGCCCTTCTCACTCACCACCATCCCTAGTGAGGAGGAGACCTGGGCGTGCTGTCCATTAGGGATCCCCTTCCAGGAGGCACGGAAATGGGCTGGATGCCCCTTCCAGGGCTGTGCTGTCTGAGCGTCTGGTAGGGTCCCTAAGACCACCCCTCTCTTCACCCGCAGCAACAGCGGCGGGAGCGGGAGCAGCGGAAGCTGCAGGAGAAGGAGCAGCAGCGGCGGCTGGAGGACATGCAGGCCCTGCGGCGTGAGGAGGAGCGGCGGCAGGCCGAGCGGGAGCAGGTACAGCGCCCCCAGCGCACACCGCCACACCCCTGCCCTCCCGGCCTTCCCTCTCGCTCCTGCTGCCCGCCTCCCCTGCTCCCCGTACCCTTCCCCTTCTTTCCCGACCCCTAGATTCCTCCTATCTTTTCCAGCTTCACTCTTTCTCTCTGTTTTCTCCCACCCTTCAACCCCCGACCCCGGCTCCTGCCCTCCTCCTGTCTCTGTACCTTCATTCCCCATCTCTCTGCCCCATCCTCAACTCCTCTCCCCTGCACCTTCCCTCATGGGTCCTCCACCCTGGCTTCCTCCTCATTCCCTGCCCTCGGTGGGCTCATCCCACCCTGCCCTCTCTATTGCTCTTCCCCGCTCTCCTCATCCTCACCCCACTGATCCCTTCCTCCTCCTCCAACTCCTTCGCCGCCGCCGCCGCCCCCTCCGCCTCTCCCTCTTTCCCTGCCCTTTGCCCCCCACCCCCCGTCCCCCCAGGAATATATCCGTCACAGGCTAGAGGAGGAGCAGCGACAGCTCGAGATCCTTCAGCAACAGCTGCTCCAGGAACAGGCCCTACTGCTGGTAACGGGGTCCCCTAGCTTCCCCTGGGAAGATGTGTCCTCAGAGCTCTGCTGGAATGGGATGGGGACACTTCAGGGGAAGGGATTCACCCAAGCATCAAGGGAAGACGTCTCCTCTCTAGGCAGTTGGAGAAAAGGAAGGGCGTGCCTGCTCTAACTTCCAGGGCCACACCCTGCTGAGCCCTCTCTCCCTACCCTTGGGCCCAGGAATACAAGCGGAAGCAGCTGGAAGAGCAGCGGCAGTCAGAGCGTCTCCAGAGGCAGCTGCAGCAGGAGCATGCCTACCTCAAGTCCCTGCAGCAGCAGCAGCAGCAGCAGCAGCAACTTCAGAAGCAGCAGCAGCAGCAGCAAATCCTGCCCGGGGACAGGAAGCCCCTGTATCATTATGGTCGGGGCATTAACCCCGCTGACAAACCAGCCTGGGCCCGAGAGGTACTCACTGCCTCCTTTGCCACCTGGGACTCCATCCTCCCGGCCCCACTGCCTGAGGCCTGATAGCTGCAAGGTTGTTCGGCACTGGTGGGCCCTGAGAAGGGAAGGGGCCACAGGCCGGAGGGCTGGAGCCGTGGGATGGGTGGGGACAAGGAAGCAAAAGCTGGCCTGGTTGGCTTCCTTTCACATCACAGGTAGAAGAGAGGACGAGGATGAACAAACAGCAGAACTCTCCCTTGGCCAAGACCAAGCCAAGCAGCACAGGGCCTGAGCCCCCTGTCCCCCAGGCCTCCCCTGGGCCCCCAGGACCCCTGTCCCAAACTCCTCCTATGCAGAGGCCGGTGGAGCCCCAGGAGGGACCACACAAGGTGAGTCTCTCCTCGTTCCTGTCTTAACACACGTGTGCACGTTCACACACACACCATTAACCAGGGATCACAGACCTCAGGATACTTTGGCAGAGACTGTCACCTGCTCGCTGCTGCATGTGTCTGTTCCTACGTCTTACCTGTTCTTGGGCTCTAGGAGTCTCTTTCCTTCCATGGAGAATCAGAAGCCAGAGGCTTTACCTGCCCCTTCCAACCAGCCCAGGCCCCAGCTCCCAGGTGGGGATGTGCCACAGAGCGGGCAGCCCACCCTCCCTGGTCTCTCCCCGCAGAGCCTGGTGGCACACCGGGTCCCACTGAAGCCATATGCAGCACCTGTACCCCGATCCCAGTCCCTGCAGGACCAGCCCACCAGAAACCTGGCTGCCTTCCCAGCCTCTCACGACCCCGACCCTGCTGTCCCCACACCCACCGCCACGCCCAGCGCCCGAGGAGCTGTCATCCGCCAGAATTCAGACCCCACCTCCGAAGGGCCTGGCCCCAGCCCGAACCCCCCAGCCTGGGTCCGGCCAGATAATGAGGCCCCACCCAAGGTAAGGACAACCATTCAGGACCAGGAAAGAGCAGAGAAATAGTAAGGGAGGAAGAGGAGAGCGAGTAGGGAGCAGGCAGGTGGCAATGGGTTCCGGGTTGGAGGGGAAGAGAAGGGTGAGGCATCCGCCATGGCCTCTGTCCCGCAGGGCTTACCTTCACTCTGGTGGGTGGGGCGGCATGTGAATGTGTGGAGGTGACCCCACCGGTGAGTGTGGGAGTGGAAGAATGCCAGGGTGTTCGGGGAGCATGAGAGGGCAGACTCCCTGGATTATGATCCCAGCTCCGTGACCTTCCACAAATTAATTAGCTTCCCTGACCTCAGTTTGCTTCTCCATAAAAGCCGACGAGAGCACGTATCAGAGTTAACAGTGAGGAGGAAGTGTTTGGGGGTGCCCGGCACCAAGCTAGTACAAGGCACGCTGACTTCTTTCTTCTCTCCTCAGGTGCCTCAGAGGACCTCATCTATTGCCACTGCCCTTAACACCAGTGGGGCCGGAGGGTCCCGGCCAGCTCAGGCTGTCCGTGCCAGGTAACAACCGGGTGGAGTTGGCGGCAGCCTGGGGAGTGGAGGGGGGGCAGAGGGAAGTTTGCCAGGTTACCCGCTTAGGGGTGGGCAAGCCCCAACCCAGTCACCTCAGCCCCCTCCCTGCCCCCGCCCCCGGCACCCCTGTGCTCCCTCCACAGACCTCGCAGCAACTCCGCCTGGCAAATCTATCTGCAAAGGCGGGCAGAGCGGGGCACCCCCAAGCCTCCAGGGCCCCCTGCTCAGCCCCCTGGCCCGCCCAACGCCTGTAGGTAATGGAGTTGTCCCCCCACTCACTCCCACCCTCACTTCTGCCACCTGCTTCCCCTGGTGATGGCTCCCTCTGCGGTGCAGCTCAGCACCCCGGGGAGGGGAGCACCCTGCCTCCTTGACCCTGCCTCTGCTCCTCCCACAGTAACCCCGACCTCAGGAGGAGTGACCCTGGCTGGGAGCGATCAGACAGTGTCCTCCCAGCCTCTCATGGGCACCTCCCCCAGGCTGGTTCACTGGAGCGGAACCGTGTGGGAGGTACGTTGGCCGGGCTGGGGCAGCCTGCTCTGGGGCCCCAATGCATTTGCCATCAGGACGGACCCTTCCTTTGGCAGCTTTGGCCTGAGATACTCTCGGGGCAGGATGGGGACCAGGCTGGGTATGGAGCATGGCACTGAGCTCTGGGGCTCAGGCCCAAGAGGTCAGCCCAGCGTGTGGGCTTGAGGCCATTCCTGTCAGAAGTCAGTGACCTCCCTCTCCCACCCTGCCATGTCCAGCCTCCTCCAAACTGGACAGCTCCCCAGTGCTCTCCCCTGGGAACAAAGCCAAGCCTGATGACCACCGCTCACGGCCAGGCCGGCCTGCAGTAAGTCTTTGGGTGGCAGCCGTGGTCCTGCCTCCTCTTGGTGGGGCTTAAGGGCTAGATGTGGAGCCTCTGGAGCCCCCAGGAGCCGGGTGCCAGGGGCCGGGCCTTCATTAATCTGCGTGAGGGGGGCTGCAGGATAAGAGGATGGCACTTCTCAGTTACTAACCTCTCTCACCCTCTCTCCTGCCTCTTCCTGACTGCCCGCCTTCCCCTGTGGCCCCACCCAGAGCTATAAGCGAGCCATTGGTGAGGTCAGTGAGTAGGGGCCTGCTTGTGGGAGCCCCTCTTGTTACCCTGTCCCTTCCCCTCCCCTCCTCATGCAGTTCCTCCCCTGCAGGATTTTGTGTTGCTGAAAGAGCGGACCATGGATGAGGCCCCCCGGCCTCCCAAGAAGGCCATGGACTACTCTTCATCCAGTGAGGAAGTGGAGAGCAGTGAGGACGAGGAGGAGGAAAGCAACGGCGAACCATCAGAGGGGAGCAGAGATACCCCTGGGGCCCGGTATGGGGGCATCCTGGGGGCAGGGGTGCTCCCACCTCGGAGGTGCCGACAGGATGCAGGCAGGAGGGGAGGGGATGAGGCTCTGGGGCAAGTCTGAGGGAAAAGGGTTCCTCTTTCCCCAGAGTGGGGAACCCTTGCTGTCATTGCTGGTCAGGTCTTCCCCCCCTTCTCTAGAGAATGGGGTACAGGGGCTGGTGTTCCTATCTTTCTTCCACTATCCTCTCAGTTGGGAGTGGGCCTCTTCAGGTGCCTCTCTGTGGCCAGCCTTCCCCGAGTGCCAAGCACGGAACACCCAGCAGTGGGGCAGAGGCTGCTTGGTGACGGCTGAGCATACGGGGTTTGGATGGAGACTGAAAGCACTGGTCCTCCTGCTTCTTCTGCTCCCTGTGTCACTTGCATGGTGGGCAGGGTCTGGAGGGCCTCATGACCTTCCTCTCTCCCATAGCAGCGATGGAGACACAGACAGCGTCAGCACCATGGTGGTCCACGACGTGGAGGAGATAGCCGGGACCCAGACCCCCTATGGGGGCGGGACTATGGTGGTCCAGCGTGTGAGTGGGCTCCCCCTTCTTCCCAGCGCCTGCCATGCACCCTCCTTGGCCCCAGCACTGGCCCCCTTCCTTCTGTTCCTTTAGACTCCTGAAGAGGAGCGAAGCCTGCTGCACGCCGACAGCAACGGTTACACAAACCTGCCGGATGTGGTCCAGCCCAGCCACTCACCCACTGAGAGCAGCAGAGGTCAAAGCCCCCCCTCAAAGGAGGGAGGCGGCGACGTAAGTGGGTGGAGAGAGGAGCCCGCTGGGGTGGGCAGGGGGTCTGAGGGCTATTGGGGCGGAGGGTGCACTGCGGTGGGCAGGGCAGAGCACTGGGAGCTGGTTGGCCAGGGTTCCAGAGTGGGTGGGCCATGGGCTGGGGTCTCATGTGTTCTACTGCCCTCACCCCTGCAGTACCAGTCTCGAGGACTCGTAAAGGCCCCTGGCAAGAGCTCCTTCACGATGTTTGTGGACCTAGGGATCTACCAGCCTGGAGGCAGTGGGGACACCATCCCTATCACAGGTGAGGATGGGAGAACAGATCTGCGATGAGGCCTGGGAGCAGCACAGGTGGGCTTCTGATGATGGGGCTTGATGAAGCACAGTCCTGGCCTTCCCTTTGGCTTGAGCACCTGCCCTGGGCCAGAGGCAGCAAGGGCTTCTGGGGCCTCACTGACCCAAGAGGAAAATTGCTCAGAGTGGCCCAGCACCTGAGTGACAGAACGAGGACTTTGCCAGGCCTTTTGGCTCTTGTTTCAACTCCTTGGTGCACCTCCTCCATTCTCCAGTCTTGCACTTTCCTTCTGAGTGTTCAGAGGAGTCAAGAGCAAATGTAGGGGGTGGGATCAGGAGAGACGGAGGGAGGGCAGCAGCCCACTTCTCCTCCCCTCTCCTCTTCCCTGCAGCCCTAGTGGGTGGAGAGGGCAGTCGGCTCGATCAGCTACAATATGATGTGCGGAAAGGCTCTGTGGTCAACGTGAACCCCACCAACACCCGGGCCCACAGTGAAACCCCCGAGATTCGGAAGTACAAGAAGCGCTTCAATTCCGAGATCCTCTGTGCAGCCCTTTGGGGTAAGCTGGGGCCGGGGAGGAGAAGAGGGGTGTGGTGTGCTCCTGGGCTCCTGGTCAGGTGAGGGTCTGGCTCTGCCTCTGATCTGCCCAAGGGCTCCTATTGCAGGGGTCAACCTGCTGGTGGGCACCGAGAACGGGCTGATGTTGCTGGACCGAAGTGGGCAGGGCAAGGTGTATGGACTCATCGGGCGGCGACGCTTCCAGCAAATGGATGTGCTGGAAGGACTCAACTTGCTCATCACCATCTCAGGTATGTGTGTGGAGTACAGGGTGGGGGCAGGGCCAGGAGGAGGGGGCTCAGTTTCTCGGCTTTCTGTCACCATCTTCAGCCTGGGAGGAGGGCACCCTTGGTCCAGGAGCCGGAAGGTGGGGTGACACTCTCACCCCTTGTGGTACACAGAGAAAGGATGGCAGGGAGGCAGAAGCTGGACCTCCAGTGAGGGAGTGTATCTGTCCGCTCCTCAGGGAAAAGGAACAAACTGCGGGTGTATTACCTGTCCTGGCTCCGGAACAAGATTCTGCACAATGACCCAGAAGTGGAGAAGAAGCAGGGCTGGACCACCGTGGGGGACATGGAGGGCTGCGGGCACTACCGCGTTGGTGAGGAGGTCACAACAGAGCGGCCAGGGCACATTTGTTTATGAGAAGAGAGACACAGGTGTCTGTCTGGGCTTAACAGCTAACTAAGAAAGCCTTGAAGCCAGAGACTAGGGACCTGGGCTTGGGGTGTAGTGACAGACCCGTGGGAGGGGCCGACAGCCCAAGAAGGGAAGTCCCTGCATCCCTCTTCTTTCCTGCCCTCAGTGAAATATGAACGCATTAAGTTCCTGGTCATCGCCCTGAAGAACTCCGTGGAGGTGTATGCCTGGGCCCCCAAACCCTACCACAAATTCATGGCCTTCAAGGTAAGCGCAGCCTCAGCACCCCTAGTGCTGCTCCAAGGTCCAGCTTCTCCACTTGTGTCCCCTGAGCCTTTCTCTCCTCCACAGTCCTTCGCTGACCTCCCTCACCGCCCTCTGCTGGTTGACTTGACCGTAGAGGAGGGACAGCGGCTCAAGGTCATCTATGGCTCCAGTGCTGGCTTCCATGCTGTGGATGTCGACTCGGGGAACAGCTATGACATCTACATCCCTGTGCATGTACACTTGGTGGGCTGTGGGCAGAGTGGGAACACCAGTCTGGGCCCCAGACGTGGGGACTCCAGTCTGCCTTCTCCTCCCCAGATCCAGAGCCAGATCACACCCCATGCCATCATCTTCCTCCCCAACACCGATGGCATGGAGATGCTACTGTGCTATGAGGACGAGGGCGTCTACGTCAACACATATGGGCGGATCATTAAGGATGTGGTGCTGCAGTGGGGGGAGATGCCCACTTCTGTGGGTGAGTGAGGTGCCATCGTGCCCCCCTCCCCCGACCACATGTCCCTAAGCTGGCCCACAACTCACTGGCCCTCAACTCCCTTCTCTCCCAGCCTACATCTGCTCCAACCAGATAATGGGCTGGGGTGAGAAAGCCATTGAGATCCGCTCTGTGGAGACGGGCCACCTGGATGGGGTCTTCATGCACAAACGAGCCCAGAGGCTCAAGTTCCTGTGTGAGCGGAATGACAAGGTGCGAGGCCCCTGGAAAGGGCTCGGGCCCCCGCACTGGTCTGGCCCCCATGACCCTAGGGCCCCAGACGGAGTTGGGGGAGGAGATGGTTGTGGAGTTGTCCTGAAAGAGGGCCCCTCGGGGAGCACAGCATGCAATCACAGCCTGCCCTTCCCTCCCCTTCAGTTTCTGAGACCTCCACATTCCCTCACCCCCCCACCTCGTCTGCCAGCTACCCCCTTCCCCAAGCATTTCTGCCTTTCCTGTCGCAGGGAGGGAAGGGGGGCACTCTGAGAGACTAAATTCTGCAGTCTGTCTCTCTATCTCTCTTTCTTTCCCCCTCTCTCCCTCTCCCAGTTAATTGAGACCCTGCCCCATCCCTTAGTGACTTCTCTCCTACCCCACCCAGGTGTTTTTTGCCTCAGTCCGCTCCGGGGGCAGCAGCCAAGTTTACTTCATGACTCTGAACCGTAACTGCATCATGAACTGGTGACGGGGCCCTGGACTGGGGCTGGCCCACATGGACCCACTCCCCGCACAGCCAGACTTCCCAGGCCGCCCTTCTTTCCCCTCCCTGGGCTTTTGCTTTTACTGGTTTGATTCACTGGAGCCTGCTGGGAACGTGACCTCTGACCCCTGATGCTTTTGTGATCACGTGACCATCCTCTTCCCTGACATGTTCTCTCCCCAAAACTGTGCCTGTCCCAACTTCTGGGGAGCGGCACAGCTTCCCCTTACCAGGAATTGAGTGGGCCTAGCCCCACCCCCCCTTTTCTCCATTTAAAAGGGGAGTGCTTGGGGCTTGGACCCCAAACCCCGCTGCTGCTGACTGGGCAGGGCCCTGGGCCCCTTTATTTGCACGTCAGGGGAGCCGGCTCCCCCCTTGAATGTACCAGACCCTGGGGGGGGTCACTGGGCCCTAGGTTTTAGGGGGGTCACCAGCCACTCCAGGGGCAGGGACCATTTCCTCATTTTCTGAAAGCACTTTAATGATTCCCCTCCCCCCAAACCCCAGGGAATGGAGGGGGGACCCCGCCAGCCAAAACATTTCCCCCTTTCCAACCCCCATCTCTTCTAGCCTCTGCCCTTCCCTAGTGGAGGGAGGGAGCAGGGAGCTCTCACCCTCCACACCCCCGTGCTTGCATCTGTATATAGTGTGAGCAGCAAGTAGCCCCGTCCCCTCCCCACCCCCACCCCTCCTCAATGTAGTGGCCTTGGATATCCCATTTGTTAATAAAGACAATTCAACCAGCGCCCACCATTTCAGGCCCTGTTTTATTCTTTGTTCTTTCACAATCCCAGATACTAGCCAGGACAAGCCAGCGGAGCTGGGATGAAGGGGGCAAGGTAGGGTGGAATCTGCAGTGAGTCTTGGTGGGGCAGTGCGCGGCCAGGAAGACCTAGAAGAAGTGACTGTGGGAGGGCCAGGGCATCCTCAGCCTTGAACCTGTGGGCCTGTGGGGGATCTGCACTGAGGGCCTTTGGTCTCTGCCCACTCCAGCAGGATCAGGCCAGAGAGGGACCTGGCTTCCTGGTTCCAGCCTCCATATGTGCCAGTCCTGCAAAGGGGTCTGTCCTGTTTGGCTATGAGATGGATAAAGATCGCTTATAATCTGCAAGGGCTAGAGGGTCACATGGGGCCTGAGAAAAACTGGGAGGTGAGAAAGGCTGAATCCAGGGTGATTCTTGTTTCTGGAGGATTGGGGCCCATGAGCCTGCGTGAATCGTCTGCCCTCTCCTGATTCCTGCTGCTGGGTGGCCAGACCTACATACGGGTGCAGACACAACTCCTCTTGGGAAGTTGGCACAATACAGATTGATTATTGGCAGTGGGAAAGGGTCATAATACAACAGCGGCAGCAATTTGTTTTTCAAAATCAATTTCCTCCTGGAGATGAGTAGGAAAGTGGAAGTCGGTGTGGCCCCGGGCTTGGGTCTACATACACGGCGGGTAGGGCAGTTCAGGCACTTGGTTGATGTAGCCCCCGAGGAAGATGAGGCTGGACCCCACACTGAAGAGCACCAGAGCAGCCCAGAAGCAGATGTTGTCAAGGGCCTTCCCCATGCACACCCAGTCGGACACCTCCTGGGGAAGGGCGGGCACAAGCTGAGTTCTGTAGACTGCAGGAGCCTGCCGCACCAGAGAGGGTGGGGGACCTCTGCAGCGCCCCACCTCGCCGGTGGCCTCCTGGTCTCTCATGCTCTCGGCCACGAAGTTCACGGCATCCACACAGCAGCGGATCTCGGGGGCGGCGGCGCCCAGGTTCTGGCAGAGGGCAGCTGGTGGAGGCAACCCCAGGGGTCGGTTATTAGAAGCCTCCCCCGCTGCAGGCGCCCCTGTTGGCCCGCCCGGGCTACTCGGCTCACCGCTCCAGGTTCCGTGCCGGTACCTCTGCCCCTCAAACACGAGCTCGCTCCGCGGCTTTTTTAATATCAGCTCCTCCGCGCGGAGCAGGATGCCCACGGACGACGCCCGCCTTGGGGGCGAGGCGGCCCGGGGGACCTCGGGGGGCGCGCCCGAGCCCAGGAGGCGCGGCAGCAGCTCCAACAAGACCTGGTGGGGCGGGGCCGGGGCAGGGATTAGCCCGAAGCCCCGCCTCCCACCCCGAGCCGCCCACCCGGCGCTTACGTGGCGCAGCCGCGGGGACATGGCGTGAGTGGTGGGCGTCCGCAAGGACACGTTGAGCACAATGACGCAATTCACGACAATGAGCGTGGCAACCACCATGACGAAAATGAGGTACCTGAGGAGCCGGGAGTGCGTGACGTCACAACCCTCCAACTACCCCGGAGCCACAAAGGGCGCCGCTCGTCCTCTGACCTCACAAACACACATCTCCGCCAGGGGTGGAGTTATGCCCCTTAGGGGCTCATCACTGGCGGGGCCAGACGCGTCCCCCGGCCCTCCTCCCCCTCCTTCCGCCGGTGGCAGCCATGAAGGGGACCCCCAGCTCCCTGGAAACCCTGCTGTGGGTTTATCGCTTCCACAGCTCCACGGAGGTAAGGCTACCCCAATGCCCCCCAGAGCTGGCACCTCGGGACCCTCTGGGAAGGTCCCCAACGCCCCCCCCCCGACCTCTGCCCTGTGACCCGATATTCCTTCTCCAGGTGGCCCTCCAGCCCCCGCTTCTATCTTCCCTGGAACTCGCTGTGGCCGCAGCCCATGAATATCTGGAGCAGAGGTTCAGAGAGCTGAAGTCCCTGGAGCCGAAGAAGCCGCCCACCCCGAAGCCCACCCTGGGGCTGGTGCTCAGAGAAGCCGCGGCCAGCGTCGTGAGCTTCGGCGCCACCTTGTTAGAGGTGGGGCGCCGGGGGACTAGGAAGGGACTGGGAGGGGGGATCGGGCAGCGGGAGCAGGGACCTCTGCATCCCCACTAACTCCTGCACCCCCACTGCAGATCTCAGCCCTGTGGCTGCAGCAGGAGGTGCGACGACTAGACGGCGGCAACGGCGGCCTGAGCCCAGCCCCAGATGGTGGGGATCCGGGTGGAGCGCTGGCCCGGGTAGCCGAGGCCGCGGGGCAGGGGGCTCGGCAGGTGGGGGCTGCCGCGGGAGCGAGCGCCGGGCTCCTCCTCCAGGGGGCGTGGCTGTGCCTGTGCGGACGGGGTCTGCACGGGTCCGCCTCGTTCCTGCAACAGTGGCGACGCCAGCTGGGCCTCGGAACCGCCGGGGAACCGGTGAGTTGGGGATGGAGGGTGAGTTGGGGGCCACAGGCGGCAGGGATGAGGAGGCACTGAACCAACCCGCCCCCAACAGAGATACTCAGGAGACCTCAAAGTGGCGTCCAGCAGCAGTGCGGAGGACGGAGAACCAGAGAATCCACCACCGCCCCACCCCACCCCGCGTCCAAGTAAATAAAATCCAGCCAACCAAAGCTGCTCCGGAGTGACTTGGCTATGGCCTCGCCCCCCGCCCCCCCACCGGCGCGCCCCTCCTGCTCTGCTCCGTGCTCGCTGGCTCCGCCTTTCACGCTGGCCACGCCTCCACGTGGGCACCGCCAGGACCCCCTCTACGCTTACCTGCCCAGCAGTGGCACGCTCAGAGACGTCTCTGGGATTTTCTGGGCAATTAGGAACAAGAAGACGGTCTGGGCGAGCAGGACGTTGATGGAGACTGTGCATTTCTGGCCGCCAGCTGGAGGGAGCGCCCGGTGAGAGCAGGCCCCGCCCCCCAGGAGTGAGCCCGGGGTTAGGGTCGGTGGCCTCCCTACCCTGCGCCGGCAGGAAGTAGGCGAGCAGCACTAGGCCCGAGATGAGCACGCAGGGCACGATGATGTTAATAACGTAGAAGAGCGGCTTCCGGCGAATGATGAGCGTGTAGATGACGTCAGTGTCCCCCGGGCCGTCAGCGGCGTCACCGTCGTAGCGGCGGATCACCCCGGGGCAGAAGTCTATGGCCCACTCGCCGTTCTCTGCAGGATGGGAGGCACGGTCAGCCCACCCTCGGGAGTGCGGCGCCCTGCCCTGCTTTCCGGCCCCACAGCTGACCGCGGGGGGACGTCGGGCCGAGGAGACAATGCTGCTGTCTGGACAGGATGGTTGGGACGGGTGGTCTGGACTGCGTGTGCCATGGGCCGTCAGATGAGGGCAATTCGGGCAGAAATGGGCATTCCCAGTGAGAGTACGGAACGACCACAAGCGAGGAAGCAGGACCAGTTTGACGGTCGAGAATGGTTTCAGGAAAGGGGTAAGTTCAAGCCCAGTTGCCCAAGTCAAACCCTAGTATCGATGGTTGAGGCAACTCCACTCTGCAGGTGCCCTCTCTGGACTCGGTCTAGAAACAGTTTTTTCAGAGCAGAAGGGGGCCTCACCAGTATAGGCCTCGGTGTCGATTTCGATCTTGCTGATGGTCTCGCCTTCATCGTCCACCGCAAAGACGAACTCCACCTCTTCGGCATTGTACGTCTGAGAGCTGCGGAGCCAGAGCCCGGGCCCCCACCCCAGAAGCTCGGACCCGGGCTCTGCCTCAAGCCGGCCCTGGAAGCTCGGATGTGGCGGGGGAATAATGCTCCACCCCATTGCCCAGGCCCCGCCTCTGTTTCCACCCTACTTCTAACCGGCTCGAGCGGCTCCACCCCATTCAGAGGCATGGCTCCGCCCCCAGCTCAAGGCCCCGCCCCCGGGCTAGAGTCCCACATCTGGCCCCGCCTCTGCCCCATAATCCCATAATCCCATAACAGTCAGGGCCTCTGAGTAACTCTTCCCACCGGAAAACGAGCGAGCAGTTCTGCCAGTCGAAGGGGAAGTAGGTGACCTCCACGGCGCAGGTGCTGCGGTAGATGGCCGGGGGCAACCAGCTCACGTAGCCGCCCGCGTAGACCAGCACGTTGGCGTCGTAGGCCACGCCGAACTGGCCGTCAATACTGTGTGCTCGGGGAAACCCGGCGTTTGCGCAGGTCCGCGGCCCCCGCCCCCTCCAAGTAGCCTCCTGCCCCAACCAGTTCCAGCCCAGACACCCCGGGCCTCGGCTTCCCGCCAGTCTGGCTCGGTCCTCACTTGTTTTCCAGCACAATCTCTGGTAGCCATACGAGTTCTGAAGGGACTCGCAGAGTTTCTATGCCCCCAAAGTCGTCCTTGCTGTAATTGAGTCGGTAATCCTGCCAATCCTAAGGGGTGGGGGACGGAAAGACGTGTGTCCTGCATCTCCCACCCAGTGCCAACGAGGAGTTTGGGAGAAAGGGGTCCCCTGGACAGGACTTATGCTGTTCCCCAGATTTGACTCACGATTCCAATCCAAACGCTGGTGGTGAGGGTCTCCTCTTTCTCGTTCTGCAAAGGGAAGATTAGGATGATTGACGTGGGGTTCCAGTCAACTTTAGGACAGGGCTCAGCCATTGGGGTTAGAAGTGGGATTTTAGGCTCAGAAACGGAGATGGGGATGGGGGTATCTTACCAGTGAGATGAGATTGGTCAGGGTGACCTTGAGGCTGATGGTGACAGTGTCCTCAGGCCCCTTCACTGGCCGGGATTCTGGGTCATAGTTGTCAAAGAGATGGTGATAAAGCCGCAGCTCCTCGTTCTTCCCCTCACCTCTGCCTGGGGATGGGGTCAAGCAGGGGGGTCACTGGAGATGAAGAGGCTGCGGGGCCTCTCCTCTCTGCCTCTGGGTCGGCACAGTCTCTGCGTGTCTGTCTCTGAGGCTGGGTATTTTTCCGTGTCTGTCTCCTGAGCTAATGATATTGTGCCTGGGGACCAAATATTACATCCCAGTCTACATCTTGGTCTCTGTCTTTGTCCTGTCCCTTTATGTCAGTATCTCCGTGTGTGTGTCTGACCACCTCCTCTGACCCCTGTCCATACCGAGAAGCTGCAAGAGGAGCAGGGCGCCGAGCAGAGCCCCTGCCATCCCGCTGTCTGGTCCTCGGGGTTATTCTGAGCTTTAGGAAGCTTGGAGGGTGGGTGAGTGAGGGGGAGGAGGGTGTTAGTTCCGGGCTGGGTCAGGGGACTGTCACCTAATCCTCTCCCCACCCCTACTGCAGCCAGGAACATCTTGGCTGCTTCCAGAGGCAGCTGCCCCATCCTGTGTTCCCTGCCCCCGCCCCATCCCAGTATCCTTTGTCTGGTCTTTGGCCAGCTCCTAAGTCACAGACCCGATCCTCTCATGACTGAAGCAGGCCCGATGCAGGTGGACAGGTCCTTCAAGAGACTGGCAGCAGCCCCTGCTTTAAACATGCACTGGTGTCCTTTGAGTAAGCTGCCCTGGGCAGGTGACATCCCTTGCCTCACATACTCACCCGTGTGGAACACACATTATCACCACACAGCACGGCCAGAGTCATGCTAATGCAGTTTCTGCCGGCAGTTTGGCAGTAGCAAAGTCTCCATAAGACCTGGTAATGAGACCGGCGGTCACAGGGGATCAGTCTGCAGTAACAGATTTCACCTGGCAAAGGAGACCATGCAGGATTTCGGGGGTCCACCTCTTCCCACAGCCTCATTCCCATGCATGCCCACCCCAGCCCCTCTCAGTGGGCACCTGCTAGAGGGGGCCAGTTTCTCCTTGCCTCTCCCTGCTGCCACCTTGTGGCCACAGGTGATAGTACTGTCTTCCCCAGCTCCCACCCCGCCTCACACCTTAATTGATCCTTTCAGTGTTTCTTAAAGTCTCCTTGGACCACCCTAATCCTTCACCTGTGGTGCTTATTTAAAATTCACATTCCTAGGCTCCATCCCTAAAGAACACTGATTTAAGAGGGTGGCAGAGATGGGGTGCCAGAAATCTGTTTTTTAAGAAGCTATCCATATGTTTCCTCACCCGGTAGGAGGTGCTGGACTTAGCACTTTCGATCCTTACCCGTTGCTTCCCCACACCGGGCCAGCACAGCAGTTACCACTGACCTGAATGTACGAAAGCGGACTCTCAGGTCAGGGCCAAGGTCACACAAGTAGGCTGACAATAATGCATGAGATTTGTCAGTCAGCTTTATTGATCATGTACACCTGTGTTTGTTTTACACTTCACTAAACACTTGCATGTCCATCATTTTTGGCGGTCTTCCTCTCCCTATGAGCTCCGTCATAATCACCCCCATGTAACAAGCAAGGAAACCAAAGACCAGAGGGTCCACACAGTTTGTCCGCTTCCCACACATCCTTGACGCCTCTGCTTCCACTGCTGATTGCCTTATTCCACGTTTTCCACTTCAGACCCTCAGGAAGAATCTCTTTGGCCCAGCTCACCTTGCACGTGGCTGTTACACACACTGACTCTAAAATCTGTGCTGCTGCCCATTCCACAGCCTCTGCGTCAGGGCCTAGTCCAGGAGTTGTGATAAATGCAGATATTTACTCAAACAGCAATGGGCACCTACGGGGTTCCCTACACAGGGCCAGATGCTAGGATTATAGAGGTGAATAAAACACGGCCTCGAGGAGGCGGGAGAGACCAATAAACAGACAGTGACACCAGAACTGTCAAAGGGTAAAAAGCAGGAGTCATGGAAGCTGTAAGTAGTGTACCATGTCACTCAGCTTCTTTGTGTTGCAAGAATCAGATCCACAGCCTTACAGGTGGATGGAACACACTGGACCAGTGTCAGAGGCTAAGGCAGCTCTGGGGACTGGCCACTCCCACCTCTCCTGCCTCTGCTCTGTCTGCTCTGTGCTCCTCTCACTCCTGACCAGCTGCCTTTTCCCTCTACTTTGTATATCCCCTTTCTGCTGTGCGGTTTCTGCTTTCTCATAGCTTCTGCATCATTTCACCATGGTCTTGGCCCCAAGTCGTGCTCTTGGCTTCTCTCTGCAGATGCAGTCAACTCAGCCTTTACTCCCATTGCTACCTGCCTGATGCCACGAGGCTGGGGGATGGGGGGACTGGCACGGAACACTCATGGGGTTGGCCCAAGACTGCCCAAGGGCAGTGGGTGTGGCCACCCACATGTCCAGAGCCTTCCACCCTTACCAGCTCCGCCCACTTCCTGCATATTTAGTTCCTAAAACACCCTGTCGTGATCCCATTCTCACTGCGACAACTGAAAATGCACTATGGCCTTCCCAGCAGGATTGAAAGCTGATGTCTTACTTCCAAAAGTGATTGTGGCAGGGGCCTTTGACAAAGCCCTTGACCTCAGAGTCCAGTGTCCTCAGATTTACGTACAGTCTCCTCCAGGCGTGATTTCCATCCATTCTCCAAACTATGGGCTAAATCCTCAATTTAAGCGCCATCATTACATCATGTATAAACAATGTATCACACACACCCCACATCCCATAAGATACAATAGTGGCGCAAAACCACATTTGGACCAACAACCTGCATGCAGGAGAGTAGTTTGAGGGGGTGGGGGGGAGTGGAAATACTCATCGCTTGATGCCCACACCCACAGACTGCAGCTTGGGCCATTGGCCGGAGGCAGGGATCACATCTATAGGAGAGCACTCTGCTGTTGAGTCCCCAGCTGGGGCTGTAACTTGCGGGTGGAGACCTTTCTCAGACCAGTGAATCCCACAGGCATCTCTGACAGAGCACACACATCAGAAAACCTTGCCCTGGGGAGTCTGCAGGAGGGGCTCTTACCTCCACTCCCCACCCCCACCCCGGCAGCCATCCCGTTCCGGAGTGCTAGGCCAGAACTGAGCCGCCGCGTCTTCTGTGTTTGCTCAGGATGACGATAGCCTGAGGGACCGAGACTTCCTGCCAAGTTGGTGGAGCCAGGCCTGGGGTTTGTATTTCTATAATAACAATTCCACAGAACCTTGGTGGGCTGCCTGACTATTTTGTTTCGGGGACATCTTGACTTCCAAGCTGGACCCAAAGATCTCAGCTCAACAGGAAGCCACTCCCTTCACCTACTGGCTCTTGGCTGGCAACTCAGAACAGCTGAGCCGCCTTCCGTGGCCCGGCCTGCCAGGCTCTGTTCCTTAGTCATCCGTGCCCGCACAGTGGAAATATCCCCGAGCTGGTCTGATGAGGGCCTCCTCTGCCTGCAACAAAAAGAGCTCCTCTTTCTTTTGTGAACGGGAAAGTGGGTTCGGCTGAGCCAGGACAGGGAGGTCTGGCAGACACCAATTTCCAGACTGTCTCCCTCACTAGAACCTAAGCTCGCTGATGGCTGAGCCCTTGCTGGTTGCAGAGCCCAGCACATGATGGGCACTCTGAACCAATGAAGGCATGAGCTCAGTGTTATCTTCCCAGCACCCTCCCTTCTACCGAGAACCGTTCTTCTCCAACCATGTGACCTCAGAGGGTCTGCCAGCTTCTTAGAGACACTCCCCACCTCCCACCCACCCCCCTCCCCTGGCCAGAGTTGATGGGTCCAGGGGAGGACACTTGACCCAAGCCAGGCCAAAGACAGTCCTTCCTTGAGAATTTTGTCAAGCAGGAACTCAGGAAGGCGGTCTCGCTGCTGTAGGAGCTGAAAGATAAGACATTTAGATGCATGGGGCAGCCATGTTTCATTCCTCATCTTTTACGTGGAGTGAGAGAGAAGGCGGCTGATACACAGAGACAAGTAGAGACAAGAAAGGGCCGTCAGCATCCCAGCCCCTGGTCCCCAGAAATTCCTGAGGCCCAGCCGCACTGTCTCCTGCAGCCTGGGGGCCCAGCACTTCCTTCGACGGCATGAGGCACCTCAGCGTCTTTCCAGTGAATCCCCCTTTTCTCAACTTAAAAATATTAGGATTAAAAAAAATAAACTAGTATAAAGAAAACAAAAATGCCCCATAACACAATACCCAGAAAAACCTTTCTGATGATAAAAAAGTAATACATGCCATCACTAGAAAAATTGAAGGGTACAGGAAGGCATAATGAAAATCAAAAGCTTTCCTCTTTCCACCCAGTCCGTTTTCCCAAAGGTTAGCAGTTTCTTGTAAATTCAATGCTTCTAGATCAAAGTGTAGCATATGTGCCGTGTATATACGTATATGTATATGCATTTATTGATTTAACATATATGGAAAGCATCAGAGTATGTTTACTATCCTGCATCTTTTTCTCACTTACTATACCGTAGAGAGTGGCCCATAGCAGGGCATACAAGTTGTCTTCATCTTTTTAACTGCTGCACACTCTTCGTTGTATGAATGCCCCATAGATCATTTATGCAGTTCTCAATGGATAGACATTTAAGATGCTAACCACTTGGGTTTCTGAGATTACATACTATGCAACAGTGAACATATTTGTGCATTTATCGTTAGCATACTTTTGGAAGTATATCTGTAGAGTAAATTCCTAGCAGTGAAATTGCTGGGACAGAGTTCATGCATTAAAAAAACACACATAGGGGCCGGCCCAGAGGCGCAGCGATTAAGTTCACACATTCTGCTTCTCGGTGGCCCAGGGTTCACCAGTTTGGATCCTGGGTGCGGACATGGCACCACTTGGCAAGCCATGCTGTGGTAGGCGTCCCACATATAAAGTAGAGGAAGATGGGCATGGATGTTAGCTCAGGGCCAGTCTTCCTCAGGAAAAAGAGGGGGATTGGCAGCAGTTAGCTCAGGGCTAATCTTCCTCAAAAAAAAAAAAAAACAACCCCACACAGACACACACAGAACTGCTGATGCCTTTTGCCAAATTGTTGTCCAAAAAGCACGTACCCACTTCCGTTCATGCCAACAGAGTATGAGAATGCTTGTTTCGTCATACCCTCCTCAGGAAAGATTATCAAACTTTTAAATTTTTGCCAAACTGACAGGTGAAAACTCCTATCTCATTACTTAGATTTACATGTCTTGATGAAAAAGGTTGAGCTTTTTTTTTTTCAGCTGGTGTACTGGCCATCTACATATATTTCTATTTTCTGAAAACTGCCTATTCATGTCAATGGAACACAATATTATTTGTTCCAATATATGGGAATCTGCAATACAATAAAGATAAAATAATACATCAGGGGCCGGCCCCGTGGCCGAGTAGTTAAGTTCGCACACTCCACTTTGGCAGCCTAGGTTCGCCAGTTCAGATCCTGGGCGCAAACATGGCACCGCTCATCAAGCCATGGTGAGGCGGCGTCCCATATAGTACAACCAAAAGAACCTGCAACTAGAATATACAACTATGTACTGGGGGGCTTTGGGGAGAAAAAGAAGGGAAAAAAAAAAAGAAGATGGGCAACAGATGTTAGCTGGTGCCAATCTTTAAAAAAAATAAAGCAAATTAATATGGAATATAAGGCTTAGTCAAATAAATGCTGTTGGGACAACTGGAAAATCAATCATCAAAATAACCACCAGACCCTCATCTCCCCACTTCCACCAGGCGGTCTGATATTTGAATGCAAAATGAAACCAAGAAAGTCCTAGGGTAAAATCAGGATGGATGTATTCATCATCGTGGAGGGAAGAAGGCCTTCCTTGCCTTCCTGGGAGCCTCAAATCAGACCATAAAGAAAAAGAAAAAGAAAAAAATGCAAAAAACTTCTGTAGGGTCAAAAGTATAAAACCAAAGACAAGCAAATGATAAACTGAGAGAACATGGCTTATCTCCTTTCGTAACAAAGTGCCCATGGAAAGCCATAAAAAACGCACAAGGTGGTGAAATCACTTGGGCCGCTGGCTCCCTCCTTAAGCGTCAAAGCCTTGCTGCAAACCTGAGAAACCCCTGGGAAGAGAGAAGGTGGAGGGTCCTGGCGTCGGAGGGAAACAGCAGGCCAGAGCCAAGGGGGGCGTGCTCCCCTGCAGAGAGATGAAGATGGCAAAGACTCATAATAAATAACTTCAAAAAGAGAGGGGCAGAAATGAGAGAGGAGGGGCGGAGGAGGAGGGGGAGGAGGGGGATAAGGAGGAGGAAGAGAAGGGAGGGAAGGAGAGAATGGAAAGGAAGAGAAGGGAGACGGCTCAGCGGGCCCCCCGGGATGTGGCGACGCGAGCGCAGCCAGGGAGGCCCCCAGGCCCCGGTGGAGCGTCCGCCCTCCCCAGGCGGGGATCTCTTTACTGACCTGGGTAAAGAAGAAAAAAGTTTGGGGACTTAGCGGTACGGAAGGAAAATCCATACCGGTCGTCTTGTTAAAGGAGACGTCGAATCACCTTCCCACTTCAGAACAGAAGACAAGAAAATGAGTCGAGAAGGGAAGTCTCAGTATCAGCCAAGAGCGGACAGTACGTTCGCGGGAAGTTTCTACGACGCGGCGCGCCCGGCCTGGGAGAGTGCGAAGGCGGTGGAGAAGGTGATGCGACCGCTGCTGCCGCCGCCAGGATGCCGCTGATTCTGAAAGTCCGGGAGGAAATGATTCAGGCTCGGGGAAAACTGCTGACAACTCCCAGCACCGGAACAGCCTGATGAGGTGTGAATCCTCGAGCGGTAAGGATGCGGGAAGCAATTCTAGAATGATGCGTGTTAGATCCATGGTTCATATTCCCAACTCGTGTTGACTTTTAATCCTCTTAATATTCATACTAGTCATATCAAAAGTAAGTGGAACTCAATTTTTTTTTTTAAAGTAAGTGGGGGAGTGTAAAATAGACAACCACTTTGGAAGACGGGCAGTTTCTCCCAAAGTTAAAAGCATGCATTCCCCCCCGACCTAGGAATTCCATTCCTAGGAATTATCCAAGAGAAAGGAAAGCATATGTCCGCAGGAGACTTTCACACAACCCAGACCAATGGTTGCTTGGTTGGGCGGACTGAGCCGGAAGGGGCACAGGGAAGAGATGGAAATGTTCTCTGTCACCACCAAGGGTGGCGGACACGTTTGTCAGAACTTATGGAACTGTACACCTAAGATCTCGGTATTTCTCTGTATATAAATTGTTACTCAGTTTTTAAAAGTGATTAGTTAAAAAAATTAAAATAATACATTGTTTAAACACACAGTGGAGGATTACATATAGAGCATAGAGCTGTGTATTTTAGTTCTTAACGGCCATTTTCAATAATTGCAAAGAGTGTTTGCTTTCAGATGCCATGGGTTACATGACGACGGTTATGACTGTATCCATTTTTGTAATTTATGACAGCTGTATAAATACCAAATAAATACAATTCTTATTTTCCTTTCATATTATAGCATCGTCACCTTTTTACTCCTAATACAGTTGTAGAGGACACACTGTCAACACACGTAATGTCTTGTGACATTGCTTGCTTGTGACGGCTGGTGGATCTTTTTCCTGCCCTTCTGTATTTTCCTTATAAAAGTTCCCTTGGTACTGTGATGAGATCATGAACAAACACTTCCTTTAATAGTCTTTGTTAGAGTAGAACTATTTATCTTGACTATTTCTCCTGCCAATAATCTATTCTAAATTAATGAAGGGAAAATATTAGGTACTTAGTTTACTATTAATGATTCTGTCCTATTCTTTTGAACCAAAGCAACAGGAGCGCAGATACGTTCACACCTGGTGGGGCTGATAACACTCTCATGCCTTTGAAAGCAGTGTTTGTATTAGTTGAATGTTACATTGTGATCAAATGTGACCAGTTTTTACAGGAGAAATTTATTTTTCTGATCATTTGATCTTCTCTATTTAAGAATATGTAGAACTGAATTTTTAAGAGGAATATATGATCAAAGTTAAATTAATTTTCTCCACATGTTCTAAATATAGAGGAAACAGATTCCTATATTTGATTATGATTTCAGGGGGTTTTTTTGTTTATTTGTTTGTTTTTGCTGAGTAAGATTAGCCCTGAGCTAACATCTGTTGCCAATCCTCTTCTTTTTTTGCTTGAGGAACATTAGCCCTGAGCTAACATCTGTACCAGCCTTCCTCCACTTTACATGTTGGTCGCTGCCACAGCATAGCTGACAAGTGATGTCGGTCCATGCCCAGATCCAAACACATGAACCCGGGCTGCTGAAGCAGAGCACACTGAATTTAACCACTATGCCACGGGGCCGGCCCCAAGATTAGGATTTCTTTATCCACTTCATTTCAACATGAGGAAAAGCTTTACTGAGCAAGAATCTGAAACAGGAAATCCTCGTCACCTTATCCCAAGGCTCGGTTTTTTATTCATTTTATTCAATCATTACCAAAAATAAGTGCTACTTTATATAGAGGGAAAAGGGGGGAATATCAGTAAACTGAAGCAGAAAGCAGCAGTTATAAAGAATAGTGTGTGACGAAATGATAATGAAAGCTCTCTCCTTGCAGCGAACCCACTCCCAGCTAGCTTTGTGGATGAGTTCCACCAAACTTTGCAAGAATGGAGCATCTGTACTCCATACAAGTTGTTCCAGAAAATAGAAAGAGAAGGCAAGCTAACTAGTTTTCTGACGTTTTTACTTCAGCTAAGGACATGACAGGAAAATAAAAATATAGGCCCCATTCACTTAGGAATATAAATGTGAAAATCTTAAATAAAATATGGGCCAATTAATCCAAAAGTTTATTGAAAAAGGAATTGTCCAACCTGATTAAGTCAAGTTTGTCCCAGAAATGCAAGGATGGTATGTGCCCCCACATTCTTCCTTCCCGACAGAACCCCAGCCTGTTGGGAGCAGCGCGTGCCCAGCCCCAAGGGATAAGTTGCCATTAGTCACAGCCCTCCCCTTCTCCTTTGCCAGATACTCAGAAGGCAAACCTCCATCGCAGCCAGAGCACTGTGATCCATTTCTGACCAATGACACTAGGACAAGTCTGCCAGGGGAGGGGGCTTCTGGGAAAGCTTCTCCTTTGCTGATAAAAGGAGCATCACTTAAGGTAAAGCAGTTTTGTGCCTCTGCTCCTGCTCCCTTCCTTTCACCACCAGATTTATGCCTTTGAATGTGGCAGCCATCTTGCGACCATGAGGTGACTAGCATGAGGACAAAAAGCCAGTGTGCTGAGGATGGCAAAATAGAAAGATAGGCTCCTTCTGTGGGATGACACCATCACACTGCTAGACCACCCCAAGGTGGCCCACCTCCAGACTGCAAGCTAAGGAGTGAGTGCCCTTAGGTCTCCAGACTGTTGCTGGGATTCTGCACATGCAACTGAGACCATTTCTACCAACCCAAATGGTTTATCATCAGAAAATCAACCAATACTATTAATTGCACTAGTGGACTAAAGGAGAAAGATCACATGATTGTAAGACCAGAAACAGAAAAAAACCTTATGGAGTGCAATGCCTAATTTTAACTTTTAAAACTTCAGATAACTAGGAATGGAAACAACTTCTTTAACTTGAAAAAGAATATCTATGAAACACCTACAATTGGGGCCAGCCCAGTGGCACAGTGGTTAAGTTCACACGTTCCGCTTTGGCGGCCTAGGGTCTGCGGGTTTGGATCCCAGGTGAGGACCTATGCACCACTTGTCAAGCCATGCTGTGGTAGGCGTCCCACATATAAAGTAGAGGAAGGTGGGCACGGATGTTAGCTCAGGGCCAGTCTTCCTCAGAAAAAAAATTTTAAAAACCGAAACCTACAATTAACATATTTAATGATGCCCTCCCTGTAAAGACAGGAATAAGACAGTGTTGCCACTACTGCAATACTGGGGGTCCTGGCCAATGTACTAAGAAAATGAAATAAGCAGTATAGAGACAGGAAAGGAAAAGATAAGCTGTTGTTACCTGTGATGATGATTACCTATGTGGAAAATCTATCAGAAACAATAAGCAAACCATTAGAACAAATAGGAGAGTCAGGAACTTTACTGGATACAAGAAAAATTTAATGCTAATAGCTCTCCTTTACACTGGTATAATCAACTAGGAATCATAGAAAACAAAATATCATTCACAATAGTGACAAAATCTATAAAGTATTCAGAACTTAAATTAATTAAGAATATTCTAGGGGCTGGCCCCGTGGCCGAGTGGTTAAGTTCGTGTACTCCGCTGCAGGCGGCCCAGTGGTTGAGTTCACGTGCTCTGCTTCGGCAGCCCAGGGTTTCGCCGGTTTGGATCCTGGGCACGGACCTAGCACCGCTCATTAGATCATGCTGAGGCGGCGCTCCACATGCCACAACTAGAAGGACCCACAACTAAAAATACACAACTAGGTACTGGGGGGCTTTGGGGAGAAAAAGGAAAAATAAAATCTTTAAAAAAAAAAGAATATTCTTTGTATGTATGTAAAACCTTTATGGAAAAAATCTGAAACTGTTAAAGGACATAAAAGTTCAGTATAAATGGAGAGAGAAACTATTCGGATGGGTCAACTCAATATTATAAAGATGTCAATTCTCCCTAAAATAATAAGTTAAATTTTTGGGAACTTGACAAGTGTATGTGACAGTATATAAAGGTACATGAATAGCCACATCAGGTTTTTTTTGTTATTGTTTGTTTGTTTTTAAAGATTGACACGTGAGCTAACAACTGTTGCCAATCTTTTTTTTTCCTTTCTGCTTTTTCTCCTCAAATCCCCCCCGTACATAGTTGTATATCTTAGTTGCAGGTTCTTCTAGTTGTGGGATGTGGGACACCGCCTCAACGTGGCCTGATGAGCAGTGCCACGTCCACGCCCAGGATCCGAACCAGCGAAACCCTGGGCCACCGCAGTGGAGAGCATGAACTTAACCATTTGGCCACAGGGCCAGCCCCGCCACATCAGTTTTGAAAAAGAAAAGAGGAGGGAATCACCCTGCCAGATGTTAAAACATACCACAAAAGTCGTAACAGACAAGCAAACAACAACAACACAAAAACCCCCACAATTGGTACTGCTTAGTAACTGACAAATAAGAGAAGGAAACTGAATAGAGAGCACACAAACAGACCATGTGCGCTCGGAAGCTTGATACAGGATAAAGACAGGATAACATCAGTGGTCACAGGTTAGATTAGCAAGTGGGGTAAGTAGCTGCCTCACTTTAAGAGGAAAGAAGAAATCAAGCTGTACCCTTCCTCACACCATCTATAAAAGTAAACTCCAGACGGATTAAGGACTTTAAAACAAAAGGTTAAACTAGGAAGCTAATAGAAGGAAATGTAGGAGAGTATTTTTGTGACCTTGCGGTAGGATTTTCTTAAACAAGATACCAAAACCACAAACCATAAAAGGAAACATTGATGGATTTCAATACACTAAAATTAAGAATTTCTGCTCAGCCAAGGCTATCACAGACCTACCCACTGTTGTCTGCCTACTCTGCTGACATTCATTCATTCATTTATTCAAGAAATTTTTATTAAGCACCATGCCAGCACTGGGGCTACAACAGCGAACAAAGTTCGCAACAGGGAACGTGATCTCTGCAGAAATGTGGCTGGACTGGCTTTGCTGAGTGAGCCGGCAGGAGGAGCACATTTTCCAAAAGTGGCATCTTTTCAGCAAGTGTGCAGGTAGCGTTTTGGCAGCATCTTTGTTTTGTTCTGTTTTGGTGAGGAAGATTGACCCTGAGCTAACATCTGTGTCAATCGCCCTCTATGTTTTGTATGTGGGACGCCACCACAGCGTGGCTTGATGAGCGGTGTGTAGGTCAGCACCTGAGATCCGAACCTGAGAACCGGGGCCCCAGGCCGCAGAAGCGAGCGCACAAACTTAACCGCTTTGCCACCAGGCAGGCCCCAGGATCATTGTTAAGACTATAATGAGACACCAGAGGAAGCACATAAAAGTGAGGCATGAGACACAGAGAGAGAAGCCGAAGGAGGTGTCTTATTTAATGTGCTCACTCCTCCCTCAGCGCATGCAGCAGTTTCTCCACCCCACCCCCGAGCATGGGCTGTTCCTGAGTGCCTGCTGTCCCAAAGCTCGCCATCTAGAGGGGTAGACAGACATTAAGACAAAGTATCATGATAACTTTGGCAGGGTTGTGGGAACTTACAGTATAGTACCTAATCCAGTCTAGAGAGCTCGAAAAACCATTTCACTCCTGGAATTCAGCCAGAGCTACAGCCACCGGATCCACCACATCCCCACTGACAGAGGGCTCCTGCTGTCAGCCCAGGAGACCCCGGGGGATGGCTTCCTTAGCGGCTGTGAAACCCTGGATAGAAACATTCCATTCCACCTGCTGACACTCAGTGTCAGTTCCATGAAACCCCTCTTCTGATTCTAATTTTTGTGTTAGTCGGGTTCTTTTGGTTACAAGGAAAAGGGAATAAACTGAAATCACCTCCAACAAAAATGTTTTTCAACCTTCATGGCAATAATTGATTCAGGCAATAATCATCAATGGATGTTGCAACTTGTGGGCCAAAGTTTGATTAGGAACTGATATTTACATAGTATCAAAATACAGGGCTGCCCCACGGCATAGTGGTTAAGTTCGGTGCATTCTGTGGCGGGCAGCCCAGGTTCACAGGTTCAGATCCAGGGCTCAGACCTATACCACTCATCAGCCATGCCGTGGCAGTGACCCACATATAAAGTAGAAGAAGATTGGCACAGATGTTAGTTCAAGGCTAATCTCCTTTAAAGAAAAAAAAAAAAAAAAAAAAAAATCCTCCACCAAAGTGCTTCTTAGTTACAAAAGGAAAAATAGACTCTTGACAGTGAAGAAACACGTGGACTCCATGTTAACCAAGTTACCAAAGTTAACACCACTGGTAATGGGTCAAATTGAAATAATGTACTTCCTGATGTGATGTACTGAGATAGACACGTCACTCATGTAATATTCCTGCCAGAAAAACAACCCAAATCCAACCTTGAGAAACATCAGACAAATTGAGAGAAATTCTACATAATTGAGGGATATTCTACACAGCCACTGGACTGTGCTGTTCAAAAATGTCAACTCATTAAAAATAAAGACAAGTTAAGGAACTAAAGGAAACTATAGAGAAATGGTCCTGGATTGGATCCTGGACTGGTAAAACAAAGCTATAAAGGACATTTTTTGGACAGCTGGCAAAATGGGAATATGAACTGGATTGTATCAATATTAAATTTCCTGAAATTAATAAGTATCCTGCAGTTATGTAAGAAAATGTCCTTGTTTTAGGAAACACACATTGCATATTAGTGGTAAAGGGCATGATGTCTCCAGTTTATTCTCAAATGGTTCAGGAAAAAACAGAGGAAGAGTGATAAAGCAAATGAGACAAAATGTTAACAAATGGTGAGTGTGAGCCAAGGTGATACATAAAATTAACCATCACACCATACCTGGGATGTTGATTGTCAACTGCAATAAATTTAGAGGTTTGTAATAAAAAGGCAGCAAAATCTACCTGAGAGATTTCTGCTTCTGGGAAGATGGACTAGATGTACTTTTCCCTGTTCCACCCACTAAATACAACTAAAACCCTGGACATTATATATGAGCAAAAATAAGAAGATGAAAAGTGGTGAGAAGAAGGCAGAAAGGCAAGGGACCTTGGGACCCAGGGAACAGCACAATGATGGCGAGTTCTCTGGGTTTTCTTTCTGTCTTGCACGTCCCAGTCTTGGAGGTGAAGATGTTGGCAACCTGGAAACACCACAGGCACAGACGAAAAAGCCCCAGCATAAGCTTGTTCTCTCTAGCCAAAGGACCAGGAAAGGGGCAGCCTAATAAGACAGAAAACGTAGAAAATAAATACTCTGCTCCAGACAAATACCACAGAAAAACTGTGGCCCCAACCACATCCACACCAGCAAAGGCCGAGAGGCAAGCCTAGATTTCCACCCTCCCTGGGCTGTAATGAGGCACCCCAACATCCCTGCCAGGGTGGTTTCCAGGAAGGCCAAGTAGGGAGTGGGGACTTTCACCCTGGCCAGCTGATAATGAGGCCTCCCACACTGCAGGGTCAATGGAGACCAGTGGGAGCCTGGACTTCCATCCCATACGGGCAGTAATGAGGGATCGCTCCCCGTCCCCGCTGGGGTGGTGTCAGAGGAGGCCTACTGGTGAGTCAGAACTTTCACTCATTTCAGCAGCAATGAGGCCATCCTCACCGAGGTGGCAGTGGGGACCATGTGGGGAAGTGGAACTCCCACCCTTACCCAGCAGTAAGGAGAAGCACGCCTCCCACATCAGATACCAACAGAGGCTGAGTGGGGAGCTTGAACTTCTACTTCCACCTGGCAGTAAAGAGGCAGCATCTCCCTTTTCTCTGCCAGAACAGTACCAGAAAAAGCCAGGTAAAACAGAAGGTTTCAATAAAATCCAGAATCTCATAAAATAATACAAAAACGTCCATATTTCCATTAAAAATCCTTCATCATATCAAGAACTGGGAAGACCTCAAACTGAATGAAAGAAAGACGATGAATAGCTGCCAACACCCAAAGGACAGAGATGTTAGAATTATCTGAAAAATATTTTAAAGTAGCTGTAATAAAAATGCTTTAACAAGAAATTATGATGGGCTTGAAACAAATAAAAAAAATAGAAAGCTTTAGCAAAGCAATAGAAGATCTAAGAAGAACCAACTGGGCCAGCTCCGTGGCCGAGTGGTTAAGTTCGTGCGCTCCGCTTCCAGTGGCCCAGGGTTCAGATCCTGGGCGCGGACATGGCACCGCTCGTTAGGCCATGCTGAGGCGGCATCCCACATGCCACAACTAGAAGGACCCACAACTAAAATACACAACTATGTACCAGGGGGCTTTGGGGAGAAAAAAAAAAAGCAGGAAAAAAAAAGATTGGCAACAGTTGTTAGCTCAGGTGCCAATCTTTAAAAAAAAAATAAAATAAAAAATAAAGAAGAACCAACTGGAAATTTTAGAGCTGAAAATATAATATCTGAAATTAAAGCTCAGTGAATGGGCTCAACAACAGAATGGAGGAAACAGAGAAAAGAATCAGTGAACTAGAAGATACAGCAACAGCAGTCACCCATTCTGAACAAGAGAGAAACAGACTTAAAAAAATCATCTCAGGGACTTGTGGGACTATGAAAAGGATCTACCATTGTGTCATCAGAGACCCAGAAACAGAGGAGAAAGAGAGGGAGGCTGAAAAGTTCTCAAAGAAATAATGCCTGAAAACTACCCAAATGTGGCAAGAGACGTAAACTTCCACACGCACACAAGAAGCTGAGCAAACTCCAAACAGGATGAACCCAAAGACAAAGCCCGAAATAAACACACAACTCCCTGTGACCCAGAAACTGCACTCCCGGTCATTTTCCCCAGGGAAGTGAAGACTTGTGTTCACACAAAAATCTGTACACGAATATTTATAACAAATTTATTTGTAATGGCCAACAACTGGAACCAGCATAGAATCCTTCAACCGGGGAACAGTTAAACAAACTGTGGTACACCCATACTTTGGAATTCTACTCAACAATAAAAAAAATATGAACTACTGATGCATGCAGCAACCTAGACGAATCTCCAGGGGATTATGCTGAGTGAAAAAAACAATTCTAAAAGGTTATAGACTGTATGATCCATTTATATAACATTCTTGACATGATAAAATTACAGAAACGAGGGACAGATTAGTAGTTGTCAGGGTGTAAGGAGGGGTGGGGGTACGAAGGAAGTGGATGTAGTTATAAAAGGGTAACATGAAGGATCCTTATTGTGATGGAAATGTTCTGTATCTTGACAGAACAATGTCAATATCATGGTTATGATAAAGATGTTACCATTCAGGAAAACTGGGTAAAGGGTACATGAGATCTCTGTTTTATTTCTCACAACTGCATGTGAACCTATAAATATCTCAAAATAAAAAGTTTAATTTTAAAAAATCCACCTGAAAAATGTTTTTTAAAGATTTTATTTTTCCTTTTTCTCCCAAAGCCCCCCTGCACATAGTTATGTATTTTTAGTTGTGGGTCCTTCTAGTTGTGGCATGTGGGACGCCGCCTCAGCATGGCTTGACAAGTGGTGCCATGTCCACGCCCAGGATTCGAACCAGTGAAACCCTGGGCCACCGAAGCAGAGTGTGCAAACCTCACCACTCAGCCATGGGGCCAGCCCCCTCACCTGAAAATTTTTAAATACCTTTGTAAATAATTTCACGTAAAAAAAAGAAAAATGGAAAATACAATCTTTATCTCTTAAAGCTCATTATATTGCAAGTAACAATTCCAAAACCAGTTGGTTTTTTAAAAAATAAGAGGATGTTTGGCTCACTGAACTTCAGAATTGGTTTGATACAGCATCTCAATGACGCCAAGGACTTGGTTTCTTTCCATTTTTTTCATTATAACTTCCCTGACATTAGCTTCATCCTAAGGCCAGATGTCCATGCGAACACAAGATAGATGCCAACAGTTCACCTGGGGTCACATATTTCCTTGTCAACATCCAAAGAAAGTATGTATACCTCAACCATCCAACAGAAGTCTTGGGCTTTGTTGTGAAAGGACCAACTTACTTCCTGCTTCTATCTCTGGACCAGTCACTCTGACCATGGGATACCCTGACCAGCTTATATCAGGGTATTTGTTTGGGCCCTAAACTGTGTCAAAGGGGAGGCAGTCTAGTGACTGACTGAGGTCCGCTCATACAGCTGGGTTAGAGTCCTTCCCACCAAAAATCCTAAGGATGGGGTAGGAGTAATTTCTCAAAAAAAGGGGAAAAAGTTGAATGGATCTTGAATAGACTTCCAACCAATGTCTTCTGCACAAACTCTTTACAAATGAACCACAACTAGAGCATGGAATTGGATTTCTTCAGACGCATGCAACAGAAATCAACTCTACCTAACTTAATCCAACAGAGACTTCTTGGAAAGATGCAGGAGCTCGCTGGGGTCTAAGAGAACACTGACCATCTAGGACGGCTCAGAAATCAGGTGGCTCTGGGGGCCTTAGCAGCAGGAACTGCTCTACAGCTTTTCCTGAGCACTTTGGAGAATGAATGAAGTCCGGTTCTGTTTTCTTTTCTTTTGTCACTTCATTCGCCATTTGAAGTCCTAGGAGAATGAGTAAAGTTGTCTATCATTAGGTCACATCCCTGGGCTGAACTCAGGTGGTGACGAGAAGAATCTAGTGGAAGGAACTTCCAAAGACATTTTGGTCTCCAAAGTGAGAGGTCAGAGTGCCTACTTCTATAGTCCCATCAAGTTTTCACTCATGTGGGGAGGTGTAATCTCCCAAAAGGAAACTGGGGTCCTCTTATCTAAGAGGAATGGATGCTGGATAAAAAAATTACAAATATTCACCTTAGGTATTACATGATAAGACACGTGAGATGGCACAAGAAGGAAAGATTGAAAATAAGTGAACTAAGATTTCAACTCAAGAAGATAGAAAGAGAACATGACAATAAGCTCAAAGTATGAGGAATTATTAAAGATAAAAGTAGACATTTGTCATCAAATACAAAAAAACCCCAGCAATTGACTAGTAAAACTAATAAATCTGGTTATTTGACTAGTCCAATAAAACAGACCAATCTTTGGCAAGTCTGATGAATAAAGAAAGGGAGGGAGAAAGGAAGAGAGACAGAAAGAGGAAAATACAAATAAACAACATTGGGGTCATAACTATAGATAAGGAGATTTTAACAAGTGTTGAAAGTATAAATGTTCAAACTTGCAATAATAAATTTGAACAGTCACACGAAATAGATATTTCATTAGAAAATATCAATCACCACAATTAACTCGAGATGTGGAAACTTCAACAGACTTACTATAATTACAGTAGGAATTAGAAAGGTATTTGAGGAGGTATTCCCCAAATGGCATCAGGTCTAGATGGTTTTATAGGTGATTTCCACCAAACCTGCAGAGAACAGAAAATCTCTATGATTTCTAACTTTTCCGGAGAATATAAAAATTTCCAACTTATTTTACAAGGGCAGCATAACTCTAATAACAAAACAAACAAACAGAAAAAAATGAAGGCCCTCAAAAGGAATCTACAGATCACTCCTATTTTCTAACTTAGATGTAAAAGTTCTGAATAAAATGTGAGCACGCCAAGTTAGAATTATATTAAAAGAATAATCCATAATGGCCAATTAGGGTTAATCCCAAGCATTCAAAAATGCAAAATTAGAAGAAATTCGGGACATTGACACTTGAAGAAAGTAAAACATAGGATCGTTTTAGTAGGTGCTAAAGCATATGAATGTCTTTTCTGTCGGCCAAATCTTTCAACTTAAGAATCTTTGGAGAAGCAGAACTGCCTCCTGTTAAAGAAGCTGAAAATGCCAGATGCTTGCTTCCCTGGCCTTCCTTGCAGCTGGGCCACAGGTGCATGACCAGTCAGACTCACACCCAGACTTTGAATCGGGAGATGATATCACAAGGAGTAAGGGTGCTGCAGGATTCTCTCTCTGCGACAGGGAGGTTGTGCTGGCTCAGCAGCTGGAGGGGTGCAAGCTTCAGTGACCTGGTCTTGCAGCAGGAGCAGAGTTTTGCTCACCAGACTGGTTCTGCAGCCTCATTCTGGGCCCTGTTCCTGGCTGACATACTTCCAAGTCTGGTTCTCTAGCCCTCACTGACAAGTCTGTGAAGTAGCCAATGTAATTTTTTTTCAATTTTTCCTTTTTCTCCCAAAGCTCCCCGGTACATAGCTGTGTATTTTTAGTTGTGGGTCCTTCTGGTTGTGGCATGTGGGATGCTGCCTCAGCATGGCTTGACGAGTGGTGCCATGTCCGCACCCAGGATTCGAACTGGTGAAACCCTGGGCCGCTGAAGCAGGGTGCACAAACTTAACCACTCGGCCACGGGGCCGGCCCCCACCAATGTATTTTTAATAAACTCCTTTTCAGCCTAAATTAGCCAGAACATTTTCTGTTGCTTACCACTAAAAACTCTAACTGATACAATGCAGCAAAACCCAACAGCCTCAGGGCCCTTACTCCACGTCATGGCCTCTCTCTATGCAACTTCCCACCTCACTTCCTGCTGCTTACAGTCTCATTTTCTCTACATTTTCAAATACATTTTGCAGCCAGCAAATTATACAAACAGCAAGTCTATGGATTAACTGCATCTGGCTCAAGTGTCCACCTCTTGTCTGCCACCAGTGGGGAGCAGACAGGGGCAGGCTCATGTGGTTGCATGGTGCTCCTCCTGGGGGACAGGAGGTGGGACATTTTCCTCATTAGAAAGGGCAGTAGGGGCTGGCCCCACAGGATAGTGGTTAAGTTCAGTGTGCTTCTCTTTGGCGGCCCGAGTTCACAGGTTCGGATCCTGGGCACAGACCTACATACAAAATAGAGGAAGACTGACAAAGACGTTAGCTCAGGGCTAATCTGCCTCAAGCAAAAGAAAAGAGAGAGGAGGGCCGGCCCGGTAGTGCAGTGGTTAAGTTTGCATGTTCTGCTTCAGCAGCCCGGGGGTTGCCGGTTCTGATCCCAAGTGCAGACCTACATACCACTTGTCGAGCCATGCTGTGGTAGGCATCCCACATGTAAAGTAGAGGAAGATGGGCACAGATGTTAGCTCACTGCCAGTCTTCCTCAACAAAAAGAGAAGGATTGATGGCAGATGTTAGCTCAGGGCTAGTCGTCTTCTTCAAAAAAAAAAAAAGAATGAGAATGATCTCGAGTGAAGTGTGGAGTGTTAAGAGATGGAGCTGGACAGGTAGGAAGATCAGATCACACAGGATCCTGTAGGCCATGTTAGGGATCTAAGACTTCCTCCTGAGAGCTATAAGGAGCCACTGATGAGTTTCAAGCAGTGGAAGGATATGAGCAAATTTGAAGTTCTGAAGGACCACTCCAGTGGGGAATGGGGAGAAGAAGGGAAGTCAGAAAGCTGGGAGACCAGCTGGGAGCTGAGCAGTGAAGCAGTAGAGACAAGATGGCCCCCTGGATTAGGAATGGTGGCAGCGGGGATGGAAAGAAGTGGATTTGAGAGAGATTAGGAGGTAAAGTCAGTGGGACTTGGTGAGAGGTTGGATGTGGGAATGAAGGAGGGGAGGCATTAGGATGACTGCCAAGGATTTTGTTTGTATTGACTGAATGGGTAGATAAATGAGTAGATGAGGGTACCATTTCCCAGGCTGGACAACACAAGAGGATAAGCTATTTGGAAAGAGATGACGAGCTCAGGTTTGAACATATTGTTTTAGTGCCTGTGGGACATCCAAGAAATTCTAAAGGCAGTGGGGTATATGTGTTTGGGTCTCAGGAGAGGGGTCTGGGCTACAGATAAAGATTTGAGAGTCACTGGGGTTGGGGTGGTAGTTGAAGGCAAGGGCATGGATGAGGATAATCTCAGGTGTTTGTATAGCATAAGAAGAGGGCCAAAGGCCAAACTCTGGGGGAAGGTTAATTTTTCTTAAAGGACAGAGGAAGAGGAATCCACAAAGGAGATTGAGAAGGGCCAGCTAGAGAAGTAAGAGGAAAACAAGGAAAATTAGTGCCATGAGTCCCAGGGTGGGAGTGGCCATGGGGATGCAGGCTGCAGAAAACAAGTAAGATCATAAAGGAGAGGTGTCCAGTGGATGCAGAGGAGTGGGGGGCACTGGCGACCTTGGCAATAACTAACCCAATGGAGTGGGGCTTGGGGGGAACCAGACTAGAATGAAGACAGAGGGAACAAGGATTAAAATTAGGCAACTCTAAGAATGTAGCTGTGAAGGGGAAGTGAGAGTGGCAGCTGGAGAGGTTTTTAAGAGCTGGATGAGAGTGGTGGTTGGAGGAGTCACTCTCAATCTCCCCAGTGTAGAAGGAAAGTGGGAAAGAGTAGAGCCAAAAGAAGGGCTTAGGGGAAAGTTGTGGAAGGAGGTGATAAGGGCCTATGTCCGGGAGGGAGACTGTTCTGCAGGTCACAGGAGTCCCTATCAGGCTAGCATTTCCTCTCAGTCCCCACCCCCTTCCTGCCTTCCCTGGAGCTGGAAGAGAGAAGAACCGAGTCACACCCTAGAAGAAGCCCTGTGCCTTCAGAGGTCTTCTGCCTGCCTGTAAGCTGGGCTTGGGGCTGGGGGAGGGGGGGTGAGGGAGGGTTAAGAGCCAAAGACCTGGAGCTAGCAGTTTAGGCTTTGGGGGGCAAGGGTAGGAGAGGGGAGTGGAGAGATTGGGAGGTGTGGGAGCTGAGTTTCTGGAAGGGATCCTGGAGGCGGCAGTGGGGGCTAGGGCCTGGGGGAATAATGCTGGGGGCCAGTGGGCTGCCCACTCAAGCCCCCCTCGCCGACAGGTCCCCATGCCTCTCCTCTTCCTGCTGCTCCTGCTGCCAAGCCCTTCACACCCCGAATCTATCTGTGAGGTCTCCAAAGTGGCCAAGGTGGAAGTGAACTGTGATAATCGGAGGCTGAAGACGCTGCCTCCCGATCTGCCAAAAGACACAGCTATCCTCCACCTGGATGAGAATCCCCTGGGCAACTTCTCTACGTCCTCCGCGGTGTTTCTGACTCACCTCACTCAGCTGTACCTGGTTAAATGCCAGCTGACCACGCTGACGACTGACAGTATGCTGCCACTGCTGGATACCCTGGATATCTCCCACAACCAGTTGAAACGCCTGCCCTTGCTAGGACAAGCACTGCCAGCACTCACTACCCTGGATGTCTCCTTCAACCAGCTGACCTCCTTGTTTCCTCATGACCTGAATGGCCTGAGCAAACTCCATGAGCTCTCCCTGCGTGGCAATAAACTGAAGAGTCTGCCCCCTGATCTATTAAGGCCCACACCCCAGCTGAAGAAGCTCAATCTGGCTGAGAACAGGTTGCAGGAGCTGCCCCCTGGGCTCCTGGATGGGTTGGAGGACCTCGACACCCTCTACCTCCAACAGAACTGGCTGTACACAATACCAAAGCGCTTCTTTGGGGACCTCATCCTGCCTTTTGCTTTTCTCCACGACAACCCCTGGAAGTGCAACTGTGAGATCCTCTATTTCAAGCGCTGGCTGGAGGACAATGAGAAGAATGTCTACCTATGGAAGAATGGTACAGATGTCAAGGCCATGACCCCCAATGTGGCAAGTGTGCAATGTGACAACCAACCCGTCTACACCTACGCAGGGGAGGGCTGCCCCACCGCTGGTGATGAGGACATAGACTATGATGACTATAGAGAGGAGGTGACGACCATGAGGGGTATGGTCAGCTTCTCTACCAACACTGAAGCCAATACAACCCACCAAGGCCTACTCTACTTAGAACCTAGTGCTTCTCTACAGAGCCAAATGCCCTACTTGCCCCCAGCTGAAGAGTCCACTAAGAAACAGACCACATTCCCATACATCACAGAATTCATCAGATTCTCCAAAATGTCAAAACCCCCTACTGAACCCACCACAATGCCGACCACCCCAGAGCCCACAACCCCAAGTACCCCAGAACCCACCACCACCCCCAGTACCCCCCAGACCACCCCCGCGCCCACCACCACCCCGACCACCCCAGAGCCCACCACCACGCCGACCACCCCAGAGCCCACCACCCCAGAGCCCACCTCAGTCACTACTAACTTAGAATCCACAAAACCCAAGACCGATAGCAACTCCTTGATGGTCCTTGGGATGGGTCAAGAGAATTTGGATAGCTCTAGAAATGACCCTTTTCTCAACCCTGACTTTTGCTGCCTCCTCCCCTTGGGCTTCTACATTTTGAGTTTCCTCTGGCTTCTCTTTGCCTCTGTGGTCCTCATCCTGCTGCTGACCTGGGTCCAGCACGGGAAACCACAGGCCCTGGACTTTGGCCAGTCTGCTGCCCTGGCCACGGCCACACACACCACACATCTGGAGCTGCAGAGGGGAAGGCAAGTGACTGTGCCCCAGGCCTGGCTGCTTTTCCTTCAAGGGTCACTCCCCACTTTCCGCTCCAGCCTTTTCCTGTGGGTACGGCCTAATGGCCGCGTGGGGCCCCTGGTGGCAGGACGGCGGCCCTCTGCCCTGAGTCTGGGTCGTGGTCAGGACCTGCTGGGTACAGTGAGCATTAGGTACTCCGGCCACAGCCTCTGAGGGGGGTGGTTTGGGGACCTTGAGAGAGGCTCTGATGGGCTTTCCTACTAGGATCTAGCTGGAGGGGGGGAGGCGCTGTGAGGGGGAAAGGAGCACAGGGTCAGTGGAAGGTCTTCATTACTTTTCCTTCGTCAGAAGCCTCCTCTTCACACCACAGGCACACAACCCAGACCCACAAGTCAGGAGTAGTGAGATGGAGTGGGGTGGCCCACAGAACCAAGCTCCCAATGCCACATGGTTTTGTTTTGTTTTTCCCCACTTTTGGGGTTACTACCCCATCACTTTTGGGAAGTTTTAGGAAAAAGCAAATAAATAGAATAGGGCGTGGTTCTGACATGTATCTGCATTTTGAAGAAAACTTAGAAAGAGATTTATCAAGATGTGAGCCCTGATTCTCTGGGTAGGATAGATATGGGTGGTTTTTCATTTTCCTCTGCTTAGCATTTTCTAGTTTTCCACCATCGTGTATTATTGGTATAATAAAAAATAATTTAAAGAAGAAAATTTGGTTTCTTTTGGAGAGGGAGAGTGGCTGGGGCACTGTCACCAGCATCTCACAGCCCCAACTGCCCCCTGCATGCCTTACGCTACTCGCCCAAACAGCTCTAGTCTGAGCCTGCACTTCCCCCACCTGGTGCCTCCTTCTCTCCTCCAGGGGTGACCACCCACCAGGCCACCCCAAGCTCCAGGTCCAGCTCAAGAACCATGTTTCCCTGGAGCTTTGTGACATTGCTGAGGCCTGCCTGCAGCCTGCAGCATTAGGAGCGAAGGTGGGTGTCTGTTCACACTTGTGGCCTCAGAAATGCAGCTCTCCTGCTCTGCCCAGGTCAGAAGGACAGAAGGGTGTGGGCCTGGTGGTGTGTGCCACCTTGGTGGGTTTTACTGAATAGTCCTGGGTTTCCTGCTGTCAAGCTAGGACACAGACAAATGGAACCCACTGCTCTCCATTGTGCAATAGATTCTGCCATTCCCTTTACCACGCTGGGTGGGGCTTTCTCTGCAATCCAAGGACTGGGGCCCAGAGAATGGGAGTGAAGCCTGAGCCTTTCTGGCTCCACAGACCCCCTCCTCCAGACGGTGTTGGAAGAACCTTCTTATCTTGAAAACCTGACTGCATCTCTCCCCTGCTTTGAACTCTTCTCCCGGTAGAGGACAAACTCTTGAGTTTGGCGATCAAGGACTTCTGTGCACTGACCCCCACCTCACAGTTCAGCTTTGACAGACTTCACAACCTGTGCTCCAGCTATTTCAAACTTTGCATAGATCACCTGTTCCCCAGCATTTCTCCTCTAAGCCTCTGCTCTCAGATCAGCCAGAAGTGCGGCCCCATCCCCTTCCCCGACCAGCCTAACTGCTACTGTGCACAGGTCTCTCCTCCCCCAGGCTGGGCCAGGTGCTCCAAGTAATGGTCTATTGCTACACTCCCAGTTTCCCAACTGCTCCTGTGTCATCTTCCCTTCTGGACCTGGAACTCCTTAAGAACAAGGTCCAGCCTCCAAGTGTCTCAAAGTGGCCACTGTGGCCCAGGCTAGCATGTGCAAGGAGGGGGTAAGCAGAGACGCAGAGGTGGGAGGGCCCAGCAGGGACGCCAGGCGGCGAGGCACCACCTCCTCTTCTATTGAGGAGGCCCTGCCAAGGGGGAAGCTCCCACCTGCTGCCTGCCTGTCCCCTGGCCTGGCTCAAGGCCTTCGGGCCTCCCGCTGCCCAGCCCTCCTTCCAGTTGACCTTCCCATGCCCTTTTATGCCCCAAGAGGCTGTTGGGCTCCTTGAGGGCAGGGCCTGGGAATCACACATCTCCTTCTAAAGAAACAGATAAGGCAGAACTCCCCCCAGCCGGGGGCCCAGATCAAGTCTCTAATACCACCCTCGCTTTCCTCAAGCCTCCAGGCTTTGGGGTCCTGCCCCTGCATTCCCACAGGCCGGCTTCCCCTCAGAGCCTCTTGATTCCCTCCCTTCTCAGGCTGCAGAAGCAGTCACAACCCCAGAGGCTTTTTCCTGGGAGAACGTGAGCCGACTCATGCATCTGTCTGTGGCAAGTGGCTAGGAAGAAGCCCCCAGGGCCTGAGTCTTGGTTTTCCTCACCCGGTCAACTGCTGCAGCAAGACTCATTTACATAGCATTTGCGTAAAACCAGCGGGTGCTTGTCTTTAATAATTTTTCTTAAAAACTCCAGGTCCTGTTCTTCAGGAGCAGCTGCTTCTTTGTCCAGTCTCCTCTCCCACCTGCCCCCACAACTCTCCAGATTTGGGGTGGTGTCATCAATCCAATTTATTGATTACGTCCTCAGTGAGGTGCAGGGAGGGCCACGTCCTCCCCCTGCAGACCCTTTGACCATCTTGACAGCTTCTGCTCTCTCCTGTCCCCTCGGCTCTGCCTCGGTTTCCCCACTGAGAAGGGGCGGATCTTTTGCTGTCCTATGTGTCCTGAAACTAACACCCAAGAGGAGGCCAGAAATCCTCAGGGAGTCTCCCAACTCCCCCCAAGGCACCGGCAGGGACAGAGAGGTCATGAGGATCAGGACAAGCAGGGCAAGCTGGAGCAGGGGTGGGACAGACCAGTCCTTTACCGCAGAGGGGGCACCACACTGTGGAGGGAAAATAAATAGAGGGGCCCCGGCAGCAGAGTCCAGGCCCCCCGGGGGTGCACTGACTGCAGGAGCAGCGGGCGAGTGGGAGCCCCAGCACACCGGCTCCAGGCCCCTCGCCCGCCTCAGCCACTGAGGAAGAGACGCTTGTACGCTTTGTTCATCTGCTCCAAGAAGATGAAGGTGAGGACGGTGTGGGGGCCCAGGCGGGCATAGTACGGTGTAAAGCCCTTCCACAGGCTGAAGAAGCCCTCGTAGCGGACGACCTTCACCAGCACATCCTGGACAGGCAGGCAGGGTGCTGAGGCTAGGACCTGGCCTCTGGCGCCCTGTCCCTCCTATGCAGCTACCCTCACTGCCCTCCCAGGACATCCAATCCTCCAGCCCAAGCCCCCCGCCCTGCTTCCTCACCAGTCCATTCTTGTATTCTGGCTTCCCATCAATCATTCGCATGTTCTGGATCCTGAAGGAGAGGAGGGTAGGGGCATGAGAGACATAAAGGGGGCCCTCCTATCCATCTCCAGGCCCAGGCCCGCATACTCACCGGGTCTTGACAATGTCCACTGGCATGGAGGCAGCAGTGGTGACCAGGCCGCTGATCATGCTGGCACAGAAATGGCACAGGATGTTGTCAGAGAAGTAGCCTGGGGGAGGTGGAGCAGGGGGTGGCAGTCAGCTCGGAGCTGGCCCAGGCCAAGCTGGGAGCTGAGGGCCCAGCTCTGGACCTCACCTGAGTCCAGTAAGAACTGCTTGGATTGGGAGTAGGAGGCAAGCTGAGCAGCATTGACAACAACAGCCCGAGCCATGGTAGGGATGCAGCCCTGGGGTGGGAGAGCGGGAAAAAATCAGAGATGGCCGAGACCCGACCCCACGTCCCCCAAGTCTCCAGCCCTTTTACTCACCCTCCATAGTGTGAGAACCCCCTCCTCCCGGACAATTCGAATCAGGGCATTAAACACATTTTTGTAGCCACGGCGCTGGTCAGCTGGAAGCCTGGTGGGAAGGCAGGGAGAGGCCAAGCTCAGGATAGACCACCCTGTCCCGCAGGAGCAAAGAAAGGGAGGCCAGAACAAGTGAATGCTCTGCTCTAGATCTAGGATAAGAAATCAATCCTTTCATTCTAGATTCCAGGGAATGGGGCTGGGGGCAGGTTCAGACCTGGAACTCACCGGCCATCGGCAGTCATGCGAATAAGAGCCACCTCAGCTGGTGTTCCCACAAAGGCACCAGTTGCACCTGCAGTCATGCCAATCACAGCCTTCAGCAGAAAGCCTGGGGGTGTACCATCAGCCCCAGTCAGGCGCTCAAACAGCACGGTATAGATGCCAAGGCGAGTAGTGGTGTAGGTAGCCTGGCGCAGCAGGCCAGCTGACAGCCTGGGGAGTGAAGGGGTCAGTGCATCAGGCCAAGGTCTGGAGCTGCCAACCACACCCTATCCCTCATTTCATGGTATGCCCCCAATACCCAGTGTAAATGCCCCTCAGTCCTTCTGCCCTCAGGATGCTGGTGAGGGCATGGAAGCTGGTTTTGTATTCTCGTGTCTTGGCTCCTTCCCCACTCAGCTGCATCCGATTCTTCACCAGGTCCAGGGGTTGCACAAAAACTGTAGCTCCCATCCTGGAGGAAGACAGGGGTGGAGTCAAGGGCCAGGTGTCCCAGATCTACCAATGCCCAATGGAGCCTGGCAACAAGGGGTCACAAAGGGCAGGGCCTGCCATGCGATTGTCTCAGTGCTCAGGAGGCTGACGGGCATGTGTATGAGTCTCTGTGTGTACCAAGAGCAATGGGTCTGAAAAGTCCAGGAGAGGCCAGGCAATCATCAAAGTGCTCCATGCAGCTCCAAGGAGGTCAAGCAGTGACCTGGGACCACATGCAGTCTGACCCAGGAAGGAGAGGTGGGCACTCATGACCTGAGCCTCCACATAGTCCAGGAGAAGCCCCACGCAATGACCTGAAACCCCATACAGCCCGGCAGAGCCAAGCAATGGTTTGGGAAACTCAGGTGGCCTGACAGGGACTATGTAATAACCCTGCACGCAGCCCAGTAGGGGCCCTGCAATGGGTGAAAAGATCCTGGCAGGGCATCAAGGACCTTGCAATACTCTGGGGACTGCGCCGACACCATGCCGGCTCAGTTCACTGCAACAGACCCAAGGATGAACAGGGCCCAGTTTCTCGCACCCGTCCCATCATCCTCCTTTCCCATCCCTGGGGCCTGAGCTTACCCGGCCAGGCCCCCAAACAGGAACTTGACGGACTTAGGGGAGGTGCGGGCCTTCGCGTCCATCCCACCAGCCCCGGGACTCGCCGTCGCCGCCATCGCCACTCAATGGCCCCCGGCTCCGAGTCCCGTGCGCGCGCGGCCACGCTCGCGCCCAAGGTGACACCGCGCGCGCAACAGGGGGAGGGCGCGCGCGCGCGCACGCCCCTCAAGCTCTCACGATCAGCATAAGCTGGAAGCTGGCGCAGGCGCAGGCGAGCAGCGCAAAGGCGGCCGGGAATAAGGCGGAGCTAAAGGAGGGGCTTCAAGGATGGGTACGGGAAGGGGTGTGGCTGATTTAGAAAGCCAGAGCGGCGACGCAGTTTTCACCGAATTGGAATCGCGGGAAAATAGAGAGGAGCTTATTTGAAGATCTCGCGAGATCGAGTGAGGTAGGCGAGCCAGAGTCAGGAGATCTCTCGCGATAGACACAGGAAGATTTCAGCTGGTGGGAGGGAAGTCTGGTCAAGACTCTCGCGAGACCTGAACGTACCGCAGCGGCGGCGGCCAGAGGGAGGACAGGTTCGTAAACTGGGCAGCTCCAGGATCCCGGACACTAAGCGGGAAACGACTAGGTCGTCTTCTGGGGCTTCAGTGCTCCTTCCATCTTCACACGCACTGCCTCCACCTCTAACCTTTCTTTTAACCGGCCTTTTAGGACCGGAAGTCCTTCATCTCGAGCATCCAATGCTGGAAGCGGTCTGACTTTCTTTACCGGAAACCCTTTTCCAGGGGATAGGAAGACGGCCCACCTGGCCGGAAGTCCCACCTCCTGGAGCTCCCCCACCCTTCCAGAAGTTTTTCTATCACCTGTGTTTGCCTCTGTCCGCTTTCCCCGTTTTTATCCCTATTCCAGAAAAGGATATATTTAGTCTCCCTCCCAGCGCCACTAAACGGGTTGGATATATCACTCCCCGAGTCAGGGTTCCTTCCCCGCGCCCCCATGTAGCTGGGAAGTGGGACCTGGGGGTGGTTGGACCCCTGGGATCCTGAAGCGGGGCGGAGAGGAGGCGGAACTCCGCATCTGCTCCTGCTACCGAGACGCGGCCTCCTTAGCCTCTCCCCTCCCGCTGCCATGCACCCTGCGGCCTTCCAGCTTCCTGTGGTTGTGGCCACTGTGCTGTGGGGAGCAGCCCCCATCCGGGGGCTCATTCGAGCGGTGAGTCTGAGGGGCAGATGAGGGAAGGGCGCTCAAGAGAGAGGTGGCATGCTGAAGGGGACCATGGACTCTCTTGTCCGCAGACCTCGGACCACAATGCCAGCATGGACTTTGCAGACCTTCCAGCTCTTTTTGGGGCTGCATTGAGCCAAGAGGGACTTCAGGTGATTTTCTTACCTTTTTCCTGTTTCCCTAAATTCTCCATCCTTAGTAGGGGTTGAGGAACCTTGCCTTTTGGTAAAAGCTGGAAGTAGGAAAAGAGTCCACTTAGGAACTAAATGCACAAGCACATCCAGGGTAGAATCTAGAGGGAGAAGACAAAGTCTGCCCCTAGAACTCTAAGCCTTACAGGAAGAGGGCGCATGGACTATGATAAAAGGCAGGGCAAAGTGGTGCTTATCAGTAGAGTCTCTGGAGCTCCGTGGGTCATTGGTTCTATGTCCTTTGACAAGTTTATTCTCTCTCTGAGCCTTAGTTTGTTTTCCTGTAAAATAGGATAATAGAAATTATCTCAGGGTTATTATGGGGATTAAATTAGATAAATAGTTTTATAGTACTTCATCACAAAGACTGCCACATAGTAAGAACTCAGTTGGGTCATAGATATCAGTATGCTTGTTTGTAAGAGGAGTATTTGGAAAATTAAAGGGAGGTGTTAAAGAACAACATTCAACCAAATTAATTTTAAAGATCTTACTGGCTGTACCCAGTGATTGATGAATCGGCCAGCATCCCGTCTGGTAGATAGCAAGGAGCTCCCAAGAACTGTACAAAGTGAAAGACTTTTATAGGCAGAAGGGGACCAGACAAGGAAGTTATACTAGCAAAAAGCTGATTGTGGCAAGACCAACTTTCTTTAGGAGACAGCAGGGGTCTGTCAGGCAGATTACCTCACTGATGCTGACCAGGTAATTCCAGATTGACTGGTTTAAGATTCCATTCCTGGGGGAGGCTGAAACTGTAATTAAGTTACTTATCAAGTCTTGATTCGGTAATGGTGGGGCTTAGCACGAGTTACTACATTTTGGGCCTGTTGTCTTTTTTTTTAACAGAGGGGAGTATGTTCTGTGTGAGTATGTACCAGAGAAGGGAATGTGAAACAGAACTTGAGAGAAAGTGACATGGATGAGTGGAGAATTGAATTACAATCAGTGGGAAACTGGAAGGCAGAAGAACTTGAATCAGCTTGGATTAGGGGTATAGATTAGCTCATTTGGGACAGAGAGAGGGATATTGGGAGGGTCGGTAAAGGGAGGGTTGGATGTCATTGCATCTTCAGGAGGCTAAGAGAACAGGTAGACTTCTGGCTCAGGCCAGATGCTCAGGCCCCAGGAATGAGAAGGAAGTGAGGAATAGAAGACATGCAGCTTGTGAGAGCCAGTGTGCTTGGTGGGGCCCTGTGGGGAGCAGAACCTAGGGAGGTGAAATCCAGCTGTTGTTTGCTTTTCTTCTCCAGGGCTTCCTTGTGGAGGCTCACCCAGCCAATGCCTGCAGCCCCATTGCCCCACCACCCCCAGCCCCGGTCAACGGGTCAGTCTTTATTGCACTGCTTCGAAGATTCGACTGCAACTTTGACCTCAAGGTTGCTGAATGTGGAGTGGGAGCTGGGAAGCTGAGGGTAAAAAAAAAGCACCAGGAATGAAGGGAGGTAAGGCCCATGATGGCTCCTTATCTCCTGCCTTGTCTCCCTAGGTCCTAAATGCTCAGAAGGCTGGGTATGGTGCAGCTGTGGTACACAATGTGAATTCCAATGAACTTCTGAACATGGTGTGGAATAGTGGTAAGGCTGGGGTATTTGGACAGCTGGGTTTTCAGTAGTGCTCAGACTGAGAGATGGTGAAAGGGCTGAAAGTGTAGGGAAAAGAAGTCAGTCCTTTGGGTGGAATGGGGCAAAAGAGCCAAATGCTAGGGTTACTAAAGGATTTGAGTGGAAGGTTGGGTCCCAGTGTAATGCCCTGATCCTTGCAGAGGAAATCCAGCAGCAGATCTGGATCCCATCTGTGTTTATTGGGGAGAGGAGCTCCGAGTACCTGCGTGCCCTCTTTGTCTATGAGAAGGGGTAGGACATGTCCCTCCTTCCCCCTTTTCCTTCAGCACTTCACTGCTAACCTGGAGCCCAAGCCTCAGTGCCCCCACCATTCAGCCTCAGCCCTTCCTACTCTGCCTCTTGACTTTCTTCCCACCCCCTTTCCCATCCACGGGCCTTGTCCAGAGCCAGGTACTTTGTTCCTCTGCCTTTCCTGCCCTTCTGATACTGGTCTTCCTATTCCCAGGGCTCGGGTGCTTCTGGTCCCAGACAATAGCTTCCCCTTGGGCTATTACCTCATCCCTTTCACAGGGATTGTGGGACTGCTGGTTTTGGCCATGGGAGCAGTGATGGTGAGTAGCTCAGGGAGTATGATGGGAAGAGCCAAGGCCTTTAAAGCCAGGCTGGATCTGAAGTTGGGAGGTGGGAATGGTTTCTACTGGATTGTCCAGTTCTGTTCCCTAAGCCTGGTCCATCCACTCCCACTCTCCCCAGATAGTTCGTTGTATCCAGCACCGGAAACGGCTCCAGCGGAATCGACTGACCAAAGAGCAGCTGAAACAGATTCCTACACATGACTATCAAAAGGGTGAGGGGGATAGGGGAAAGGAGAGCCTTTCCCACAGCTTACCTCGTTTTGAAGGAATTTGAGCCCAGGAGATAAGGGGCAAAGAAAGATGGCAGGGAGAAGGTATCAGCCTGAGATGCCATTTTTCCTCCTCCTTCCCATACATACAGTGAGGACAGGATAGGAGTAGAGCAGGAGATGGAAGGCAAAAATGACTAAGTGGAATAGTTGGGGGAAATGATGGAGGCCCAAACTTGTTTATAAGGGAGAAGGTGGGGGACTGGCCCAATGGCATAGTGGTTAAGTTCACGTGCTCCGCTTCAGTGGCCCGGGGTTCACAGGTTTGGATCCTGGGTGCTGACCTAGCACCACTCGTCAAGCCATGCTGTCCGGTATCCCACATAAAATAGAGGAAGATGGGCACAGATGTTAGCTCAGGGCCAATCTTCCTCACAAAAGAAATAAAATAAGGGAGAAAGTGGAGAGAGAAGAAAAATGGAAGGAATGGGGAGGATTGAGTCTGAGAAGGAAGAAACAGGTAAGGAGGGGCTGGGTCTTCAGGCCCTGGAGCCTCCAGTGCCCATATAAGGCTGTAACAGAAGCCCTGCCCCCCCATTTCCGCTCCTCCCACTCCCTGTCTCTCCACCCTTACACCTCCCTCCAAAAAACCCACTTCCCGTCTTACCTCTGCTGCTCTTTGCTTGTCCATTCTAACTCCAAATTCCTCATGTTCTACCCTGGCCTTACCCTGCCCGTCTTAGCACTTCCAGTGGTTCTGTAAAACCAGGGAAACTAACTTTTGCAGGGTTTAGCTCCACCAGAGGCCTCCCAGAGTGAGTTCTTGTGGGCTCTGTCCAGGATGGCTCAGTAAAAAGACTCCTTTCGTCCTTAGGAGACCAGTATGATGTCTGTGCCATCTGCCTGGATGAATATGAGGATGGAGACAAGCTGAGGGTGCTCCCCTGTGCTCATGGTGAGGCCCTCACTTCCTGTGTCCAGGTCCCTGTTCCACCAGCAGGCACCAGGTGCTTCACCTCATTCTCTTCTGCAGCCTATCACAGCCGCTGTGTGGACCCCTGGCTCACTCAGACCCGGAAGACCTGCCCCATCTGCAAGCAGCCCGTTCATCGGGGTCCTGGGGACGAGGAGGAAGAAGAAACTCAGGAGCAAGAGGGTGATGAGGCAGGGGAGCCAAGGGACCACCCTGCCTCGGAACGCACCCCACTTCTGGGCTCCAGTCCCACACTTCCCCCCTCCTTTGGCTCCCTAGCCCCAGCCCCCCATGTTTTTCCTGGGTCTTCAGCGGATCCTCCAGCCTCTCCTTCCTCCTCTTCCTCTTCAGTTGCCATCCTGGTCTAATGCTCCCCTCACCCCTCCACTTCTGCTGACCTGTTTGCACAGCTCCTCCTCCTCCTCCTCCTCCCAGTCTTCTATGTTGAGAGATAGGGGACATTTCCGCCCCAGGTTTCTCCCTTACCGAACCCCATCCTTTTGAGGGGGTTGAGGGTGCAAAGGGACTGGGTCTTCACTTACTGAGTTAATAAAATTGTTTTTGTGGACTAAGGAAGGGTGAGATCCTTCTCACACAAGTGAACTTATTATCCTTTTAGTGAATTGCCCCTTTTTTGCCATAAAGGGGCAGGGGAGTGCTAGGAGACTAACCTGTAGTCATGGGGACAGCCCCAGCAGGCATTTGTTGTGACTCAAAGAGGGGGAGCCCCACCCACACATGAGGATGACTCAACTGGCCCTGCCTTTCCCGCAGGCCTGGACCCATTCTCTGTCTGGATGGCTCTATTCCATTATCCACCAATTCCTCTAGGACACTGCCGACCTAGGGCTGGAAATGCCCCCGTGGAAGGGCTGGGCCAGCTGGCTAGGTAGGCCTGAAGCAGGTGCTTAGTCCTGGAAGTAGTGCCTCAACACTCTTGCTCCTAACCCCAAGCCAGGATAAAGGAGGCAGGTACAGAGAGTGTCCTCCATCCTGACACCCAGGCTAAAACCACACAGCACCTTGTTAGTAGAATCTTTTTTATTCAGAAAAAAAACCCAAAAAACAAAAAAGTTTTCCAACCACACACAGGAGGGGTATGGGTAGGGGGAGGTGTCTGTCCATCCAGCCCCGGCCCCCAGCCCATGTGGTTTTGGCAGCAATAAGGGATGTGGGGTAATGGCCCCAAAAATAAAAATGGTGTATGTGTGTGTATGGGAAGGGAAGGAAAGGGGTGCAAAAGCAGTGGGGAGTGGTGGAGGGAAGGGACAGACGAGGTCAGTACTGGGAACGCCGCAGGTGGGAGGCCATTTCATAACATTTCTTGTTGATCATACCACCGTGGACACCTTCTTTGCCCATCAGCAGGACTAGCGCTAGAGGAAAGAGAAAGAAGGCTAGGACCCAGGTGTCACAATTCCACCCCCTGCCAGCTGTTCAGCAGCTGTCCAGCCCTGGGGCTGTAACCCAACCTCATCTCTCCCAACCCCGCCCCCCCACACACAGGCAGGCTGTCAGTCACCCTGAAACAATAGGGCTTTTCAAAAGGGGAAAATCAAGCTTAAAGGCTGGAAAGGAACCCGCTAAAATTTAGGGGTCAAAGGCGTGTAGACTGTTGACTCGTGTTAAGGCTAGAAATGGCTGTAGAGGAGCCTGCCGCCTCCGAGTTTTAACAGAAGGCTCAAAAGATGAGAGCTAAGTGCGGACTTACGACCAACAGTCTACCTCCTCCAAGGAAACAGGGAGTTTCTCGTCCGAAAAGGCTCAAGGCAGGAAGGAACTTAAGAGGTAATACAGTTCAACTTCTTTATATTACAAGATGAGGAACTGAGACGGAACTGGAGGGACTATCCAGAGTCCCAGCATCCAGCAGGCTGGGAGCCAAAGCTGGTCTGGTCCCTTCATACTGAGGAGGAACCACACAGAAAAAGCAGCCAAAAAATTAACAGGAGGAGGTACACTAGGGACCTTGGAGCTAGTAAGATTCAGAAACTCACTCTTGGCAGTCATGGTGACAGTGATGTTGAAGGTGGGGGCTCCGCCGGTGCTCTTGGTACGAAGATCCATGGTAAATTCTCCATCCTGCAGCAGTGAGTCCCGGATCACAGAACATTTCTGGCCCCCAAGTGTCAGCCCATTCACGAAAAAACTTGACCGGTCTTTGCCAACCAGGACACCAACCTCAGCTGGCTGGAAGGGGAACCAAATTAGTACACCCACCGAGTTACTATACTAAGGTTCCCATCATCTCCAAGGACCCACCTGCCTTCCACTTCCCAGAACTAGAGCCCCCCGGTGGGGAGAGGCATAGGTTATGTGCTTTGTACACAGGACTGTTAGAAGTCAGTGCACAAAAAGATTATGATCCTCAAACCTAGGGAATAGTAATAGGAAGGGACAACATGCTTCCTTTGGAGACTTAGACCTGGTTTAATAGGGAAAGCAAACCCAGGAAATAGAGGGCGAAAAGCCAGTGAGGATAGTGCAGTAACACGGAGTGGGGAGCCTTTGGATGCTCAGAACTCTCCTTCAGGAAAAGCAGAAGCGAAGAGGGGAAGGGAGGGGGCGGGCTAAGCAGGAGAAGCAGCTTTGCCCTTATTTGGTCAAAGGTTCTGCAGGAGTTGTTAGGGGCCCGGACGCCTGGGTCTCCAAGTAACCTAAGAGCTTAGGTCTAGGTTATCTATGCCCCACGATGAGGAATCAGATCCCTGGGGGCTTTCCGGGAAAGTCGGAAAACTTTTGAAGGGGGCCCGGGGCTAGACCCAGCAAGCCAGCTCTCGGGTCTAGATACCCTAGGGAACCTTTCTCCCCTCCCCCTTACACCCCAAATCCCCACATCCGGTCCCCTCCCGCCCGGAAATCCCCTTCCCCCCCCTTTTGAACTTCCGCTCCCCCTCCCCACTTCCGGGCAGTGTGGACAGGGGAGGTGGTGATGGGGACAGCAGTAGTCATCCCCTATTCCTTCACTCATACTGTCCTAGAACTTCTCACAAAGTTCCCCTGCTGCAGGCCCCGCCGGATGGCGGGAAGGGAGGGCGAGGGGACTTCCGGGATTGTTCTCACAGGAATGTTGAGTCCAACATGCCGACTTCGGGGGGAGGGGGGGCGTGTGGCGGCCTCGCCCTCTCTAATGGAGTTGGGAGGGGCAGGGAGCCCAGAGGACGGGCATAGGACCCAGGCCACGCGACTGGGGCTCCCACCCGCATAAAGAGAAACAATGGTGGAGGGGGCGCGAGCGGGCGGCCGGAAGTAGAGCTGGGGGTCCACGGGTCCCCAAGTCCCCTCTCAATCACAATCCCTGGTTGAAATTGCAGCGCGTGCCCGCCTCGCCCTGGAGGAGGCGGAAGTGGGCCGCCGCACCGGGCGGCGCGCCCCTCCCCGCCCTGTGCCCCGGATGTAACGCCCCGTCGCAGAAAGCGGGGCGGCGGGCGGGACGGGCACCGCCGCCTGGGGCGTAGGACTTGGGGGGCAACAGAGGGACCCGTTCACGTGCAGCCGCCATTCATGCCGCTTCCTGGGCAAGGACCGGGTCACGGCCATTCGCTGCCCTCCCCAGACCGCGCCCGCCCCCACCCAAGTCCCTCCCTCAGCGTCCTAGCCCGGCCAGTGCCCCAGACCGCGCAGGCCTCGCAGTACCGTGATGTTGACGAAGGTTTTCCCGGGGACGGCGGCCCAGACGGAGGGCGAGTCCTTATAGCCCACGATGGCCGCGTCCTGACAGGTCCCGTCCGCCATGAGGTTGTCGATGTAGGCGTTCCACCCGGCCATGGCGCTGCTGCTGGGGCTGCTCTCGGCGCTGCTGCTGGGGCCGCGGGCTGGGCTCGGGCTGCCTCGGGCTGGCGGGCGGGGGGAGGCGGAGAGCTTGGGGCACGCGCTGCTGTCCGGACCGCGGCTCTGCTAGCTGTGCAGCAGCCCTCGCACCGCCACTTCCTGCTCCTCCCCCCCTCCTCTAGATTTTTATTTGCAAAGGGCGGTAGGGGCGGGGCCTGCTCCCCGCTCCCTCCCTCCCCCCTCTTGCCTGCCCAGATACCGAACTTTGCAAATGCAATTTTAAAAATCCCTCCCCCTATTGCAAAATTTGCAGAGTTCGAGTGAAAGCAATGTCAAAGGCTGGGGGGGGGGGGGCAGGGAAAGGTTAGGGTTTGGGCTCGCTCCAGTTCTCATTGAATATAAACTAGTCTTTGGGATAGGGGAAGGGAGTGAGCCGGAGGGAGGAAAGAAAGTGAAAGGAGGAAGAATTAGCAAGCTGCAAATTTAGCAAATTAAAGAGGGTTTGGGGAACTCAGGGTTAAATGGAACGACTCCCCCTTCCCCCACCTCCGCCGAAGGGAAGGAACGGCGGGTGGCGGCGGCGCGTGCGCCCGCGCCCGCGCCTGCGCCGGGGCCGGGTGGGAAGGCGCGTGGGGCGGTTGGGGCCGGCGGCCGGCTTCGCGGGCGCGCGCCGGGCGCCTCTGGCCGGACCGATTTGGACCCGCAAGCCAAGGAAGGCGGGCCGGGGACGTGTCTCCCGCCGGGCGGAAGGGGCGGGGGCGAGGCGCGCGCGTTACCGCTTCTCCACTCTTGATTTTATTTATTCAAGAAACAAGGGAGCTAGGGGAATTTGACAAAATAGCCTAGCCGTTTACAGAGTTGAAGGCATCCACTGGGGACACTTGTGTCCCCAGCATCTCCGTGGGTGGCACAAGTTGGACTCACTAGAGCCCACTCCCATTCCAGGGGATTATCCCTTGCTGGATCAGTTCCAGCCCCGAGCCCCACAGCGACGTCCCAGCCCCGCCCGTCCCCTGGCCAGCAGTTTGGGTCACTAGCCGTGCCTCTTGGCCCGTCTCTGCAGAGGTCACTGGGCGCGGGCGCCCACGAGGCGAGACGGACGGGACTATTTTTCAAGGCGGAAGAATACTAAGAAGTTTCAAGATTTGCAACTTTTTCAAGAAGGGGAAAGTCCCTTCTACTTTGGACCAGTTGGGGTTTTTTTTCTTCTTCTTTTTCAGTAAAACTTATGCTAAGAACTTGCGTGCGATTAGTTCTCTCGCCTACAACTGGGAAGGGGGTGGGGCAGGACCTCGCGGCGGGCTTAGGTGAATTGGTCTTCCCTGGCCAGTCTGGCCGCCGAGGGGCTGGGCCGCTTCCGGTCCCTCGGGGGAGGGGCGCCTCCGGGGCTGGCAGGGGCGTCGTTTCTGTCTTCCTCCCGAGTCCGGCGTGGTTCCCTGCGGCCACTCCGAGCCCTTTGGGCATCCGATGCCCCCCGAGCCCGTGTTCCTCGACAGCCGGCGTGGCTGAGTCACTGGCCCGCTAGGGCAGGGCCACACTCAGGCACGTGGCAGCGCTCCCCGCCCGCCATCTCCTGACCTCTCACCTGCCGCACCCCCTACTCCCGGGTGGAAAAATCCCGGGAGGGAGCGGCCAGAGATAAGGGGGGAGGGGCGAGATGGGACATGGGGGGAGGGATCCTGGGGTGGGGGCTGACAGGCAGACTCTGCGGGGCCGGGAGGGGCACTAGGAGAGGGCCGCGGGGGTGAGTCACCGGGCGCGGGCCGCTCCGGCGCCGGCGGGAGGGACCTCCGAGTCGGGGGCGAGGAGCCGAGGCGCCCTGTGACCCTCGCCGGCTGTCCGGCCGGCCCGAGCCTCGGCGTGCCTCCCTCTCCCGGCCAGGGCTGCTGCAGAACTCGGGGCAGCCCCACACTCCCCCCAGGCCCGCCCAGGCGGACACGGTTACCGAATGCAGAGACCCACCTCCCTGCAATGCTCCGAGCGGACCGCCGGACTGGCCCCGGGCGTTCGGACGCTCACAAAGGGCCACTCCCCTCCTCCCGTCCATTCATTTTTTTCACTCCTGATTCAGCATCATTCATTGATGGGCTGGGACCGCGCCCTGAAGTGCCCGCAGTCGTTAGGGAAAGGGGCTCCTGACTGACAGTCTCCACGCACGGCGATAAGTGCTGTCCTAGCGCTATCAGCAGGGAGCCGCGCCAACTTTGAGGGCCCGTCTAAATTTGGCTCCCTGCTCCCTTCTCCACCCTCTTGCTGGCCTAGAGAGGGTAGGATGGGATGGAGCCCAGAGAGGCCGCTATGAGGACCCTGAGAGGTGAGACCCTCTCGCCTTCGGAGTCGGGGGTTCAATTTTAGACCTCAGAGCTTGCCCAGAACCCCCAGCCCCCTCCCCTACTCAGGGCAGAGGCAGCTCTGCGCCCGCCAAGTGAGCTGAGCATGTGTGGATGTCAATCCTGCAGCCCCTCTTCCAGGCCCCCTCCCCAGTCCTGCAGTGCTCAGGTTACTCGTGGCCTTTCCTAAAGGGCAGTCGTTCCTCTTTAACCTTTGCAAAAGGGGAATATAATCCTGGGGAGGGGAGAGACCCCCCTAGTCTGAAGTCCCTCCCCTGCTCCTCCCCAGTGGTAGAATTAAAAGTAGGGACTTTACTGGGAGACAGAGAGAAAGGATAGGAGTGATTGGCCTTTGGGAAGGGGGCAGGTGCCCAGGGCCAAAGGCTTCTTTAGGCTGTAGTGGGCACTTGGCTACCAGCCCAGTGTGGAGGGGGAGGATGGAGAGGGAGAGAGGCGGAGCTGGCTGGGGGACAGGGAGGCTCGGGGATAAATGCCCAGCCTGAGAGGGGGTGAACTGACTGTGTCCCAGCTGCCACCAAACTCGGAGCTCACCTCAAACTTCCAGTGAAGACAACCCAGGTCTGATGAATCTTTCATCCCCGGAGGATGGGCCTTGTAAAGGGCGCGGGTGGCGCTGGCTTGGAGCAATCGGGGGAAACGTCGGCTTTTTTTCCTCCTGACACTGGGAGTGCTTGAGAAAGACTGGAGGGGTTGGAGCAAGCAGGATGGGAGTACCCAAAGAGAGGGAAATGAGACTGAAGAGAGGCAGGCAGAGATGGCGACAGAAGAGTAGTCAGAGTTGGAGGCAGGGGAGGAATTTGGGGCCCCTCGAGGATTTGGAGAAGACTGAGGAGCAGGAAAATGAGAACCAGAATAACAGGAGAGGATTTGCGGGCTAGGAAGCCATGGAGAACAGATTGCTTTACCAGAGGGTGCGGGGAGAAGGCATAAGTGCAGCCCTGTGGGAGATGGGGGTTCAGGGAGTAGTGGAATCTGGGGAGTCAGAAAAGAGAGGCCCCTGGAGTCTTAGGATGGGAGGGTGGAATAGGAGCTGTTCTGAGTGGGGGAGGGGGCTCGCCTGCCTCTTTGGTCTGTGACCTTTTTGTGGGATATTTTTAGCTCCAGCACCTGCCTTCTTGGGGTGGGGAAGACTCTTAAAGGGCAAGGGATTTTGGGTTCCTTAAGGGATCAACTGTTCGCACTCACTCACGTCTCCTGTCCTGCAGCCATGGCCATGCAGAAAATCTTTGCCCGGGAAATCCTGGACTCCAGGGGCAACCCCACGGTGGAGGTGGACCTGCACACAGCCAAGGGTAACATAGGCCCATTGAAATGGTTTGCCTTGGAAGACCCTCAACCCCATCAGGCCTTTGTCTCCCATCTCTGTGCCACAACCTCTCCTTTTTCTGGGATCCCCTTCCCCAGAGTTCTTCCCAGGCCTTCCTCTTCTAACCCGCCTCCCCAGCGAGGAGAAGCAGGAGTGTCTGCCTCCTGCCCTGGGCTCAGAGGATACTTCGGCCCTTAGTGGGTGGATGGGGCTCCCTGTGATCTTCCAATTCCTCCTGCCCCAGGCCGATTCCGAGCAGCTGTGCCCAGTGGAGCTTCCACAGGTATCTATGAAGCTCTGGAACTAAGAGACGGAGACAAATCTCGCTACCTGGGGAAAGGTGAGGAAAGACCGACGCTGGAGGGGCCTGTGTGGGGGGTAGGTTTGAGGACAGGGGCACACAACGTCTGCATGGGGTGGAGGACTGGGGTCCACAGGAGGAGACCTGATGGAATCAGAGAGCTGAACCCCACCTCTGGCCTTTCTAGGGGTCCTGAAGGCTGTGGAGCACATCAACAAGACTCTAGGCCCTGCTCTGCTGGAAAAGGCAAGTGGAGGAGCCTGCATCCCCCTCCCCCATGCCCCTGTCGCTTCATCCCAAGCAGCTCATGCCTGGGAGAGGCCAACTATTCCATCTCCCCAGACACCCGCGCTTCCCCTTCCTCTGGCACGTACCCCGGCTCCTAGGAAGCCTGACCTCTGCTCTCCCCTCCTCCAACCTGCCCTTCCAGAAACTAAGTGTTGTGGATCAAGAAAAAGTTGACAAATTTATGATTGAGCTGGATGGGACCGAGAATAAGTGTGAGTGAAGGGCTAGGGATAGGGGAGAGGGTGGGGTGTGGGAGGGGTCGGAGAGACCACGGCCGAGGTCTGGTTAGGATTATTTCTGTGTCCCATATTTTGGGGCACACCGTAGCTGGATGGACTTTTATTCATTCCACAGGCATTTCCTGATGCCTGCTCTCTGCCAGGCCTAGGCCGGTCTGTGGATGCAGACGTGAAGCCGACACATTCCCCTGGGGTGGGGGCTCCTGGGGCACATCGGGCTGCTGGGAGAGATCTATTAAGAAACTCTTAATGCCCTGTGGTTTGGAGTTCTGGATTCTTCCTGGGGTGACCAGAGGGAATGTTTGAGGAGATGACCCCAAACCCTAGGGGAACAGCTCTCATCCTTTCTTTGTGCTTGCTTCCCCCAGCCAAGTTTGGGGCCAATGCCATCCTGGGCGTATCCCTGGCTGTGTGTAAGGCTGGAGCAGCTGAGAAGGGAGTCCCGCTCTACCGACACATCGCAGATCTCGCTGGGAACCCGGACCTGGTCCTCCCAGTGCCTGTGAGTGCAGCTGCCCCTGCCAGATCCCACAGTGACAGAGTTGCCCCACCCAGCGAGGATTGCATAAGCAGCCCCTGGAAAGTCCACCTTCCAGACCCAGCTCCAAAGAAGTGGTTTCCTGAAATGGAACCTCTCCTGCTGCGGTCCTGCCCCTCCCTCTTTCCCACAAGCCAAACCTTCCCTTAAGCCTCTCTGCTTCTTCCCCTGATGTAACCAGGTCCCTCCCATTCCAGGCCTAGGCTCAATGACTCCCACTTCTCATTCTGCCCTGTACCCCAACCCCCAGATCAGATTGAGAGCTCCTTCATGGCAAGCATCTTGGCATTTCTTTGTATTTTCTTTAATCTTTGTTAAACCAAATTCCCTCTTTATAGAAACCCTTTGAATTTAATCTCAATGATAATGTTATCATTTACTGTTGCTTATGAGGCAGATTGTATGAAAACATGAGCTCTGGAGACAGGCTGCCAGGTTCCAGTCCTGGTTTTACTAGTTTCCTAGTTGTGTGATCTTAGGCAAGTTGATTTAACCTCTCTATGCCTCATTTTCCCCATCTATAAAATGGGGGAATAATAAGAGTGCCTACTTAATAGGGTTGTTTTGAGAATGAAATGAGCTAATAGAATATGTAAAGTGCTTAGCACAGTGCCTGGCCTGTGGTAAGTGCTGCAACAGTGTTAACTGTTACACACCAGGCACATGCTAAGAACTTTCCGTTCAGTTTCTCTAGTTTTCAGCATAAGATCCTGCAGATAAGCTGGTGGTATCCCCATTTTATAGAAATGAGGAAAGAGGCTCTGAGGAGTAGAATTACTCATCCGAGATCACTCAGCTGTTAGTAGGAAGCCAGGATTCCACTTCCACAAATCCCCCTAACCCTTCCTGATCCCTCACCCCCTGGCCCAGGTCTGAATGCCCTCTCCCCGCTCAGGCCTTCAATGTGATCAATGGGGGCTCCCATGCTGGAAACAAGCTGGCCATGCAGGAGTTCATGATTCTGCCCGTGGGAGCCAGCTCCTTCAAGGAAGCCATGCGCATTGGTGCTGAGGTCTACCACCACCTCAAGGGGGTCATCAAGGCCAAGTATGGGAAGGACGCCACCAATGTGGGCGACGAGGGTGGCTTCGCACCCAACATCCTGGAGAACAATGAGGGTCAGTGTCAATGCTAGAAGGGGTAGAGCCCCTGGCTCCCACAGAGAAGGGGCTGCAGAGATAGGGTGCCATGGAGCCTCAGGTCCTCTCTTGCCTCTCTCTCAGCCCTGGAGCTGCTGAAGACGGCCATCCAAGCAGCTGGTTACCCAGACAAGGTGGTGATTGGCATGGATGTGGCAGCATCAGAGTTCTATCGCAACGGGAAGTACGATCTAGACTTCAAGTCACCTGATGACCCCGCACGGCACATCACTGGGGAGAAGCTGGGGGAGCTATACAAGAACTTCATCAAGAACTATCCTGGTGAGACCCCAGGTGTTCCACTGCTGCTGCCCGAGTTCCTGGCAACTGCCCAACCCACTGACCTCAGTGCCTCCACTGCCACAAATTTGGTCCTTCCAATCCTTAGCCCCATCAAAATCCCACCCAAACTCTTCTGACCTGTCACCCCTCCATGGGGCCCTTCTAACCTTTCACCCAACTCTGCCCCCATCTCCCACCAGTGGTCTCCATCGAGGACCCCTTTGACCAGGATGACTGGGCCACCTGGACCTCGTTCCTCTCGGGGGTCAACATCCAGATCGTGGGGGATGACCTCACAGTTACCAACCCCAAGAGGATTGCCCAGGCCGTTCAGAAGAAGGCCTGCAACTGCCTGTTGCTGAAGGTCAACCAGATTGGCTCGGTGACCGAATCCATCCAGGCGTGAGTGCCTCCTGGCCTGGGGTGCACCATGGCTTCCATCTGTCCAAGCTCTGCCCACTCCAGCTACAGCCTTGCCCACTAACTCCAAGGCTGACTTTCCTCTGGCTCCTGACCCATTCCCTCCCTCCTAACTTCAAGGCTTTGTCTAACCCTTGGCCTGACCCCAAGAGCTTTGCTACTGTGACCCTGCCATGCCCCATCCCCACCCCATGCCATTCCTCTCTCCCAGATTCCACCCTTCTTCCCACCAGCATCTCAGGAGTCCAAATTCAAGATCAAGAATCTCCCCCTTCTCTCCTCCTTCCTGAAGAACTTAGTCATTACCCTCCCTGCAAAGTGCCCACTCCTCAAAACAAGGGGAGAGCGCCACCAGCCCTTGGCTTTCCCCCTGAGGAGGCCCCATTAGGCCTTATCAAATGTCCTCTCTACCTAGCTGCAAACTGGCCCAGTCTAATGGCTGGGGGGTGATGGTGAGCCACCGCTCTGGGGAGACTGAGGATACGTTCATCGCCGACCTCGTGGTGGGGCTCTGCACCGGACAGGTACTCATGGCTCCCCTCTGCCAAGCACCTGGCCAAGTTTTCTTGGGGTCCCTGGCCTCCTGCCCCTGAGTTGAATGCCACCACAGGCTGCTCCCTCAGGGCCAGGCCCAGGCCCAATCTCTCTCCAGCCTGCTGCAAACCTCCGAATCCCTCTTCCCTCCTCAGATCAAGACTGGTGCCCCCTGCCGCTCAGAGCGTCTGGCCAAATACAACCAGCTCATGAGGTACAGTGGTGCAGTGTGCCTGGCGGGGGCGGCCGACGGCTGTTGGGTTGGAAGGGCACAGCTCTGACTTTATCTGCCTTCCAGGATCGAGGAGGCTCTCGGGGACAAAGCTGTCTTTGCTGGACGCAAGTTCCGTAACCCAAAGGCCAAGTGAGAAGCCGGAGGCCCCAGGACCCCACAGGACAGATCTAGGCCTTCAAGCCCTTCTTCCTGAAATAAACAGTGGTGTCAATCAAGACAGTGGCATGCTCTTTTGTGGGAGGGAGGAGATGCTGGTCTCTGGACTGGGTAAGACAGGAGGTGGAGAGGTGGGGGCAGGAAGGGGAGAACAGACGTGGGACTTGCTGGGATGAGGAGGCAGTGAGGGACTGGTCAGAGGAAGTTGGACTGGATCTAGAACGACAAAGTTCACATTTTGGAAGGAGGCTGGGGGAGCAGGTGTCATGTGTGAAATGAAGCTGAAGAGGCACTGATGGAACATGGAACCAGCCCCAGAAGGGCAGCAGGGTGGGGGACCAAGGGTCTGACATCACCGTGAGGGGGCAGCTGGATCAGGTCTGCCGCTAAGTTGAAGTGCACGGTCTGCAGACTGCTCATCCTCATGAAGTCCGAGTGTGCTGCGAGGATGCGGTACCTAGAGCAGCTTCTTCTATGGAACGCTGAGGATCTGGAACTATTCTAAATATCTGGCATATTGACTTGTGTAATCTTTGAAATGGTCCTATCAGGTAGTTACCATAATTATCCCCATTTACACGTGAGGAAACTGAAGCACAAAAAGGTAAAAGACCTTACCTAAGGTAAAAGTAACTGGCAGAGCCAGGTGCCAAGGCTAGGCCATTTGGCTCTAGCAATTGTGCTTTTAAAATACTATTTCTGGGGCCAGCCCCATGGCTGAGTGGTTAAGTTCACATGCTCTGCTTTGGTGGCCCAGGGTTTCGCCGGTTCAGATCCTGGGCGTGGACATGGCACCACTCATTGGGCCACGCTGAGGCAGTGTCCCACATGCCACAACTGGAAGGACCCACAACTAAAAACACGCGGCTATGTACCAGGGGGCTTTGGGAGAAAAAGGAAAAATAAAATGTCAAAAATAAAAAAAAAATTAAAAGAAAAAGGATCTCGTGTAAAAAAAATACTATTTCTTATAAATCTCTATGAAAGTGCCCATATTTGGCCATCTTTGGCCTACACAAACAACAATTTTATACTTTTCAACCTAAAATTATTTCTCTTTCTCTCCAGGACCCACCTTTCTCTGTTCAAATAAACCAAGACATTGGGTCAAACAGTGTTTATTGAATGTAAAGTAACCCCAGCCCCATGGGGAAGAAAATTTCAAGGAGAATGGAGAATAATACAGATTAAATACCCACCCATGCACTCACACTCTTTCACACACACATGCACACACACACACAGACAACACATACATATCCAAGCTCCGACAGTGACAAATCAAACCCCTGCTTCCCCCAGCCTGAGTGACAGCTCTTAGGAGGTGACTCAGAGGCGGGGCTCCAGGACGGGTTCTCATAGCAGCAGCCTTGCCCCTCCCTGCCCTCTGCCCTGCCCCAGGGAGCTGGGGTGCCTAGGAGGTAGGTGGCAACTCTTCCCCGCTCTGCCGCAGACGCTTCTTGGCTCTGATCTCATTCATGGCCTCTTCAATGGAGCGTGTGTCCCTCTTGTTGGCCACAGGCACTGGGGGCAGAGGGGAAGGTGGGGAGGGCCTAGGAGGCCTGTGCTGTGGGCTCCCCACCCCTCCCCCACCATCCTGTGCTCCTCTCCCTGCCCTCCCCAGCCCCCACTGTGGCCTCACCACAGCCGTAGGTCTTGTTGGCTTGTAGCATGTGGGCTGCATCCTTGGCTGCCCCCTTGCCGATGAGGTGGCTATACTTGTCCTTGTAGTCGCTGGCGGGGCTCACCACCACAGGTCCCTGCTGGGCTGCCTCTTCCTCCTGCCGCTGGGCCAGCTCCTAGGGGTGCAGAGGTGGGGCACCGGTGCTCAGGGGCCAGACCCCAACCCCTCCCAAGTGGTGGGCTGCAGGGCTCCAAGGATGGCCGGGCATAACCCACCTTCAGCTTCCGTTTCTCCTCAGCCTTCTGAGGGTCCCACTCCTCGCCACGACGGTAGGAGTCCAGCTCTTCGTCTGAGGGTGCAAACTCCTGGGGAAGAAGGGAATAATGGGGTCACGGTTCCATATACACGTTTTATCTCATTCCTCTCCCCCAGGGAAGTACAGGCTGAAAAGGAAAGAGGAGAGAGTGGGGAACTCAGGCCTTTCACCTTTTTGAAGATCATGACATAGCGACACTCATCATCTTCCCCGAAGGAGAAGGATGTCAGGCCGGCCACTTCCACCACATCGTGTCTGGCAAGGGAAGGCAGAGGGAAAAGAGCATGGAGAGCCAGGACAGCGCCTACTGCCCTCCTCTAGCAGATTCCCCTGCTGGCCCTTTCATGCCACCCTGGCCACCCGTTTCCTGCCTCCTCCAGCCCAGAGACACTCACAGTATGCTCCTCTCTATCTTGTTCATTGGCTGAAACTTTTTCTTGATCTGCCCACTGTCTTGGATGAAATCTGACACCTCTTTCTCCATCTTGGGGGAAAAGGTAAGATAATATGAGATGATGGCTCTGCCTCAATATCCCTCTCCCCAGCTGGGCCAATGGCCTTCTCCTCCCCACCTTTCCCAGCCTCCAGGCCACTGGCTTCCAGGCTTCACCTCTCTCAAGACATTTAAAGAAAACTGAGTCCTCAACTTTCCAACCCTAACTTATTGTAAGTCCTTCCTGAGGCTGTCTTTGACCTCTCCAGTTGTTCTCACCCTTTTACGAAACTCCACTTTCTGTTGTTTCTCTTGCTCCTGTAGTTTCTTCAGGCGGGCAGCCTGCTCTGGGGGTGAGAAATGGGAGCATGAGGCCAGAGTGGAAGCATGGGTGGGGAGAGTTTGTAAAGCTTCAAAGGAGGTCTGGGGTCCACTGGGAGGTGTCAGCTGGGAAGGCAGGATTACTGGTCATTCACTAAGCATTTATTGATATTTCCTCTATATGTGGCACTGTGCTAGGCCCCGGAGTACAAAGATGATTAAGATAGCGCTTTGCACTTCAAGAGCCCACGGTCTAGTGGGAATAACAAAGATTAGAATCATGCTTAACTCCATTTCCCAACCCCACTGGGGAAACCAATTAACAAATATTTATTTAATGCCCACAACATACAAAGAACTATAAGGCACCTGCAGAGGTAAGGAGAACAGGCTAAACCCTGGCCTCAGAGAGTTTACTATCTCATTGTCTACATAGGAAAGGGGAAATTATTTCACTTCCTATATTTGGTAACACCCTCACTTCTCACTTCCACAGACAGGATGAAGCTGAAATGGCTGATCTGCCACTCTTCTCCTTTAGGAGTGTAGGTGTCCAAGGTGACCTGCAGAGGAACTCCCCACCCTTGAGTCTTCATGCCTCCCTCTCCTCTCTTCTGCCATTTCAAATCCTTTCTAACCTTAGAGCCCACTTCCTCCACAGGATCTGAATCCCTCCAGCTGCACTGACCCTCTTCCCGTTTTCCTAATCACTCCATGCCTTTGCACACCTTGTTCCTTCTGCTTGAAATGCTTTTCCTCCTCTTGTAAACTTTGAGATCTACCATGAGTCAGAGTTACTCACTGCTTCCTCTGGGGCCCAAGCACGTTCGGTTCAGACACCCACTAGAGCACGTGCTGAGAACTAACATAAGGTAACTTCTTATTTGTCTCCCCTACCAGATTATGAGCTCCTAGAAGGCAGACCCTGCTGCTCTCCTACCTAGGTATTCTCTGTGGCCGCAGGGCCCGATAGTTTAGGAGCTCTCATCTCTCTGACCTCAAGGGCTCCAACTATCAACGCATCCCATCTTGGCCACTGACTGTTCTCTACTTGGTGTGCGAATCTTCTCTCTGAATCTGAGGAGGTATAACGAGATTGTGGTTAAGAGGCACATCTGGGTTTGAAACCCTGCCACTTTGTAACCGTGCAACCTCAGACAAGTGACTAAACTGTGAACTTCAGCTTCTTAGTCTGTCAACTGCTACTGGTGAACCCCACCTAGACAGTATGGTGAACATTAACAAATTCCGATTCCCAGTACCCATTATGCTCTCTGCATCCTCAGGGCTTTCAAATGCACATCTCTGCCTGTAACACTTCGCTCCCCCTCTCACTCACTGAGTTACCTATTGTTCAGATCTCAGCTCACTGAAGACTAGGTTAGGACTCCTAGGTAGTCGGTCTCATAAAAATTATTTTTCTTTCAGAAGACTTATTAAGTTGGTTATTAAACTTCTGTGTGATCATTTCATCAGTGTTCCAGATTGTGGGCTCCTTGAGGGTACCCCGGATCCCTAGCAACCGTTCAGTAAATAATGGATGATATTTCGATATTAAGCAGCACTTGAGAACTTTGAAGGCATCCAACCTGTGGGGGAGCCGGTACCCAGGACGGGGCTTGTCCCTGTTCAAGGCCCGCAGGGTTGGGAGCTGGGGTCCTCCCCACGGCAGTCATTCTGCCAGACTCATTCACACGCCGCGCCGCGGGCAGCCCGGGGGAGGCCAGCATTGCCCGGCCGGCCGCGCCCTAGGCCGGCAACCGAACTTGAGCCCGCCTAAGGGGAAGTTACTTGGAGAACACAGGCGGGGAGACTAGGCGAATCGGGCCCGGCAGGGGCATTCTCATCCCTCCGATCAACATCACGATCCGCGCGGGCAGCTTGGGAATTTAAGGGTACAAATGATAGAAGGGTCGGAGGGAAGCAGGAGGGACCGGGTTAAATTAGGTTATAAGGCGCATACGGGCACCGAAAGGACCCAGCAACCAATGGAGGTGCTAAAGGTGGCGTGGGCCAGAGATAGGTCAAACAAGACTTCATAGGTAGACCTTTAAGTTGAGATGACCAATAGAGGTGAAAGGATTGCGGATGGGCGTGTCCCGGACCCACTTGGAAGGGGGATGGGGCGCAGGGACACGCGGGCCGGGAGGTAGGCGGGGCCGAAGAACGCCAAGGGATTGGGCGGAGTGAGGCAGCCCACCAATCAGAGCACGCGAGCAGCGGACAGGCGGGCCCGTCGGCGAATTGAAAACAAGGACTGCGGAAGGCCAGGCTAGGGAAAGAAGCAGGAGGCTGGCGCTTGGCTTCAGGTAACCAATCATCGTCCGCTAAGGACAGCGGGCGGGTCGGCTGCCCTTTTAGGGACTCTGGGGGTCTCTCAGAAGGGGCCTGTGAGGGGTCTCTCAAGGTTGAGGAGGCGGTATCGTCCAAAGAGGGAAGAGTGCAGTCCTGAGAACTGGGCGAAGAAAGGCGGTTGTGAATTTGGGATCCTCACCTCGGGCCTTGCGCCGAGTCTCCTGGTCACCGAGGCTGGGTGGCTTCTCCATGGAGCTCAGGATGGAGCCCAGTAGGTCCGCCATCTTGGGAGTGACTGAGAAGGGGCGGCGCGTCTTAAAGGGAAGGGCGAAATGCCTTTAAGGCCGGAAACACGTCGGAGGCGGAAAACCGTGCGCCCGCCCCGCCCCGCCCCGCCCCGCCCCGTCCTCCTCTGATCCCGGGCCAGGCGCGCGCGGAGACCTCCCGCCGGCGGAGGCCCCGCCCTGTCCCGCCCTCGCAGACAGAGGCCGGAGGCTGGCTGGTGCAGCGATGTTTAATGGCAATTCGTAGAAACCAAGCCCATGCACAAGTAGAAAGTGCTCGTGGAGCCGGCAGGAGGCCCCCGCCGCGCCAGGGGACCACAAGCCCGGCCGTGCAGCCCTCCCCGCGGCGCCTTAAATAGATTCTTCACTATACTCTGTATGTTACATTATGTACAAGCCCCCTCCCCTCGGGGGACGGGGCGGGACTCCGCAGCGCGTTCCTATATACACCCCCCTTTGGCCCCGAGGTTGGTGGCCAGAGTCGGGGTGACGGGGGAAGACAGGGCCAGGAAGGGAGGAAACAGACGCAAACATGCGGAGTCGGGTGGGGGCCCGGTCAGCCCTGAAACACGAGGGGCGCGCGCAGCGAAGGCAGAGGTGGGGCCGAGGCGGATACATTCAGAGACGCGTCGAACAAATAAATAAGGCAAGTCAGGAAGGGGCCGCGCCGGTGCAGGCAGGGAGGGAGCTGGGGAGAGGGGGCAGGCAGGGCTCCGGAGGTCACAGCTGAAGATGCAGGTATGTGGGGCGTGGGTCTTCTGGAGCCAGGGACCAAAAGAGGGGGCACGACCCCGAGGGAAGAGGAGCGAGGTGGAGGAGCTGGGGTGGGAGAGGGAGCTCAGCACTTCGGAGGGGGAGGAGGATGGAGACCTAGGAAGGACTCCAACCAAAGTGAGGGGGAAAGCTGCCGACAGGGGGCTCCTCCTCCCCCAGAGAGTCCTCTCCCTGTTAAGACTGCAAGAAGCGGCCCCCAGGGTGATGAGAAAGGCGGTGGAGAGGTCAGGTGGCCAGTCCGGGTTGGGGAAGCCCTTCCAGCTCCTGATTCTGCTTCAGTTCCCTCATCCTGCAGAGAGACAAGGAAGGAGTCAGAGGAGACTAGCAGATCGGGGCAGGTGGGATGGTGGAGGTGGGCGGTCAAAATCCAGAGCAAGAAAGGGTGAGGACCTGTGTCGGCAGCGCCGCAGGAATCTCATGATCTTCCGGGCTGCCTGGTCCTGCTTCTTGGTGAGAAAGGAGCCTCTGGTGAAAGAAAGAAGAGATGAGAAGATCTCACCCAACACTCAGGCATCCCCTGCCCTCAGCCCCTTAGGGACCTAGCAGGGAAGGGTCCCTAATGATGATGAGCTGAGGGTTGGGGGTCTGTGGGCATTAGGCATGGACACAGTGGGTAGGGACAGAGGGCTGGAGTCGTACTTGGTGCGGGCAGGCAGGCTGCCTGGGGGCCGGTGGGGAGGCCCGGGCCGGCGGCGGTAGGAGCGGTAGTGCTGCTGGATGAGCACGGCTGCTCGGCGGCTCTGCTGAAATCGCTTCTGTTCATAGTAGCTTCGGAACTTGCTCTGGATCAGGATGGCCGCCTGGGTCATCTTCTTATAGAGTGCAAACTGCAGGGATAGGGAGGAGGGACAGGAGCTGAAACTGAGGGACAGACCTAAACCCCTGAGGGTCGCCCCCAAGTTCAGTTGATGCACGTCTCTTTGGCTAATCCACACGCTCATGGAAAGGCTGAATGATCACAGACAACCTCACACCCAGATCTCATGCTTGATACCTTAAGTGCAATCCAGGTCAGCTTGTGGAAAGAGAAGGGGAGTTAGGGCTCCGGCAGCATTCTGGGTGCTCTGGGCTGGAATGGGTGTGTGTGGGTGTGGGTTGGTGAGTACGCTTTTGAGAGAGAGAGGGGTCTCACCTGCTTGTACTTCCGGTAACAGCGCTGGATCACAGCTGCTGCCACCTCCTGCTGCTCCTTCAGCCGCCGGCCCTAAGGGTAGGGAAGGAAGCCTCAGCACCTAATGGCCCACCTAATAGACAACTTGCCTGGGGTCCCCTGCTCCTTCACCCCATCCGAGGCCTGTCTGGATGACTGCTCTCCCTCCCAAAGTCCTGGAAGCTCAGTCTCCCCTGAAAAAAGATTGTGTAATTCATCCCGAGACCCCCAGCCCCCTGACCTTGTACTTTCGGAAGGCTGTCTGGATGACTCGGGCTGCCTCATACAGCTCCCGCTGCTCATGATCTGATAGTGTCAGCAAGGCAAAATCACTCTCCATCTTGCCACTGGCAGATGCAGAGAGAAACTCTGCCCAGGAAGGTGCTGGAGGGATAGCCAGGCGACCCCGCTCAAAGGGCAGTTCGCTGTAAGGGATAGGGAGAAGGGACGTCATGGGGCATCTGAAGTCCCTCTTCTCCCACCTAGGGACTGCTGTGAAGGCAGACCCCCAGCAGTAGACTGGAGAGTTACTTCAGAGCTTATCAGTCAGTTCCAATCCCCTTCTCAAAAGCCCTGGGGCCTGAGAATGGAGCTTTGGCTATGGGGAAGCTTCCTTCCCTCCCATCTTCCTTTGAAGAACAATTTGGAGGCTTTGTCCTGAGCTGGTCACCTGGGAGGGGCTGAGCTGGGGAAATGGTCCACATTCTCCAGGTAGCTAGCCAGCCAGGACATGGTCTCACTGAGCCCCAGGGCCCCTGTCCGCTCCCTCACTGGGGCTCCAGCCTCAGGCAGCCCCACGAAGTCCTCTCGTTTAATCCGCTCTGGTGTGGCTTCAATGATCTGCTTGGCCAGTGAGATCATGTCCACCTGGATGAAGGAGAAGCTAGGTGAGCCTTGAGATGCCTCAAGTGCCAGATGTTCCTGCCCTGCCAAAGCTGGAGCTTCAGTCCACTTCCCATCTTATTCCTCTGCTCACTACTGGACCATGAGGCCTCAGGGATTGCTGTCCCTGCTAAACCCGTTTTTCTCAGCCACTGCTCCACATTCATTCATTTATGCTTACTGGGCTCCCACTTGGGAGTACAGCTCCGTATGTTGAGGTGTAGTAGAAAACATAGACTAGGGAACATATTCCAAATGGGGATTCCAGAGCTGGGCAAATGAAGGAATTACCCTTCCAGGCGAACTGCCTACTGTCCCACCTGGGCCTGCCCCATGCCAGCCTACTGGCACATCCTCCCCACAGGCTTGGCCATGCGCGCCACCCCACTCCACCCCACTTCAGCTCTCCAAGAACCAGCTCAGTGCTTGCCAATCACATGACACCCTATTGGACGGCTCCAGCCTTGCCTTTGCTCCAGCCCTGAAGCCCACAGTACTTCCTGCTGGCCACAGGTAACACAGCCAACCTTGTGGAGTTCTCTTCAGTTTTTTATACTTATAGTGCTACCCAGTTAATCCAGTAGCCTCTCTAAAGCAGATACGTCTCCAGGTTCTAGCAGAGAAATATGCTGCTGCACTTCCAGATTCACTCTCTCTCATTTATTCATTCATTCCATAAGATTTTCTTAGCTTTTACCATGTGCAAGGCTCCTCCCCGCCCAGATCACCGCCAGATCCCTCCATCTTACCAACCTCTCTGTTCCACACTCCTCCAAACTTCCCTCCATCGCTCTGGTTCCCCAAGAACCTTGTCTCTTCATGGATTAACAGGTAACCCCTACAACCCAGCACTAACTGAAGATATTCCCCAGAATTTTTAGCCTCTGGTGCCTCATGATTTCTGAGTTGCAAGCTCTCACAGGAGCTAAGCAAAGGGTTACACCTTGCCTACCCCAAAATGAGGGTACATGGCCCTTAGTTCCCAAACTGAAGCCAGACTCTGACTCTGTTCTCATAATAGTTGGCCTCACCCTACCCCTGCACCCTCTCTGTTTCTAGCCCTCATAATTCCATCAACATAAGCAGTACCGAGATCACATCCACAGCTGGTGGGCTGTCAGCATCCTCTGGAGCAGCCCCACCATCTGGGGCTGGTGGAAGAGGAGGTGGTGAGGGTGGGGAGCCTTTGGGGTTGGTGGCTTCATAGTCCATGAGGAGTAGGGGGCCCTCCGGGGTACCAGGGGAGAGCTGGCCTGGGACCACCTCCTCCATAGTAATCTCAGAGGCTGGCAGAGGAGCAGGGGGAGGACTCCCATCTGGGGCACTAGAATAGGCTGATGTGACGGAGAAAGTGCCATCCGATAGCTCCGAAGGCGAGGAGACACTACTCAGACCTGTGAGGTGACGGAAGAGGGTGAGGGCAGCAGGAGCCATCTGCCATCCCTCAAGTCACCTACCTGCCCCTATCCTTGCTCTCAATGTCCCTGTCTTCCTTGCTACTATTATCTCCCCATCCCTGCCTCCTCCCCTTATATTCTGTCTCCCACTCTTCAGTTTTCCCCTGGCCTATCCTCCCACCCACATCCCCCTCTTAAAAAGATTAGGGGCAACCCTCACCAGTGTCTGGGCTGGAGGAGGGTGGCGACAGGGCAGGTGGGGGCTCAGCTGAAGCTTCCTGTCTCTGCAGTTCTTCAAGGCAGCGGGCAAGGCGCACATGACCCCGGGAATGAGCCACGGACAGGGGTAGACGGCCCAGAGAGTCGGGAATGCTCAGTGCCTGTCTGTTCCAACGGAAAAGGAGCACAGCAGCTTCCAGGTGTCCCAGGGCACAAGCCCACATCTGAGGAGAGGGGCAGGGAGAGCAGGACGGAGGAGGGGGAATAGAGGTGGAGGTGAGGCCTAGGGCCCTTCCTCCCAGTTGCCAGGTCTTCAGTCCCTAACCTTCCCCACTCCTTCCCTGCATCATTTTGAAGCCCTGTCCCCATTTCCCATTGCCTGCATGCACTCAGGACTCCAGCCTCCTCACCAGAGGGGTGCAAGAGAAATGATCAACGTTGAGTGGGTCAACCTCTTGCTCTAAGTCCAAGCTTCCGGTCTGCACACTCCTGGAGGGTTTGGGAAAGGGACAATAGAGCCCATCAGGGGAAAAGCAGGCAAAGAAGGAACATCAGAATTGATGGGACTGGGAGGCAAGCTGTCTGGAAGCACTAAGGTCAGAGGATGAGGCAGTCAAAGAGATTAATAAATGTAAGGCGGTCAAGAACTCAGTGTCTAAGTCAGGGGATATTAAAATTCCCTCATATGCAAATCTTCCAGCCCCTTTTCCTTCCCATAGTGACCCCAGCTCCCTCTTGGCAGGGCTGCAGGTCCTCAGTTCCTCCTCACTTCCCTGACACTTCTGTCCCAGGGGCTGCCCAGTCCCCTCCCTGCTGCCCCTGCTTACCGCCACTGGCTCAGGGTCTCGATGAGGCGGGCGTAGCCCTGGGCAGCGGCCAGGTGCAGAAGGCTCATGCCCCGGAAGGGGCTTCCGTGGGCCAGACGTTCAGGACCCCTCCAGGTGGAGCGTGGGATCATGCTCTCTACCAAGACCACCACCCGTGCCTCGAACCCAGGCCCCTGGCCTTCATCCTGCGGTACACACACACTTATATAGAGAGACCTGAGCATTTGGTCCCCTGGCTTCGCATGGCCTTGGCCATCCCACACCTGTCCTCTCAGCTTCTAATTCTGCCCCGTCCCCACACTTCCCACTCCAGGTTCCCACCACCCAGACCTCTGATGGCCCATCAGTTCTCCCAGGTCGAGTTCCTGGGTGTCCCCCACTCCCACAGCCAACTTCCTTCAGCGTCTCTGGCAGCCAGACCTCACACACCCTTGCCCACGCTGTGCCTTCACATTGGCTCAGATCAGTGCCATATCCACAGATGGCTTCTCCCCCTCAGAACCCAGAGTTCTCTCCCAGTCTTCTTCCTTCAGAGACTCGGGACCCACAGAGCGCTGAGCCCCAACTCTGCTGATCCCCTCCCCCACCCTCTCCTTCACCTCCACCCTTCTTCGGACCAGAAATAGTCTGAAGCCCGTCATGCCAAGAGGGTGCCCAGAATAGCCACTCTTGCCACAGGGCGGGGGTGGGAGCAGGGTGACGTCAGGGAGAAGGAAGGAGGACTGGCTGAGGAGGCTAGGGACAGGAGAGCAGGGTTCGTCATACACTAGAGCCATTTTCTTTAGGAAGACCCTCGCCCTGTTCCCCACTGTAGACCTCCCCCCCCATGGAAGTACCTGCATTGGAGGCGCCTCAGGACCCTGGCAGGGTGCCTGCCCAGCTGCTGCAATCTCTGCCATCCGCTTCTCCATCTGCTCTAGTCGCTCCAGTATGGACATCCGGAACTGGTTGTCTGAGGGGAACGGGTATGGGGGGCTGAGTGGGCAGGGTCTAGGTGATGCCCTGATCACCAAAACCAGACCTGTCCCAGGATCTGGGAGGTGAAGACACAGAATCATATCCCTTCCTCTTCTCCAAAACAATAGCCCCTTTACCCACCCACCTTCTAAATACAGCCCACCAGGACTCAGTCCTTAAACTAGGGCTCTTAAAACCACCTATTGACCTAGGACCAGACTCCAGAACCAAGACCGTGTCCTTTGAGACACAGAGACAGTAGGAACTCCCCAATGGCATGCAGCCCAAGCTGTCCCAGATTACATACATGTACTCCCCAGGGGAACTTCTAGGGGAACTGTTCCCTCAGTTCTCCTTGCCCCAGACACTACCTTTGTCCCCCATGCTGGGGCTGAAGGACTCCAGGGTCCCTCCTCTCTGTTAACCACTGCCCAAAAGAGCTCAGGGACCGTGATTTGAAAAGCACCACCCCCTCTTCCCGGCCCCCCACAGCTGTCCACAAAGAGGATGGCAGGGAGGGAAGGTGACAGAGATGGATAGCCATGTCCATTCCTCCCCCCCCATACACAAATACACTTGTGCACACACACACACCCAAGCTATATCTGTCCCCTCCTGAGATCACACAAGGACAAGGAGGGGAGTTGGGAGGGGCTCAGAGCCATTGGGAAAACAGGCACAGAGAAACAGGTGGAGGTTGTGGATGTTCTGAGATGCCAGAACAGAAGGGGATGAAGGTATAGAGGTGATAGTGGGAAGCAGGGTGACAATGATGAGCAGAAACCCAGGTATAACAGAGGAGAAAGAGCAGAAAGGATAAACAAGGTGAAGGAGAAGAGAGAAAGGACAAAGGAGAGTTGGGGAACATACCAAACAAACAATAAGAGAAGGGGGGCAGGTTAAGACGCTGGTCCAAGGAGAAATGGAAAGAAGAGAGAGGGAGGAACCCCACAGGAGAGATGGTAAACACAGATTAGACAGCGACAGCCAGATGAGGAGCAGTCACAGAGTGGACAGAAAAGGGCTGGGATCCCAAAGTAGGTGGACTCGAGGCAGAGAGCCAACACTCACACTTGGGCTTTGTGAGAGGGCAGCTCCAAGAGTGAGCAAACCAGGAGTGAAAGCCCTGAGGGAGAGAAGTAGGGATGGAGGAAGACAGAGACAAACTAAACAGGACCACAGCAGAACTGAGAGAAACCAAGAGGCAACAACAGAGACACCAAGAGGAGGAGACAGAGAAAAGCAAACGCCGGGAAAGAAGCAGGTGCAGAGAGAAACAATGACCAAAGCAAGTAGGGATAACCAGGAAAAGGAACAATACAGTTCTAGACTTAATAAATACACACATACACACGTGTGTGTGCGTCTCTGTGTGTTTGTATAAGGAAGTGTATTAAAGGTGGTAAATATCACTGAGTAGTAAGATTATAAGCAATTTTCATTTTCTACTTTGTGCTTCTCTGTAATTTCCAAATTCCCTGTAATAAACAACTATCTTTATACTCAGAGGAAAAACAATAAGAAAATTTAAATACATACATACGTATATATATACACTCATGCATATCCCACATATATTGCTCTAGACCCCGTCCCTACACCTGCCTCTTGGCCTCCCTTGCCTAGATCCCATCCTCCGGGATGGAGAGGACATGGCAAGAGCTGGGACAAAGATGGCTCCAAGATTTACAGGCAAGAGGAGGCGAGGGAAGTTTGCTGCTGCATTTAGAAATGACCAATGGAGCAGGAGTTGAGAAAAGAGGGGTGAAGTGGGGGCTAAGCAGTGGCCACCTGAGTCCTGAGGGGTCTAGGAATGTGTCATGCTCCAAGGGGCCTGACACTAGGGGTTAGACGATTAGGTACTCACCGTCCAGTGACAACCAGTCGAGCTGAGTACTAGGAAGTGACAGGAATCGGCGGGCTCGATACTCAAAGAGCACAGAAGCAGAAAGGGGCCCCTCCCGCCCTGCTACCTGCAAAGACACCAGCCCTACCTCATGGGCTGGGGAGGGCAGGATCAGCGAGAAGGGCTCTCCTTCCCTGGCTCCTTCTCTGGGCCCTTGAGTCAGAGCCATGGATGATCATTTCACATCTATCTCTCCTACTCCCCTGCTATGGGCCAAGAGGCCCCTGGCTTCACTGGCTTTGGCACTAACTGGGAAGGGACTCCATTCATTTGAAAACTCAATATCTACTATGGGCCAGGGACCCCTTGGATTCTAGACCCTGTAGTTAAGGATCTTTGTTATTCAGCACCAAGGCCTGGAAGATGAGGGCCTAGAGATACCTATACTTATAAATAATTTGATGGTGGTTAAACCCCTCATCCCCCAAGATCAGAGTCCAGAGGTCATGACCTTGTTACTAAGATGGGGGAAAAGGTTATTAGCTGCTCACCAACAGTGTCTATTGAGAGCTATGTCCCGGGGTCTCAATGTCTGGAGCCTTGAGAATGAAACCACCAGGCCCTGGTCCCAAGACTAGAGGCTGAGACTCTTGCCCAGTCCTAGCTTCTCTGGTCTCATCCCCTTTCCTTCCATGCACCATTGAACAGGGCTGTTGAGATGAGGGGAGAACACACTCATAGACAGCAAAGCTGTCAACTTGCTGTCCTTGGGGTCCCACAGTAACACTGACTGTTGAGTGCAGGGTAGGGGACAAAATTGGTGGCAAAAGGGCAGAGACGAGCCTTGGCAACGAAATCTAGACCAATACTGTCCAACAGAACTTTCCTCAACATGGAAATGTTCTGTATCTGCACTGTCCAATAGGGTAGCACTAGCCACATTAGTTAGAAGGAGTTAGTCAGAGGGACTATGGAAACAGGAAAGAAGCTGCAATCCACCTAAAAACAAAGGTTGGGAATAACCACATGTGGCTATTGAGCAGTCAAAATGTGGTTAGTGTGACTGAAGAGCTAAATTTTAAGTTTTATTTAATTTAAATTAATTTCAATAGGCCTATGTGGCTAATGGCTACCATTTTGACAGCATGGGTCTAGAAGCCAATGTCCTTCAGTCCCAAGACTGGTTGGAGGAGACCAACGTTTCTTCCTTCTCATTCTTCCAAGAGCTCCCTGGATTGCAGCAGAGACTCTGACTTTAAGCCAAGGGCCTGGACAGACCTTAGGGACCCCTTGGGTCAAATGCCTGACCTTATGGGAGGGGAGGCTAAGCACCCAAGAAAGGAACAGACTTATCCAAGGTCACTATTCAGCTAAGGAGCAAATTTCTTAGACCAGAACCTAGACCTTCTGACACCTAAGCCCAGACTCATCTGCCTGCTGGGGGAACAAGGGGCTCAGCCTCAGAACTAGACGAGGTCCTTGTGCTCTCAGGAACAACCCAACACATTTGTTCCCAGTGCTTCCTGGAAGTCCTAACTGCCCATATATTAACCCCTTCCCCTACTGTTCCCAATTCCCATACCGGGACAGTAGCAGCGTAAGACACCAGGCTGGACAAGTGAGGCTGGCACTGCGATGTGATCAAAGACACAGGAGTAATGCTCAGCGGCCTCTGTCCAAGGACCTGTGATGAGCACCTTGACCCCACCCTGCAGAGAGAAGTCAGAGAGCCATGTGACTGGAGTTCTGTTGGATATTCATTTCCTCATTCATTCATTCACTAAATCAGACCCTGAGTGAGTATCTAATATATGGCAGGCCTTGTACTAGAGTCTAGGGGTACAGGGATTGGACAGGACCCAGTGGGGTGAGGTCAGCCAGTCTGTCCCTCCTCCCCAACATTCCTGCCCTCTACCTGAATCTGCCAGAAATGAGAAACTCACTGCCTCCCCCAAGGCTATCAACTCATTTGCAGATAGCTATCATTGGCAGGAAATCCTTTTCTTAGGCCCCCCCTGTACCCCCACTATAGTTCCTCCTTTCCCTCTCTGGGGCAGCATAAAGAAGAACTTCTCCACTGCTGAAGACAGTCTTTCAGCTTCCCAAAGTCTGCAATCACACCCCAGCTGTGTTTTCTCTTCTGCAGGCTGAGTTGTCCCAGTTCCCTTCCCGTGAAACAGTCAGCAAGGGACAGTGAAGTCCCCTGGGACACTTGGGGGACTCACACAACCACAGCTAACATGTTGAAAGGGGAGGAAAGGAGAAAGGGTTAGTCAGAGGGACTACAGAGACAGGAAAGGAGCTACACTCTGTAAAAACAGAGGTTGGGAAGATAACTAAGCAGCCATGAAAACGAAGGGAAACTAGGTCACAGACCATGGGATAAGAGAGATGGAGAAGGGAGGAGAGAAGCCTGAGACTCACCTCTGGGTAGGACCACTCTGGGGAGAAGTCAGTGATGGTGCTAAGAGCAGGAGAGAGCTGGGGGGTTGGAGCAGGGATGCTTGGAGCTTCGTCACTGATGAGTTCCCCCATAAGGTCTGGGAATGATGAAAGACTGAAGGGCTCCAGTTCGCTGGCCCCACCAGCTCCTTCAAACAAGGCCTCCCCTCTTCCTACTCTGCCTGATGGCTCCAAGGGGGCAGGTGAGGGTGGGGGTGAAGGAGGGGGTGAAGGTACAGGTGGGGTGGCCCCCTGGGCCTTGAGCTCCTCTCCACTGTCATCATCTTGAATGAAGAAGCAGTTTCCTCTCCTCCTACCTGCTCCCGACTGTGGAGGGGGACCCCGAGCAGCTGCTTGGGGCTCCAGGGCAGCAGCAGGCTCTAGGGCAGGACAAGGGCTATGGGCAGCCTCTGCCTCGGGGAAGTCTGGACTTACCCCCTGCCCCCCTCCATAGGTCTGGCCCCTCTGGGGGCTGTTGAGAAAACGATCAGGGTCAAAGGCAGGGCTGGGAGGAGCTGGTGGGGCAGAGGGCTCAGAGCCTACAACCACAGCCAAACTCATAGAAGGCCTAGGGTCAGCCTGGGGAGCCAAATGCCTGGTGGGCGTCAAGCCCCCAGTTCGCTGCTCCAGTCCTGTTAGGAGGAGGATAGCGGTGCCTCCTCTCGACGAACCCCCTCGAGAGGTGGGAGGGCTAGGTCTGATCTCTATGGGTTCTGCAAAGCCTGAGGAAGAAGAGGAAGAGGAGGAGGAAGAAGAAGATGGGGAGGTATGTGCTTTGGGGAGCTCTGGGGGAAGTGGGGCTATCAGTGGAGGGGGGTCAGGGGGCTGGGGCTGGGGGACTGAAGTCAGGGTTAAAGCTCGGGGCTCCACTTTGGGAGAGATGATTCGGTGTTTCGTGCTGCTGCATTTGTGCGTAAGGCTCCCGGAACCTGGAGTACAAAGGGGTGGGGAGGGGAGAAGGGCTAAGACACATCTTTCTCTTACTGGAGCCTTCTCTTACTGGCAGCCTTCATGTATTTCCCGGGACTGTGCTATGTACCACAGATGTAATACTGACCGTGGCCACTGGGAGGCAGCAGAAATGTTTCTCCTCCCCACCTTTCCCCTCCCCCCAAATTCAACAAGACTATAGCAGCATTGCAGGGGAGAAGCAGGGCTTGGGGGAGTAGCTGAGAGAAATAGGTAAAGACATAGAGAAAGGACAAAAGAACAGAACCAAGGGGGTACCAACTAGGAATAAAGCTAAGGCTGGGTGTAAGTGATAGTGCTGGGGTGGCCAGGAGTTGCTAAGGGTAGAAGGCAGATAAAGAGCCCAAGCTGCCAGGACTCAGGTAAAAGGAGCTGGGGCCAGTGTGCGCCCAGATGGGAAGCCCTCTGCTCGCTCATCTGGCCCATCTTTCTGGAACATGCAAAAGACATGCAAATCAGCATGCAAATCTCAGCAAGACAGATATCCCCCGGGCTTGAATAAGAGCAGTGTGGCTAGGCGGGAAGAGAGCCCCAAGGTCAGGGGTCACTAACCAAGGCCCCCACTGCAGAGACAGGCATGGGTTCGGGGTGCAGGCTTGGTCGGGTGAGTGTCCAGGATCTGCTGCACCAGCTGCTCTACAGAGAACTCCTCTGTCCCGTTCCCACAGCTCCACTTGATGCCATGAACTAGGGGAGAGTTGGGGGGAAGTGCTGTGGGACCCCCACAAAACAGTCCCAAGAGCACCTTGATAGCTCCTGCAAGCACCTGAGACGCTCCAAGACTTCTGGCCAGGTGAAGAGAGGCCAGCAGCCTCAAGACTGCTCGGACATGTAGCTCACAGCTGTGCAACACCTTAGAACACACCAGGAATCCTAGCCCCCCATAGGAAAGTACCCCCCTGGCTTGGAAGGAAATGGACACCCCACAGGCTTCTGGTTATAGCACCCTGGCCCTTTTGGAGGCCCGTTTCCAATCTCCCCTTCGAGCGCTGTCCTAGCTCTGCTGCCTTACACATGGGCTTCAGCTGTCCCAGCAGCTCTTCCCGGGACCACTTCAGCCACTCTCGACGGTCGCTGCTGATGGAACAAAAGATGGGGCTGCAGCCCTTTCCACAATCCTCCAGGGCTGGGACATTCAGGTAGTGCACAAGGACGATGTCAGGGTTCTGAGAGCAGAAGGGTACACACACAGAGCACCATGGGGTCCTGAGATCTAGAGGATCAGCTGGCTTCCTAGTTCTCACTTTCTGCCGGGCAACCCCAACCTCACCCCCAACTTCTGGCTTTCTCCATCCCCAAGCCCCTCTCTCTTCTTCCCAGGCTCCTTTTCCCACTCAGAACCTAGTTATGCTGCCATTTCATCCTTTCAGACCCCATCTCCCTCAAAAAGCCAGGAAGAGTCTAGCTCTCTGAGCTCTTCCATCCTTACCTGGAGCAGCCAGTAGCAGCGCCGATGGAATGTGGGGACGATGGAAGAGTGAACGTAGCAGCCATAGAGACACTGCCAGGAGACAGGCTGGGGTGGGGGGAGGGCTAGTCTGCTCCCCAACTCTTCCTCTGTTCAGTCCCTTTGCAGGAATCCCAATCTTTCCACCAGTTCCTCTTCAACCCTCACCCACTCCCACCTATTTCCCACACCTTTCAAATCCCAGCACCCTGAATCATAGATGAGGGATCGAGAGAAGGGAACAGCGGGGCCAGGGCCTTACAATGAGGAGCAGATTTGAGATATGGGACTATCTAGAAGTCAGAGGGCAGGGCAAGAACTCATCCGAGATGAGGAGCAATGATTTGGGGAAGAGAAACCTGTGCTCAGAGGTTCAATACTTGGACCCCTGAGGGAAATGCGAGAGAAGTGAGGGGACTGGGGATCGGTGTCCTCCAGGGGGAGGCAAGTCCTGGAAAGGTGGGTCATGGAGGGAAATGGGAAGCAGAGAGTGAGCTAGGCAACCAACTTGCTGATCCAAAGTGAGAAAGGAACGGTGACTGGGAGGGTGACAGATGACGTCACCAAGCCCTGGCAGGGCCCGAACCAGCTAAGAGTGGAGAAGGGCAGGCAAGGGCAGACGAGTGGGATGCTTCGCTTACCTCCATGCCCTGGACCTTCAGCTTCATGTGGTCCTCTCGGGTGGTCTTCCCATCCCTCCGCTTCTTCCAGAGGTAACCATCTTTCCGGTATTTCACCTTCTTGCGATTGTAGAGGATAATGGAGCCATTCTGAGGCCTGAGGAGGGAAGCGAAGGCCTCGAGTTCTGTGGACAGAACCCAAGACCCCTGCCACTCCCACCCTTCACAAACTTTCTCACCTTGTCTTTGGGGCACAGGATAGCCACTCATCATGCTTCTCAAAGGTGATTAAGTACGATGCAATCTCCTGTAGGAGGGGAGGCAGTCAGGTGGGTGTCCCCTTCAGAGTCTCAGCCTAGCGTCTCAGTCATACCCTCAGTCACATTCTCTGCTGAGTTCTGGCAGCTAATGGAGGATGCTACCAGGCATTTGGACCCAGCAAGGCCCACTGCCCTCCTAGGAATCCCAGGTTCCATCTCAGACAAAAGTCTAACCTCTTCTTCTTTCCCTCCCAACTGGGATGTTTATCTTGGGGCCAGGTCCAAGCTCTTCATCACCCATTCTTCATACTGCATATTATTTTACTCTCTCCAAATCCCATTTTTGTGCCACTTCCTGACTCAAAAAATTTCAATGGTTTGACACTGCCAGGAATTCTAGACTCCTCAGCCTGACTCCAAGGCTCTCCCAGAGCAGGGATCAAACCATCATTCCCACTATTTACTCATATGGTGAGTACCATTCCTACCAGATCAGTCTATTCATTGTTCCCTGAACACGGCCTGTGCAGTCACCTCCTGAATGTTAGCACCCTACAAGCCTGAAGTGCCATGTGCACATCTCTCCAAGTCTGGAAATCCCAGCCATCCTATCAACCAAATCCCTTCCCAGGTCTCCATGAAGTCCTGCTACCACCCTGGCCCTTCCTGCATTTATAACAATAACACACACACACTACCCTTTTACTGACAGTTGTCTTCTAATCAACAACCAAATCATAATGACTGACCATCATGTACACACAAAGCACTGTGTGTTGAGAACACAGAAGGTGTGTAACACAAGGTCCATGCCTTCCAGAAAGAGCCAGCATCAGTGGTGGTTAAAAGCAGGGACTCTGGAGTTAGATAAACTATATGAGGTAAGCTGGTTTCCTCATCTATACACGGGGATAACAGCAGTGTCTGTTCTGTAATCATTAGGGGACTGAATGAAATAACGTAGGTCAAGTGCTTAGCACAGTGCTCGGTTTGTAAGAAATACTTTGTAGGTGGTAGCTATTATTTTTCCCTGGGGGGATGTGCCAAGAAGTGAGCTCCTACAAGATGCAGGTCTTTATACCTCTCCTATGATCCCCAAAGAGCCTAGAACAGCACTCTGCACTTGGTAGTGTCGACATACACAGGAGGACCCCCAGTCACCCTCCTCCAGCCCACGAGGCCTTGCTAGGCCCTGATCCTCCAGGCTCCCTAGAAAACCTCATTTGTATTCCACCGTAGCCGCTCTGGAGGCAGCAGCGGACAGCGAGGAAGACACTCCAGCAGCTTCTTGGGGAGAAAGATCTTCAGGTGGTGGCTGTTCTCTAGAGGGAATTAGAAGGGAGGACTTAGTGTGCTGCTCCTGACATCCCTGTGATAGCCCAGGGGAAAAGAGCTGAAACCAGAGCTTTGGGGGAAACTGAAATGATGACAAGGAGAGCAGAGATCCACGAATTAGAGGGTCACCACAGTGTGGGCAGAAAAAAAGGCTGTGCCCAAATTGGGAACCTGGATTGTGAACTCACCAGCAACCTCGGTGGTGTCCTTGGTATTCATGGTGAGGGCTCCAGGGGGCAAGGTCACCCCCGGCCTGAGGGGCCGGGGGGAGGGGGAGTCTGTGCTGGGAAGGGAGAGAACAAGGTCATGGCAGAAGCCCCCACACTTAAATCCAGGATGAGGAGGATGAGGTGGGAGAAGGGGTACAGAACTGGGTCGTGTTATTTGGAAAGACGAGGAATCGAGAAGGGGCTGCACTATGATGTGAGAGCAGAGCCAGGGAATGGAGGAGAGAGAGAACTCCGACGTGGTGCCAGGAATCAACATGAGTGTGGAGACACGACAGAACGGAGCAATCAGGAAGAGACGGGTGGGGTGGGGGAGGGGAGAAGGCTGGCAGGGCTGGCGCTTCAGAGCCCTACAGCGTGGGCTCTCGCGGAGGCTGGGGCTACGAAATTGGGGCTACGGTGGGGTCAGGTCCTTGGAGGATGGTTTGGCAAATGAGAGCCTGGATGTTCGGGGGAGGGCAGATCTAAGTGCAGGTGGAGAGCTGGGCCTTAGAAGACACACCCTGAGTTCCTTCTCTATTTGATTTTTCCAATGGGAAGGGCAGATCGGAGAACTGATTCTAACCTACTCCCTCTCCTCCAAGTTGGTCAGGGCCTGGTAGAATCTGGGCGAGAGATCCAGGACCCAGCTTCTCATCCTCCGGACAACCCATCCTCCACCCTGAGGCTGACCGCCCTCCCCCTCCCCCCCCCCCCCCCCCCAAACGTCTCTGCTTCCCCTGGCCTCCAGGCCTACTCTACCCCATCTACCACTCTGGCTCCAGCCTGAGTCCCCACCCTCCTGAGGGAACAGATGGAAGCTGGAGGAGGCTCTGGGCGCGGGCTCCGCCAGGTGTCCGAGGATGGAGAGGGGGAGGAGGCCTGTCCGAGCTCGGCTGTGTGCAGGGAAGCCTGGGTTGGGGTAAGGACTCCGCCCAGGGCGCAGGTGCGCAGTCCGGGCTGGGCAGCCTGCCAGGGTGCGGAGCGGTGCCGGGGGCGGACCCCGCGGCGGGGAGGTGGTCCCCCGAGAAGCTCCAAGGTGGTAGGGTCCCACCTCCCGCCCGCACGGAGAGACGTTCTGAGGAAGCTGCGGAGCAGAGTCCGTGGACCCGCGGCGGGCGAGGGGCAGAGCCGGAGCCGGGGTGCGGGGGGTCCCCGGGACCGTCCCGGCACGGCAGGTCTGCCGTGGGGCCCTGCGCCGAGCGGCGCCCCCTGGCGCGGGGGAGGAGGACGGAAGCGGGGAGTAGGGGGAATCAGGAGGAGGGACGGTGGTCCCCGGCGCGGCGCGCCACGTCCGGGCCGGTGGAGCTGCGCCCCCTGGCGCGGGGGCGGAGAGGCGGGCGAGAGGCCCTGGCTCTTACCTCCCGGGGTCCCGCGGGTGACGGCGGCAGCGGCCATTCTACCCCACACCGACCCCCCCCCCGGCGCCGGCTGACAGCGGCGTCCGACGTCACTGCGCACGGGGCGGGGCCTCCCAATTAAGGGGATGGGGGTCGGGAAGGGAACCTGGGGTCAGCGCACGTGGGGCTCTGGGTGGGACTCTGGGTGGGGCGCTGGGCCAGGCGGCGGGACCGGCTGCCGGGAAGTCCCAGAAGGGGCAGGAGTGCTGCGAGGCAGGATTCCGGGGTCCCCGAGGCGGAAGCTCGGCCAACTGACGTGACCTCCGGGCCAGGAGAGTGGGGCGCGGGCGGCCGGCCAGTGCTGGCGAGGAACGTCGGACTTGGGGCAGGACGCTTCAATTTTGAGGACCCAGCCCGACCTCATTGTAACTGGGTCCTCGAGAAGGTGAAAGGAGCCCTCCTTCCCCGTGAGCCTCTCCATCAGTGCCTCCCGGAGAGAAAGACAACTCTGGGCTCAACTTGCTTGCTTTTTAATAACAGAACAGAGAGAAGAACACAGTGCTAGGGAGCGGGCCTGGGGGGGGGGGGGGGGGGTACAACAGGCCTTGGGGAGATCCTGTGAGAGAGGTGGGTTGAGATGGGAGCCAAGGGGGCTTTTAGTGCCTAGTTCAGAGGACAGGAGAGGAGGTTGGGAGAGGCTAAGGAAAGGGAAATGCCTGGATTCCAGAAATGGGGAGATTCCAGTGATGAGAACTAGTCTTGGGCCCGTGAGGCAGCGCTAGCATCTTGGGCATTGACAGTTTCTCCTTACTCCTCAGGCTGCAGCTCCATCCCCCAGGGGTTGTAAAGGGGGTTCCTACTGGCTGTGACAGTGCTGTAGGAGGGCAGAGAGCTCAGCTGCCTGGAGAGACAAGACCCCTCCTGGCCCAGGGGACTCCAGGGGGACCAAAGCAGCTGTAAAGATGAGAGAAATTGAAAAATGAATGAAAGAATGGAAAAACAGGTCTTTCTCCAGATTTCCTAGTCCCCAAACCCCGGGAGCCCCACGTCTCTGGCTCTTGCCTACTTTAGTTTTGTTCCTCTCAAATCCAGCTCTGCACCCTGGCTCTTGGCTTCTTCAATCTCTGTGAGACCAGGCATCCACATCACCCTCCACCACCCCGCCAAGTTCTCTGCTGACCATACCTGGGCCTGGCCGACCATACCTGGGCCCGGCCGACCATACCTGGGCCCGGCCGGGAGTGAGAAAGTGGTCCTCTTCCCATGGATAGGTTGCCCTCTCTGCCTCCAGGGCAGGGTATTTGGTGGTGCTGGGGAATTCACAGCCCTCTTCATCGGGCACCAGGGGCTCAGACGTAGCCTCAGGGCTGCCCCACTGGGCCTTCTTCAGTCTGTGGAGACTTTAGGCTTAGGAAAGAGGTGCCTGGAGGCCAGGCTTCCTGTCTTTCCCTTCTTCACCTTTCTGCCCTGAAATGCTTCCCCCGCTGGGACCCAGGGGTGTTGTCACTTGACCTGCAACGCTCCATTCCCAACTTTCTGCTCCCCTCAGACAAGTATTTTCAGTCCAGGGACTCAGAGGTGACCTCTAGCTCCCCACTCTCCTCTGGTTCTATGGCATGCTTTCCCGTCTTCAGTGATCCAGTTTCCGCTCCTTCCAGCTCCTGTGGCTCGTCCTCCATCCCTCAGTTCCCTCCCCCTTTCCACAGTATGGAAATTCGGCTTCAATTGCATGGAGTCCGTCACTCATTCCCAAACAACTTCCAATTCCTTCAAAGCTCTCAACTCCTTCCTTAGTTCAAACCATTCTGCCCCCAAACCCTGTTTGGTTTTCAGAGCCCAGATGCCTCTCCTTACTCATTGATGATTCTCTGTCTCCTCCGTAGATCCTCCAGGTGATAAGTGACAGCCCTTACCCGGGCTGGGATGCCCCCAGGTCCCTGCTGCGTTCCCACCAAATGAGGCCTCCTTCTCTTTCTTCTGCAAAGCATCTCAGGGGGTGGGAGCCCCTCAGGGGGATATAAGCCAGGCTGGGAGCAACCCGTGGCTCTCTGTGCCAGAGAATGGGGAAAAGGAGCAAGGGGGCAGAACTGGGTCTCTCAGGGAACCCTGGACTGAAATAGGGAGTCAGGGGTCTTGGGAAGCCCAGATCGCAAAAACATAGCCGTGATCTGGAAAACAGGATGAGTGATTCATAAAAAGGAGGACCTAGTTAACTGCGCTGGTTGGGGGACACCAGAGGGAACGGGTAATAAGGAGAGCTCAAGACAGAATGGCAGTGGGTACAATTTTAACCAACAAGAGTTGAAGGGCAGACAGTTTGTCATACCAGCAGGGGTGGGATGTAATGTTCCTCCATCCAGGTGGGGCTGTGAAGCACAAAAAATGGGCTAAGTGCAGACAGGACACCCTCATCCATACCGTTTCTCTAACAACCTCTCCCCACCACCTGTCTGCCTGGCATTAGGAATTACAACGTGCATCAGCCAGTGGGGCAACTCTCTAGACTAGGGCTTATTGCTAGGGCTTAGGGTATTTTAAAATTGTACAGCCTCACCTTCCCACCTCCAGTTAGTCCCCATTTTCTCCATTTCCACCCACCTGGGCCTTTGACTAAGGTTCTCCCAAAAGATGTCTCCATAACGCTGGGGTGTCAGTCTGAGGCTCTGGGAAGGCAAGCTCGGGGGTGGAGATCGGCTGACCACCCTGGAACACCTGAGGTGAAGACAAGGCAGGCTCAGGTCTGGCTCTTCCCTTACAGCATCTACTCACCCCAGGGATTCAGGAGTCCTGTCTTTCCAAGGGAAGACAGAGCTGCACAGGCTCCCTCAGGCCATGTCCTCCCTTATCCATTTTAGCTGAGGAAGGTGGTAAGGCCTCTGATTTGAAAGGAGATTGGAGCTGGGGTGAGGGTAGAGATTGGCAATTGTTTGAGCTCGGATCTCACTGAATCTCAAGCTTCTACACCCCACAACCAGAGAACATCATATTTAGCAAGCAGGGCTGTTAAAGAGGAAGGCCCTGATTACTCAGGTGATGTGACAAACATGGTTCCTTTTGGTCAATGCAAGGATCCAGGAGAGCAGAACCTCTGTTCAGCCCTGCTTTTTTTTCGAGTGGACTCTTCATTTTTTTTTTTTTTTGAGGAAGGTGAGCCCTGAGCTAACTGCTGCCAATCCCCCTCTTTTTGCTGAGGAAGACTGGCCCTGAGCTAACATCCATGCCCATCTTCCTCTACTTTATATGTGGGATGCCTACCACAGCATGGCTTGCCAAGTGGTGCCATGTCCGCACCTGGGATCTGAACCGGCGAAGCCTGGGCCGCCGAAGGGGACCGTGCGCACTTAACTGCTCGCCACCGGGCCGGTCCCTGTTCAGCCCTGCTTTGTCTCCCCTATCTCAGAAGGACTAATATCCTTATAGGTAGGGAGGGGTGTGCAGAGCTGTTTGAAAGCAGTGCTCATCACTTCCAAAGCCCCCAGATTGAATGGTGCCTACCCTCCTGATCTCTAGGAGAGTGTCCTAAGGCTTAGGCCTGGGCCCTTTATCTTCTCCATCTCCAGCTCCCCTTAGGTGATCTCACCCAGGCCCATGACTTTAAATACCACCAATGTGCCCAAATCCATATTTCCAGCCCTAGCTCCTCCCCTGGACTCCAGACTTGCAGGTTCAACTGCCCGCTCAACATCTCCCCAGCCTTCCTCATCTCACTAAAAGTCACCCCAAAAGCCCAGTTGCTACAGCCAAAAACCTGGTATGCCTCACTTTCCCTCACCTCCCATATCCAGTCTACCAGCAAGTCCTGTCAGTTCTGCATGTAAAATATACCCAAATTTAACCACTCCTCACCATTTCCACTCCCACCACCATATCTCAGCTCACCTTCCCCTGGACTACTGCAATGGCTTCCTCCTCCTCTGTTTCCATTCTAATCCCCCAACAATCTATTCAGCACAGAGCAGTGTGAGTAATCTTCTAAATATGATCACATGAAATGATATATGGCTTGAGATTTACTTCAAAATAGTCTGAGTAGTAGGGGGTTCAGTGGATATATAGACGAAAAGAATATCCATATAATGATAAATTATTGAAGCTGAGGAGGGTACACAGAATTCATGACTATTATTTCTCTACTTCTATCTTCGTTTGAAATTTTCCATAATAAAAAAGTTGAAGGAAAAAAAGTCTGCTCCTGTCATTCCCTGGCTTAAAACATTCCAGTGATTTCTACCGTTCTTAGAATAAAATCCAAACTCTTTTCGATGGCCTAGAAGGTGCTATATGATCTTGCCTCTGCCTAACTCTCTGACTTGACTTTCCGCTTTTCCTTTGGTCACTAAGGTTCAGTTACACTGGCCTGCTTCCTGGTCCTAGAAAATATCAAGTGTGTTTTTTCCTTGGGGCTTTTTTACATACTATTCCTACTTCTCTCCCCGGGTTCTCTCTCTTTTTTTTAAGATTTTATTTTTTCTTTTTGTCCCCAAAGCCCCCCGGTACATAGTCGTGTATTTTTAGTTGTGGGTCCTTCTAGTTGTGGCACGTGGGATGCCGCCTCAGCACGGCCTGATGAGTAGTGCCATGTCTGTGCCCAGGATCCGAACTGGCGAAACCCTGGGCTGCCGAAGCAGAGCGCGCGAACTTAACCACTTGGCCACGGGCTGGCCCCTACTAGGTTCTTATCAGACTGACTCCTTCTCATTTTTCAGATCTCAATTAAAACTCACCTCCCTAGAATGGTTTTCCACAATCATCCTATCTAAACTTATGTCTCCAAGACATTCTATTTTCCATTATATTATACTCCTGTTGTATTTTTTTCATGGTACTTATCACTGATTGAAATTATATTGGTTTATACATTCTGTTTCCTCCCTTTAGAATGTAAGCTCTATGAGCAGGATCCCTATCACTCTAGTTGCTGAATCTCCGGCATCTAATACAGTGCCTAGAACATTGTAATGTTCAAAAACTATTTGTTGAATAAATTAACGAAGCATCAGTCTCCTGAGACCAGGCACTGAGCTTCCTGTTCCTTATTTCCCATTCCTCTTAGGGAAGGACCCAGCCATGCAATCTTCCCTCCATCCCATTCCCATCCTCCCCACTAGGTGGGAGGACTCACTTGGCAAAAGGGATGAGGTTGTCTCCATCTTCTTGTACCTGAATGACTGGACTGGGCTGGGTAGGTGGAGTGAGTCTCCTCATTGGTGCTGGGAGGATAACAGAAAATGAATCATTCACTCATGTAACGCCTGTAGGGATGAGACCAGTAGCACATCTAGAGATGGGAAAAAAGACATATGGGTCCTGAAAAGGGAAAGAGAGCTTCAAAGGTACTTCTAGTGATGGACATTTCTATTAGCTGAAGACAGGTTGAAGATGGTAAGCACAGGAAATTTGGATGTGGTAAAAAATAAAGGACAAAATAAATATTCTGAAGCCAAATGTATAGAGTAAGTGAAATGGACAGATGACAGTTAAGTGACTTAACTGACAATATGGGATGATGAAATGAAGAATGATGATGGGGGAGACTAGATGGGGCAGAAGCATTTGGGGGTACAGTTAGTACAGAATTGGTGGTTGGGGGCAGTTAGGGAAGTGGCAGAATTGAGGGTTGGTAAATAAAGCAGGTCTGAGCGGTTATGAAACTTAAGTGTGGACAGAGTGATCAGTTGGTGACAGGGAAGGAGAGGGCAGTTGGGAATGTCTGTAGGCAAAGAAGGTGAGCACAGAGGTCAGCGGCCCAGAGCCAGAATTAGGGACAGCCACAGAGGACCTGAGAGCCAGTCGGGGTGGGCAGAAAAGGCAGATAAGAATGCGAGATAGGTTAGGAGGGTGCGTTAGGCAGCATAAAGAACAGACAAGGCCAGTGGGAAACTGTTACAAGTGAACAAGTATTTATCCAAGGGCAAACAAGGACGGGTTGAGAAAGCAGTCAGGTGAGCTAAAAAATGGACAGAGGAGTCTTCAGGGCTGAGGTGGCAGATGGGACAGAGTTGGGCTCAAAGAGCAGGTGGGATCTAAATGGGACGGTCCCGGCCCAGGGCGGGTGAGCTGAACTCAGGTGGCAGCTGGAAGCTGAGGGGCATTCAGACGTCAGGGAGTTGGGTGTAAATGGGTGACCTGGATGGAGGAGGTAGGACGAGGCTTAAGGAAGCGGGACAGGGTACTCAACAGTTGACCGAGGAGGTACTCAGGGTCCTGGAGGGCACGTGAGCCTGACAGGGCAGATGAGGAGCTGAAGAGCCAGGCTGGGCAGAGCCCGGGGGTGGTGGGGGCGGCAGCCATGCCTTGAGGGAGAGGCCAGGCCTGAGGGGGCAGAGGGGACCCCTGGCAGGTGGACTGGGACGGGGCCAGGCCTTCGGGAGCAGCCAAGCCTGAGGGCATAACTGGGGCCTGAGGAGTCGATGTGGCCCCCGGGTGGCCGGCCCATGCCTGACGGGACAGGCTGGGTCCGGAGGGGAGGCCTGGGCCCGAGGGCGCACCCAGGCCTGCGGGAGTGGTTGGGCCTGAGGCGGCGGCTTGGGCAGGCCGGGACGGCAGAGCTTGAGGGCCAGGCAGGGACAGAGCGCCCGGGTGGCTGTGCCGCCGCTGACCGCACTTGGCCACAGCACCTGAGGCAGCTGCGCGGCGAATTCTAGAACCATACGCCGGGCGGGGAGGAGGAGAGGCGATGACTGGAGCTGAGGGAGGAGCCGGCCGGCGCCTCGCGTCTCGGGGCGGGAGCTGGGCGGAACCGCCTCCTGGGCGGGGCCATAGGGGAGGCCCCGCCCCCTGGGCGCGCCTCCGACGGCGGCGACGTCCGCGGGTCCGGGGCCTGGGTCCCCTCCAGGGCCCGCCCCCACCTTTCCCGGCTCCTCAGGCGGCCGTAATCCTCCGAGTCCTGGCGTCCTGCTCGCCCTTCTGCTTCCGCAACTCGGTTCTCTCGTCCCCTCCCGGTGGGCCCCACAGTCCCGTTGGCATTGCCCCTTTAACCGGAGTAGTCTGGGTCGCTCCAGGGCCCTTCCCGGGACGGTGCGCGCCCGCCCGCCCGCGTGCGCGCGCCCGCCGGTCCCCCGCCCCTCGCTCCCGCCCCAGCTCGCGCTGCCCGGGCGGGCGCCGGCCGCTGGCGCCGCTGCTGCTGCCGCCCCCGGGGCGCGAGTCCGCCGCCCGCCGCCCGGGGACCCGGCGAGGGGCGGGGGCAGCCCCGATCCGGCCCCGGATCTCTCCCGCTCGCGTCTCACGCTTCCCGGAAAGTTTGTCCCTTTGCGCTCTGCCGAGCGGCTCGGGGAGCCCCTCCGCGACGAGGTGAGAGCTGGGGGAGAAGGGGGGGGTGAGGGAGGGGACGCCCGCGGAGGAATGTGCCGGGCTGCCGGGCGGGGAGCCGGGGTCCCCGTTTGCACGACCCGGCGGGGGCCGGCTGGCCGCGAGAGCCGGGATCATGTGCTGTTTGTCCCGCGGAGGCGCAGAGAGGTGCCAGGCCCGGGGCGGCCGTCGGCTGGCTGGTCAGGAGGACAGGGTCCGCATGGCCGCCCAGAGAGGCCGGGCCGGGGGCCTGTGTGAGAACTGCGGGCTGGCGATGCAGGTAGCCCGAGGCCCCCTTTCGGATCGGTCGGCCCCACCCCAGGCCCGGCTCCTCCTGTACCCCACTGCTCCTTTACACTGCACCAGCCGACCCCTGTACCTATTCCTTAGTCTTTTACCCGGTTATCCCTCAGCCGTGCCACCCCATTCCCTGCCCCATTAGCCCCAACGGCGTCACCATTGCGTGTCCCCATCAGTGTCTCTTCCCTCCCCTGGTCAGGGTCTACGGGTCAGGGCTGTCCTTCCTGAGACAGCCTCTGTGATTTCAGCTACTCCCTTCCTGTCCTGGGACAGACCAGCTCTCTCACCCCTCCCACGCCCTGCCCAGGAAGGCTGGTGAGGTGAGGCCCGGCATGACGGGGGTTTGAGGTCCTTTGGGGCCACAGAAAGGGGCCCAGCATCCCTGATCCCTCTTCCCAATTCTCCACCCTGCTGTCCGTGGGCGTGGGCTGCTCAGCCTCTCCTCCCAGGGTGTGGGCACCCGATCACCCACATTCCTGGGCTCCAGCCTGGCACCTTCCCCAGGGCAGTAGACGCCATAGCACTAGCCCCAGGCTGGGGCTGGGACCTGCCTGCTTCTTTTCCCTTCTCTCCCTTTTCACGGAGACCCCTGTGCTATCCTCCCTTCCCACAAAGACAGGTATTCTGGATCCCTCAACAGAGGAGCCCTGGGGTTGGTATGAGGGATGCAGGATGACCCCACCCTCCCCTGCCCATTGTCCTAGATCCTGAGGAGGAAGTGCTGGGGGCTGGGCAAGGGGTTTGGGGCCCGCAGGCAGGCCCTTTGGAGCTCAGTCCTGGGCTATATCTCCAGCCCTTGGACTTTGCCCATCAGCAATCCTTCCCTCTGTGTGGAGGTTATGGGTCCTAGGTGGGAAGTGGTTTCTACTTCTCCCTGGCTGACTCTCTGGGGAAACTTGAGGATAGGTTTTATGTTTGGGGTTTTCTCTCCTCTCGTTTCTCTTCTGGGCTCCTGATTTGTGCTTTTGCCCCAGAACTCACCTTCCTGCCTGTTTAACATTTCTGTTTACTCTCCTCTATGTTTCTCCTATTTTCCTCCTCCCATTATATCCTTCATAGCGTGACCTCAATCCTGCCTTCTCTCTTGTGTCTCTCATTTTCATGGTGTCTCTGACTTTCTGCCCCACCGCTCCCCCCTTCCTGCCACCCTCAGTGTCTCTGCCCATGTGTCCCTCTCTGAATTGCCCTCTGTCCAGTTTCTCTCTGTCTTCTCTATCTGAACGTTCAGTACGCTTGTGAGTGACGAGGAATAAAAATATCACCGTCCCTGCCCTTGGATTCACATTGCATTCGGCCACTCCAGAGGGACAGCCACCCTCACCTTTCCTAACGTTACCCCCTACTCCTTGCCCTCCCGCTGCGGAACCCAGACACACCTCTGGAGCCACAGGTGCCTCCTAACCACTCTTCCCCCACAACCAGGGTTTTCCCCACAGCCCCAGCTGCCGTGGCCAGGCCCCAAGTGTAGGATGGGGCTCCTCCTACGAGGGCCGGTGGCAGCCAGAACTGATACAGCCCCCCTGGTCTGGGGCCAGGACGCCAGGTAACTCTGGGGTGATGGCCCAGGTCCCTGTGAACTGGGATATGACTGGGGAGAGAGGCAGGAACACCCTCGGGAGTCCCTGAGGAGAGTGACACTTGGGAGGAAGGCCAGGGGAACTGGAACTGGGTCCTTGAGGGGCTGGGTAGCTGGGGAAGGGAGATGGAGACACTGGTTCCTGAGAGAAGCTAGGAGGCAATGTCTGGGTCCCCTCAGGGGCTCTGACCACCTCTTCTGTTTCTGTCCTCCAGCTGAGGAGGGTGGGAGTATCTGGAGCCATGGCTGGTGCCTCGGTGAAAGTGGCGGTGAGGGTTCGGCCCTTCAACGCTCGTGAGACCAGCCAGGATGCCAAGTGTGTGGTCAGCATGCAAGGCAGCACCACCTGTGAGTGAGTCCCAGGGGCTTTGCTGGGCACAAGCGGGGCAGGCTGGGCCCACCACGCAGGCCAGTCCTGCTGGGCCGAACCCAGAGGAGGGCTGAGCTGGGTGCAGAGCAGGTGCTAGTTGTAAGGGCGGGGGCTGGGGCAGGCTGGCCTTTCCATGTTCCCAGTCCCTGGGAGGGGGAATGTTGGCCTGGAGCCCTCCGTTGCCCAATCCAGGGAGGCAGCCCGGTGGGGGGCGGGTCCTGGGAAGCCAAAATTAGCTTTGGTAGCTAGAGGGGGTGGGGAATATTAAAGGGGAGAGATGAACTAGGACAGAGGTGGGGAGTGGGATGCCTGGATTCCAGGGGCTTGGAGGGAGAGGGCAGAGGTTGGGAATACCTCACCTTGGCCTGCCTTCCTTTGCTCTCTTCTGCCCCCTCAGCCATCATCAATCCCAAACAGAGCAAGGATGCCCCCAAAAGCTTCACCTTCGACTACTCCTACTGGTCACACACTTCGGTGAGGTTGTTGGGCTAGGGGGAGAGCTAAGCAATTAGGGACAGGGGATTTAGGTCGTGGGGAGGAGGCATTGCTGGGAAATCAGACCACCAGGGCATGGGTTGGGAGAACCAGGACTCCTGGGTGGGGGTGGGTAGGACCCATAGGTTGTGACTGGGACCAGGATGGGGGAAACAGAATCCCTTAGGATAATCAGGACAGGCAAGAAACTGGCTAGGATCCTCAGGGGTGATTAGGACCATGATGGGGATGGGGGCACACAGGACATTTGCGTAGTCATCAGTGTTGGGGCCAAGATTCTTGGGACCTAGACATTAAGGACAAGTCATCTAGGGCTTCTGCTGTCTTTCTCTGCCTCCCTTTCACCTAGGCCGAGGACCCTCAGTTTGCATCTCAGCAACAGGTGTATCGGGACATTGGAGAGGAGATGCTGCTCCATGCCTTTGAAGGCTACAACGTGTGCATCTTTGCCTATGGGCAGACCGGGGCTGGGAAATCCTACACCATGATGGGGCGGCAGGAGCCGGGGCAGCAGGGCATCGTGCCCCAGGTACATGCTGGGCCCTGGCAGGGCAGCCAGGGCAGGAGCATCTTCAGCTGCCCCTGTGGAGGAAGGCCAGGGGTCTAAGGGTTATGGAGCAGAGACCTGGCTTTCTGGGGCTGTTAGTGACAGGGAATGTGATGGGGGAGAGGGGTTGGCTGCAACCTGGATATCTAGGCTCTCTGGGGAGGGGGTCTTTGCCCTCGTCAGAGGCAACAAGGCTCAGTGAGAAGAGCCAAAGCTTTGGCATCAGAGAGCCCTGGGTTTGAACCCTGCTTCTGTCGCTTACTACTGTTTTCTCTTGTCTTGTAGTTATTCGTGAGTGTAGTTCTGTAGGCTTGTGTATAGTAGTCAACGTGTTGACTATAGAAAAATTCTAGGATAACTGAGAGTTGACCATAATTTTCTCTGACTGCGCAGCATGGTGGCCTTGCACACAGGCTCTGGAGTCAGGATGCTTGGGTTTGCATCCTGGCTCACCGAATACTAGCCTATGACTCTGGGAAAGTGTGACCTTCTCTGAGATTGTTTTCCTGTCTGTAAAATGGGAATGATCCCTCCCTCAGAGCTGTGGTAAGGGTTAAACAGGGTCACCTGAGACAGGGCTTGGCCTGGTGCTGGGTGCCACAGGTGCGATGTGAACAGCAGCTTCTCTGTGTCCCCCTCCAGCTCTGTGAGGACCTCTTCTCTCGTGTTAGTAAGAACCAGAGTGCTCAGCTATCCTATTCTGTGGAGGTAAGCCCAGGTCTTAGTAGGGGCCGGAGAGGGGGCACGGTGTTCCCAGGGCAGGGAAGGGGAGAGCAGAGTAATTAAGACCAAGGGCATTCTCAAGTCAGACACCCAGGGATCTATTCCTGGCTCTGCCAATTACTAACTGTGGCTTTGAGTGGATGATTTCATCTCTCATCTGCTGAGTATGTTCATCTGTGAAATGATAATGATCGGATCCCTCCTGGGGTTATTGCAAGGATCAGTGAGCTCGCATATGCAAAATGCTTAGCAGTGTGTGTGGGACACAGTACATACTCTGTGTACATTAGCTGAGCTTACCTGTGTCATATCCAGGAGAGTTCAGGGTAAATTTCATCGTTGCTATTATTGCTGGCTTTGTCACTTCTTATTTGCTTCTCCCACTCAGGTGAGCTATATGGAGATCTATTGTGAGCGGGTACGAGACCTCTTGAACCCCAAGAGTCGGGGCTCTCTGCGTGTCCGGGAGCACCCCATCCTGGGCCCCTATGTGCAGGACCTGTCTAAATTGGCTGTGACCTCTTATGCAGACATTGCCGACCTCATGGACTGTGGAAATAAGGCGCGGTGAGGCAGGCTGATGGAGTGGAGGGCAGGGAGCCAGGGTTAGGAAGGTGAGGGGCAAGACCCAGTGACCACTCCGTCCCCACAGGACCGTGGCTGCCACCAACATGAATGAGACCAGCAGCCGTTCCCATGCCGTCTTCACCATTGTCTTCACACAGCGCTGCCACGACCAGCTCACTGGGCTGGACTCGGAGAAGGTGGGACACCCCTCCCATCCCTACCTGGTAACAGGGACAACGATGTGATGAAAGGACCTTGCGTCCTCCCTCCCCACCCTTGTTGGGTTGAGTGCCTCTTCTGCTTTCACAGCCCCCTCTGCTTTCCCCGTCAGAATAGGGTGGTACAGTCTCCTGTGTGCTCGTTTGCAAATTACTAGATTTCTCAGGGCAGGGCTTGGATCCCACTGGGTCCCTTGTCCCAGCACATAGTGGGCATGTCAGTATCTGTAAATGAACAAATGAATGAGTAACCAACCTCTTGCTGTTCCATTTCCTCCTGTCGCCTTCATTCTTTCCCTCCTGGCTTTCTCCTCCCTTGCCAACTGCCCATTCCTTTGCTGGGTGTTCTCCCGATTTGCCTGCCCCACCCCTACCGACCCCAGTCATCTCCTGCCTATTTCCTCTGACCCAGGTTAGTAAGATCAGTTTGGTGGACCTTGCTGGGAGTGAGCGGGCTGACTCCTCGGGGGCCCGGGGCATGCGCCTCAAGGTGAGGGGGCTTAGGAGGGATGGACGGGGACAGTTGGGGGCTGTGTGTGGTGGACTCTGATGGTAACCTGGGAATCTCACTGCAGGGAGGTGGAAGGGGAAGTGGATTGGAGTGGGAGAGGAGGGCCTCATTCCCCATGTTCCTCATACCTTTCCAGGAAGGCGCCAACATCAATAAGTCCCTGACTACTCTAGGGAAGGTGATCTCGGCCCTTGCAGATATGGTGAGACCTGGGGCGTGAAGAGAAGGGGCTTTGGGAAAGGGGACAAGGGGGTGGCCCGCCCTGATCCCCTGGCCTCATCTGTCCCCCAGCAATCGAAGAAGCGGAAGTCGGATTTTATCCCTTACAGGGACTCTGTGCTCACCTGGCTGCTCAAGGAGAATTTAGGTGAGGGCTCCTTCTTTCTCTCTCTCTGCTGGCCCGGCCACTATCTCACTCCCCGCCTTTGATATGTTTGACAGATCCACTTGCCACTCCTAGAATCTCAAATCCCTCAGTTGTCCATTGGCTTTCACCTTGACCCAGGGAACATCCTTTGAAGATGTTCTGATACTACGATCAAGGCCACAGCCTCTCTGCCAAGCCAAGGGCCTCACTGACCTGGCTACCCATAGCCGCTCTCTGACCCCACACCCACTGCTGACTTTATCCTCTTCCCACTGTTCTCTGACTGTCCACAGATGTCTCATGTCTCCCTGACCTCACCCTGCCTCCCTCTTGACCACTAGCTTTCATGGTTAGCTCTATAACTCTTAGCTTCACCCTACCTCAAACAGTGACCCTATCAGACCCCTGCCTGGGCACTGAAGTCCCCCTCACCCCGTGACGCAGCGTGACTTTACTCAGGACCCAGCCCAGCGCAAGCTTTCCCCTCTGTCCACTCATAGGTGGGAACTCACGCACGGCAATGATTGCGGCCCTGAGCCCCGCGGACATCAATTACGAGGAGACCCTCAGCACCCTCAGGTGGGCCTTCAGCTCTGGCAAGGTGGGGCAGCATACGAAAAGTGCAGAGCTCAGGCTGGAAGTTCAGAACCCTAGAGACAGCGTCGATCCTCAACTCCCCAGTATTTTAAAACCTGGGAGGGGAAGAGGGAAACAGGCAGCAGAGCAAGGTCATCTGCGTCTGGGCCTCACCAGTCCCCATCCCCCCTCCTCACTCCAGGTATGCCGACCGCACCAAGCAGATCCGCTGCAACGCCATCATCAACGAGGACCCTAATGCCCGGCTGATCCGGGAGCTGCAGGAGGAGGTGGCTCGGCTCCGGGAACTGCTGATGGCTCAGGGGCTCTCAGCCTCCGCTCTGGGAGGTAGGGCTCCAGGGGAGGGGGAGCTCATGGATGCCCCTTGGCCTGCCTCATCCCTCCTTGTTTTTCTTTGCCCAGTCCTGGGGCCAGGGTGGGACCACTGACCACAAAACGTTTCATGTGCTTGGTGACATGGATATAGATTTGGGGAGGGGACATATCACACCTTCAGGTGTTCAGAGCTGGGAGGGACTGATTCTCCCGGGGAGAGTCAGGATTCAGAGAGCTTGACAGGCTCCCAGGACTACTAAATGGCAGGAGCAGGAGTGAATGGCAAGTCCTGCATTTGTGGTTCAAACAGTAAATCATTTAAGAATAGGCTGCTGGGCCACCTGCCTTGACAGAAGTTCTTGTGAAACCTCAGGGATTTAGTTGACCATAAGCTTAACAAGAGTCAATAGTGGAATGGTTTCTAAAATGCAGTGCTCGGTCTCAGTAATAGGAAACAGCATCTGTATTAGAGGATGTGTAATTTATGTTGACTGCATCGGTGTGGACTCCACATTCAGTCTTGGGGTCCATCCCATTGAGGACAGTCAGGGTGCTGAGCGGCACTGTAGCGGGATAAGGGTGTCAGTTCTTGGGAAGAGAAGGATAAGGTTGACATGATGTTCGCCTTCCCACATTTGAAGGGTAGTCTTGCAGAAGGAAAAGCAGTGGAGTTGCTCTTATTCTGGAGGGCAGAACTAAAAACAGTGGCATACGTGACGTGTGGCAGATTTCAGCTCAACCCGGCTAAGAACTTTCTGATGATTCGAGTCATCTAACAATGGAAGGAACTGGCTGCCTTGTTCAGTGATGAGCTCTCTGTTCCTGGAGGGGAACAAGCAGAGGCTGGGAGCCCATTTGTCAAGGCTGCAGTAGGCGGGCTCCCTGTTTGGTGGAGGTTGACCGGATATCTTCTGAAGTCCTTACAGGCTGGTCTTCTGTGAGGCCTTCTCTATGTCTCTGACCAGTTCCATCTTTTCTTAGCTTCCTTCTTTGACTCTCTTCTCCCTTCCAGGCCTGAAGGTGGATGAGGGGAGTCCTGGAGGTGCTCTGCCAGCTATATCATCTCCCCCTGCCCCAGCTTCGCCCTCATCTCCACCTGCACACAATGGGGAGCTGGAGCCGTCGTTCTCCCCCAATGCTGAGCCCCAGATTGGGCCTGAGGAGGCCATGGAGAGGCTGCAGGTAGGAAGCTGGAGCTGGCAAGGGTGGGAATCTAGGGGCTGCTTGGGAGTTTAATTCTCCAAAACCAGGGTCAAAGAGAAAGAAGGAATCCTAGGAGCAGTGTGGCCCCCATGGTAGGTGCTTGTCCCAGACTGTCCTGACCCATGCCTGTCTTGTGCCTGCAGGAGACAGAGAAGATTATAGCTGAGCTGAACGAGACCTGGGAGGAGAAGCTACGCAAAACGGAAGCCCTGAGGATGGAGAGGTGTGAAGGGCAGGGTGTGACAGCTGGAGCCCTGGGAGGAGTGGGGGTGGGGAGAGAAGGTCAGGCCCTACTGGGAAGGAGTTCGTGGGTAGCGAGGATAAGACCAACATTTGCCTCTCCTTTGCCCACAGAGAAGCATTGCTGGCTGAGATGGGGGTGGCTGTCCGGGAGGATGGGGGAACCGTGGGCGTCTTCTCTCCCAAGAAGGTGAGTGGGCAGTCCGGTGAGGAGGCCTAGGGAGGCCTAGGAGACTGGATGCTTAGAGAAGAGGTTTGGGGGCTGCAGGGTAATGAGTTCTAACTCTGATCTCTGAGATCTCTGAATTGTCCCTCCACCTGTGTCCTCACTCCTACCACCTCGTCTCTGTGTTGTCCACCATCCCTGCCTTCTCCCTCCATCTGACAGTCAGCCAGAGAGGCATGTGCTTATTAGGTGCCTGTGGCCAGGGTCTCTAGGGACCACAGAAGGATGACAGGGTCCCTGCCCTCTGGGAGATTTCAAGAGCTGCTTGGAATCTAGGGATTTACAAACATAACCTTACACATGTGTGTATGCAAGTTCATGCATAGAATTTATCTCCGAATTCATGAGAAACTGGTTATGGCGCTTACCCTGAGATGAGGGAGAGGACCTGGGAGGTTGGAGGTTGTTTGGGATAGTGACTTACTCACTGTATACTTTTCTGTATCATTTGAAATTTTGTACCCTGTGTATGTGTTACCTATTCAAAAAAGTAACTGAAGACATTTTTGAAAGGATAACTTGGAAAGACAAGACTGTAAAGGGAATCAGAGAGGAGTAAACACTAAACTCTAAGATGTTGATTGTAAACGCAGTGAGAGTTTTAAAGATAGAAGCATCAGTACAGCCTGGGGATGTGTGGACACTGGTTTCCTGGAGAAGGTGGTTTAGAAAGTGGAGCCCGAAAGATGGATGGGATTTGGGTGGTAGAGAGGAGCAGGGAGGACACTAGGCTAAGCAGCCACAGGGTGGTGTCGGCCGAGTGGGGCACACCAGTGCCTGTCACGTGCCTGCTGTCTAGTAGGTTCTCAGTAAATCTTTGCTGAGAGGAAGAAAGGAAGGAAGCAGGGCAGGAGCCATCAGGCTCAGTTGGAGGCTGGAATGGTATTCGCAATCTTCAACAACCAGCACGGCACAGGGGCAAACCAGTCAGAATGGCTGCCGGCTGTAGATAGCCAGCCCAGCTGTACTGGTGCATACTGATGACGGATGATGTGGAGGCCAGTCTGAGTAAAGCAGGAACTTCCAGTCCCACTGGGGAGCCAGCCATGCCTGTCTGGTCCATGGTTCAGAGCACAATAGGATCAGGCCCTAAATCAGACGCACTGTGCTCAGAGCCAGACAGGGGCTGCCTGGAAGAGGTGGTGGGTTATTGGAAGGAGGCCCATCTTGATTTCCTGAGGTCAGGGCGGTCTGGGAGACTGAGCAAGCAGGGATCATTGAACAGGGATCCAAGAAGAGGAGAATTTGTCTTACTTGACCTGAGGTGGAGCCAGGGAGTGACAGAGCTGTGGGTGGTGACTGAGGGCAGCAGGCCAGGCCAAGGGGCCTGGTCCAGAGCTGGGCACCCAGGGCTTTGGGGTCCTTCTGAGGGCTGCATCTGGGATGAGGGGCTACACGTGGCTCTCAGTGTGGCTTGTAGCCGCCTTGGGGTGCTGTGTACCTGAGGAACTTCCACCACAGTTGCAGGGTTGGAGAAAGGGTAGAAAGGGGTGGAGACACTGAGGGGGGCGATGTTTCTTTCCTGGAGGGTTTTACTCTGCACAGGGATGCCACCTGCTAAAGCCTGGGGACCAACGGGAGGGGGGTTTTGTTTTGTTTTGTTTTTAATTGTTCTTGTAAAGGTAATATACACTAGAGAGAACCTGCACATAGTACTGAGAGGTGTGCACGGTGGGAAGGCAGTCTCCTTCCTTCCTATCCTCAAGCCCCCTGCCCAGAGGCAAGCCCTAGTATCAGTTCCTGATGTGTTCTTTGAGAGGTAGCCTGTGGCGCGTACAGGCGTGTGTTGTGTGTAATTATCCACTCATGCACACACACGCAGCCCCTCTTTGCAGTAGTGGTTCTATACCTGACACTTTACTTTTTCATTTAACAATGTATCAGAGTTCTGTCCTTTTTCAGTCAGAACATTCCATCGTGTAGATGTGGGATAATTTATTTAACCAACTTCCTACTAATGGACATTTAGGTTGTTTCCCATTCTTTGATATTGTAAACAGTGTTACAACAGATCATCTTATAAATAGGTCTGTTATCTGTAGAACAGATTCCCAGAAGTGGAGATTTGGGGTCAAATGGTAGCCATGTGAAATTTTGATCTATTTCCCCAAAGTGCCCTCCAAAGATCATAACCATGCCACTGTCTCCCCGAGAGCAACACACAAGAGAGCCTCTGTTCCCTCAGCCTCTTCAACTTGGGATCTTTGCCAATCTGACGGGTGAGAAGGTGTCTTAGGGTAGTTGACTTTTGCACTCTCTCTCGAGGTGGTGAGGATGAACATACTCTCATATGTTGAAAAGGCGTGTGTCTTTCAGAAGGGAGAGCTGCTCAGCTCAGTGGAGGGAAATGGGTTTGCTGGGGGTGGCTCCAACCTGGGAGTGGTCAAGTGGGGAATTGGGTCCTAGGGGAGAAGCTACAATTTGTCTTGGAGAGAGCCATAGCCTTAGGGGAAGCCCCCTCTTTCTGGGACCCCCCCCCCATCACCAGGCCTAAGAACTTCTTAAATTGGTGGTTTTCAAACCCGAGTCAGACTTGTTCCACAGGGGCTGAGGTGGGGAGTGGGGCAGGACCGGGCTCTGGGTCCCCCACCCCCAGCCTCGGCCTGAGCGGCTCCCTGCTTATCTGCTTGACGTATGAGGCTTCTAGGTAAGGTTTCATCTGCACAAAGGGATCCAAGGCTGAACAAAGATTGAAAAGCACTGCCCTAAATCGTGTCCCCTCTCCCGAGGGATAGATCGCTTTCTGCTTCCAGAGCCCATCAGTGTTTGCTGTTCCCAGAGCAGGCCTGACACTGCAGTGTAGGGAGGGGCAGAGCGTCCCCGGGGGAGAGGAAGTGTTGCAGCAGAGACCATTGGGGGCCCTGGGTGGAGGAGCAGACACACAGGTACGCATCCTATCCACCGTGGACGCTGCCTTGGGCTCTCTGTTCAAGGGGCTCCCAAAGAAATGTGGGGCCTTGACTGCTGGCTGTGTTCACCTACACCTTGTGCTATCCTGCCTCCGGGCGTTCAAACTCCTCTTTTCACCTGGAATGCTCTTCCTTCTGCATGTCCACATCCTCCTCATCCTCAGAAACCAGTTCCCCTGCTGCCCATTCTGTGAAGTCCTCCTGAGCTCTCGAAGTTCTTCGCTTTATTCACCTTTGCATGTGAGCCCCTCCCAGGATGTGATGGCGCTCAACTCCCTGGGAACAAATGAATGAACAGATGAATGAGCAAAGTGGGAGCATGGAAAGAGCAGAAACTCTACTACGAGACATCCATTTCCCACTTGTAGTGGTGTTTCCACGCCAAGTCTTATCTCCACAAGTTGACTCTAATTTCCTTACTGATGGGTTTGATTCATCTCTGAGTCCTGCCCACCACCTCACCAGGGTCTTGCTCATAGAAAGCCCACGGTAAATCCTTGTAGAACAGAAGCAGGGGATCTTGTGTTCAGGTGGAAGGCTTAGGAAAGCTTCCTGGAAGAAGTGGCATTTGAGCTAGACCGTGAGGGACAGGGAGGAAGTGGATGACTTTGACAGGTGGAGGTAGGGCTGGGAGGGAGGCTGTTCCAGGTGAGGCAACATGGGAAGCAGCTCACAAGGGTGGTCAGGGGTGCAGGAGGCCTCTTCTGGAGTGAGTGCTCAGCGGTCCACTGGACGGGAGCACGGAAGGGGAGAGGGCTTGGAGAAGTGAGCTGGGGCCCTGACGTGGAGGAGGCCAAGGGCTACCAGCATAAAAAGAGGCTCAAGTCAGGCGGGCATAGGGTGCCAGCTGGAGAGGTCTGAGTGGAGAAGGGTGACGCGAGGCCATAGTGTGGTGTGAGCGGGAAGCTGGGAGACGTGGAGATGGTGAGAAGTGAGCGGGCCTATGGTGGGGGGGTGGGGCATCAGATGGTAGGGAGGGCGATTTCCCTGGGCTGGGCAGCCAGTGGCGTGAGGGGTGTAGAGGGATCAGGGCTTGTATGCTGCCCAGAGTTACATGCCTGGAGAGGGCGGGGGTCTAGTAAGAGAAGCAAGTCAGGAAAAGGTGCTTTGGGGGACGGAACAGCTGGGGTTTCAGTGCGGAGCAGCATGATGATGAGCCAGGTGTGAGGGACAGATTCGGTTGGGGAGGTCTTGGCAGGGCCGGCGCCAGGCAGCTGCTACAGCAGCGACCCTGGTCCGAAGCGAAGGGGCAAAGCCTGGGGGCGAGCAGTGGCTGGGAAAGAATGGGCAGTCTGCTGTGAGAAACGGGTCTGTCTGTCTTATTTGCTTTCGAATTGAACTGACCCTTTTTATTTTTAATTATAATTATAAAAGTAATCTGTGTTCCTAAGAAATTCAGGCTGGAGTAAGACATGGGAAGTACCAGTTCCCCAACCCAGTCCCCTCTTGTACTGTCCAGAAGTCGCAATATACATTTTAAAGGAAGACGTAATGAGACCTGGGGACGGAAGGAAGACAGGGAAAGCAGAGGCGAGGGCAGGTGGATTCTAAGGTTTCTGGTTGCGGAGGCTGGGGGTTGAGGTGCCTCTGAAGATATGGGGCCTTGGGAAGGGTTGCTGACCTGGGAGCGGGTAGGTGGGTGGGGGCAGTTTTGTAGGCCCCTTGTGTGTGAGGAGGGGGTGGGTCAAGCTATCCTGAAGGTGGTTGGTGTGAGTGCGAGTGAGGAGGGTGGGAGAGTTCTCCGGGTGAGGGGCGCAGGCAGCAGGCAGCGCTAGAACCCAGAGGGATGTCTGCTGAAGCTCCTGGCTCCCTTCCTCCTTCCGGCACCCTCCAGCCGCCTCTCGAGATCCTTCCCTGACCACTCCCCTCCCCCCTCAGACTCCCCACCTGGTGAACCTGAACGAAGACCCCCTGATGTCTGAATGTCTCCTCTACCACATCAAAGATGGCGTGACCAGGTAGCGTTTACTCAGTGGCCTGTGGGGCAGCCTCTCCTTTCGGGGTGTGGTTGCAAAGGCACGGCCACCCTGATGACTCCCTTTCCTGGTGACCTCACTGGAGACACCCCAGACCTCAGGACAGCTGCCTCCACAGCCCCGCTCACTGTCCGGGCTTCCTGAGAAGTTGCTGAGCCTGCCTGCTCAGCGGCCGTCCTGCCTCCATCCACCTCTTTGGTAGGAGTGAGTCGCCTCCTGAGACCGGACTGACCAGTGCTTGTCGGGATAGCTCCTGGGGCAGGAGATGGGCAGAAAGCTTAGACCACTGCAGTCTTAGGCCCTGGCACCATGGCTGTGGCATGCCTTGGTGGGACCCTCCCTTAGGGGAGGAGAAGGGAAACATGGCCCTGGCCCCATGTTGTTGGGGGGCGGGTGGCTTCACTCACTGATGCTAATGAACCCCTGGAACTCAGTGCCTCTGAGGTCGCCTCTGGAATTAAAGGGGTGAGGGTGCCCCTTCCTCCCCTACCACAAGCATTCATAGCTGTCCTTGGTGATCCTCATGGCTAGGGAGGGTGATCAGCTGAAGGATGGGTGGGAGGACCATGGCTGAAGGCGCCCATTTCACTCCAGGTTCCCTTTTTCCCTTTGCTATGTAATGCAGTAGGTGAGGACATGGGCTGTGGGGTCACGCAGATCTGGGCGCAAATCCCAGCTTCACCACTGTCAGGCTGTGTGACCCTGGGCAAGTTCCTTTACCTTCCTGAGCCTCCACTTCCTCATCTGTGAAATGGGAATAATTATGCTTGGCTCACTGAATTGGATGAACCTGTGTTCAGAAGAGGCTTGGTGAATGTCTGGCACATGCTCAGAAAATGTTGGCCATTGCTTCCCCAGGGTCGGCCAGGTAGATGTGGACATCAAGCTGACCGGGCAGTTCATTCGGGAGCAACACTGTCTGTTCCGGAGCATCCCTCAGCCAGATGGAGAAGGTAATGGCTGAGAGGGTGAGAGTGGAGCGGCCACTGCGTACAGTCGCACCCCACACACTGAATACAGAGGCCTGGGTCGGGCACTGGGAGTGTGGCCATATAAGGGGGCCTGTGTCCTCACCCTCAGAGGGACGTCGAGCTTATAGTAAGCAGTGGGGGAACATCCAGGGCCCAGCAATGTGCGCCCGCCCTGAGAGTGCAGACCGGTGCAATGCACAGGGAATGGCCGGGGTCCCCAAGGCAGAAACAGAACACTGGCCAGAGAGGAGATCTCATCTTCTTGATTTTTTAGCTTCCTATAGCACTCTGGTCATTTTTTATGAAAACCTGTGTTTGTTTCAGTGGGATATCTGAGTTTGTCTCTGGAAAACCTGCTTCTGTTCAGCTATGACTGCAAAGGTTTCTGGGAGTTAATTGGCCCATGTATCCCTCTGGTTCCAGAACTTTCAGATTTTTAGCTCTTATGTGGCCACAGCAGCAAAAGCTTTCAGGCATCCCGAGCCCTAAGGGTGAAAGTGGTAGCCTGTCTGATGGATCAGAACGATACTCATGCAGTTCAGGCTGTGTTTTGAGGTCACCATTTCCTTCTGGTTCAGTCATTTTCTAAAAGTGGAGTGATTTGGGTTCAATTAAGCCCAAGCGAAGTTGAGCTCTGGGAGACAAGTTGGGGAGGGAGCAAGACATGTTACCCCTGAGCCCTCCATCAGCTTGGGCCTGCGTAGTGGGCCTCAGAGACCTGGAAGGAGCGCCTTGCGTGACGCCTTCAGGGGACTAGGAGATGGGGCGTGGCCAGCACATCCTTAAAAATAAGAAGGACACTATCATGTGGCTTACAGCTCAGGTTTAAGACACGCTCATTGGGCTGTCAATTGGTTCAGGGTCGGCAGGGTAACGCAGTCATTCTGGTCTGGTTCAAGTCCCCAGTGGCAGCAGACGCTTCCGGCATTGCGGGCTGCAAGCCGTTGAATCAGTTCAGCCCACTGAGTTATTGCTGAGTTCCTGTTCTGCGGTTACCTCAAGCCATGTGCTGGGGTGACACCAAAACCATACAAGGCCTGTGGAGCGAGCCCACCCTCGGGAACTCAGCGTATGTTGGGGACATGACAGACAGGCACTAAGTGGTTACCTCGCAGTAAAAATAGCCAATGATCCTGTGCCCCGAAGGGAGGGGGCTTTTATAAAGGTTTGGGCCTCTGTTCTTATGGCGGATTTAAGAGTCAACCAAAGGCAGGCAGAGAGGAGGCGGGCAGCATGGACAAAGCTGTGGACGTGGAATAATAGTTATTACTTACTGACCATCTGCTTTGTGCCTTGCGTTTTCTCACGCAGCCCATGGGCAGGGGAACTGGGGCTCTCAAGGATAGGGAATTCGCCCAAGACCGCACAGCTGGAAGATGGCAGGACGGGACGGGAATGCAGCATGGCAGGCGCCAGGGCTGTGCTCTGAGTGCAGATCCTGTGGGCTCGTGGACATGGAGAAGGCTGCCCTGGCCAGGCTGGAGCAAATCATCCCTTCGCCTGGCCCCATTTCCCTCCATGACACCTGTCCCCCTGACTTTAGATTACCTGCTGATTTACTTGTTTATTGTTTGCCTTACCAGCTGGAGGTGAGCTCTATGAGAGCAGGGGTTTTGGGTTTTGTCCCCACTGTATTTCCAGGACCTAAAATAGTGCCTGGCATATAGTAGGGGGGTGCGATATATTTGTGGAATGAACAAAGGAATTTGGGGGTATGGTGGAAAATAAGGATGGGTATAGACTGGGACCCATTACAGCCACCCTGTCCTCTTGTCTGCCACGTTCTTCCGTTTCTGTCCTGGACACACAGTGATGCCTAACCTCTGTCTGTCTTCTTTCTCTTCTCCATCATTTCTGCCCCTTGAAATCTGAGGATCCCTTCAGGCATTGACTCGGAAGTTACCACTTTCCCGTACTCATTTCCAGTCCTCTGCCCCTAAGCTGAGTCCCTCTCTGCTTGCTTTGTACTCCCACAGCGTCAGTAGTCCCATCTTTTCCTTATGTTACAATTCATGCTGGTTTCTTTATTACTTTTCGTATAAATAATAACTCCCTTTTGCATATTTCTTTATTTGAGCCTTTCAACCATTCTGTAAAGAAAGCCTTCAATATCCCATTTTGTAGAAGCTCACAGAAGTTGGGTGACTTCCTCAGAGTCCTCAGCTAAGGAGTCGCAGAACTTTTTGGATACAGGGGTCCCTCTGTGACAAAGGGGCACCACTCCTTGCAAGCAGGGAGCTGCCTTGTGTATCTTGGTGTCCCAGCGAGCAACAGGCTCTACGATTTGTACACAAGCCAGAGGAGCACCTTGGTAGATGCTTGAATTGGGTTAACTTTGTCTTGTCCTGTGGAGACAGTGATCTGTTGCTGTGGCTTGAGAAGATTAATCAGTCAGGTGGCAGCTTGCAAGATGCGTTGGACAGAAGTGGGCTAGGAGCCTGCTGGAGAAATGCAGGCCTGGGCAGGGATAATGTTAGTGGGAAAGGAAGGAATGGACATCTGGAAGGCAGACATGACAGGGCCTGCTGACCCGTTGGACAGGAGAAAGGAAGCCCTCTGAGAATTACTGATTTGCTAAGCCCCTCCTGGGAAGGGTGGTCGGGGGCGAGTAGGGAGTCCCTGCAGAGGCTCCTATTGTAGCCGGGGCTCTAACCCTCCTTCTGCTCTTCCTTCCTGTGCTGCCTGCCACCAGAGGGGCCATGGCACCCCGACAGGTACTGGGGGGTGGGACTGGGGCTGCATGTCTGTTTTTGGGGGGTAATGCAAGATGGGAATCTGTGACCATAATCCCCCTTCCCCCAAGGTCTAATCGCTCCCCTTTCTGTCTCCCTCTGCTCAGTGGTGGTCACCCTGGAGCCTTGTGAAGGAGCCGAGACCTATGTCAATGGGAAGCTTGTGACCGAGCCACTGGTGCTGAAGTCAGGTAGAGGAAGGGTGCAAAGTGAGGGTTCTGGGACATGGCTGTATGTAGGAAGTCCTGGGGCAGAGCTTTCTCGGGGAATCCTGGGGCAGGACCCAGCAATAAATAGGAAACAGCATGGGAGTATGAAGAAGGAAGTGGGAAGTGAAGATGAAGGAGTCAGGTTCTTGTTTCTCTTGCTGCCCAGGGAAACAGGAAGAGGCTGCAAAGCTTCCCCACTTCCCTCTGGCTGTCAGGGATGGGGTAGTTCCTGGGGTCAGTGGGGGAGCCTCAGCTCTGACTGCCCTCAGACTTGGGGTGATGGGAGAGATGGTATCGGGGCCTCTGGCACTTGTGGGCAAGGCCCTGTACGCCTTGGTCATGGGGATGGGTTTGCTGCTATGGGGGAGCGAGTCCACTTTTCCCTCCTCCCATCTCCAGGGAATAGGATTGTGATGGGCAAGAACCACGTTTTCCGCTTCAATCACCCGGAGCAGGCACGGCTGGAACGGGAGCGAGGGGTCCCCCCACCCCCAGGACCGCCTTCTGAGCCCGTCGACTGGAACTTTGCCCAGAAGGAACTGCTGGAGCAGCAAGGCATTGACATCAAGCTGGAGATGGAGAAGAGGTATGAAGAGAGGTGTTCACCACCCGGGCCCTCTTGGCCGTCCCTCCCAGGCCCCCCAGTCACTAGCACCCTCCTACTGTCAGACATCCCACTGAGGTGGCTCCAGAACCCCACACAGCTCTTCCTTCCCTCCCTATCCGATCCTAGGCTGCAGGATCTGGAGAATCAGTACCGGAAAGAAAAGGAGGAGGCTGATCTGCTCCTGGAGCAGCAGCGACTGGTGAGGGGTTGGCCGGGGGCCACGCAGAGGTGGGAGATGGGCTGGCGGGCACATGAGCAGCAAGGCCGGTAGTGCTGCAGCCTAACTCTGCTTTTGGTTTACGCTGTCTGAGCCAGAGTGGGGAGTGGGCATGGGGATGAGGGGTAGAGGTGGGTTCTGGGAGGAGACAGTTAGGAGAGAAATGTGGCTCGGGGAGGAAACTGTATGTAGCTAACTACACTTCCTCCCGGTTGACCAGGGCTTCCCAGACTCCCGTTGATCCTTTGCTAGCTTTATGCATTTTACTGTATCCAAGTGCCACCTATATTATTGTTTACTTAAGATTGTTCTGTAAGTGGACTTACTTTTAAATCCTTACCCTCATCCTGAGCAATGATAATGGATACACAAAAGCTAGACTTGATCCAGCTACAGCTAATGTTTACCCATCACTCTCTGTGCCAGCCACTGATCCACACACTCGGCGGACGTTAATCCTCCACATGTATCTGTGAGGGAGATGCTGCTGTTATTTCCGTTGTGTAGACGAGCAGAGGTTGAGCAGTCCACCCAAGGGTGCGCAGTTCTGACGGTTGTTTCTGGTGTCGTTGGGACCTGTGGATTCTGGGATATCCTTACCCTCTCCGTGTCCTCTCTGTCTCTCTGGCCTCAGTATGCGGACTCTGACAGTGGGGACGACTCCGACAAGCGCTCCTGTGAAGAGAGCTGGCGGCTCATCTCGTCCTTGCGGGAGCAATTGCCCCCCACCACGGTCCAGACCATCGTCAAGCGCTGCGGCCTGCCCAGCAGTGGCAAGCGCAGGGCCCCTCGCCGGGTGTATCAGATCCCCCAGCGTCGGCGGCTGCAGGGCAAAGACCCACGCTGGGCCACCATGGCTGACCTGAAGATGCAGGCAGTAAAGGAGATCTGCTATGAGGTGGCCCTGGCCGACTTCCGCCACGGGCGGGCCGAGATCGAGGCCCTGGCCGCCCTCAAGATGCGGGAGCTGTGTCGCACCTATGGCAAGCCGGAGGGGCCCGGAGATGCCTGGAGGGCCGTGGCCCGGGATGTCTGGGACACGGTGGGCGAAGAGGAAGGCAGTGGAAGTGGAAGTGGTGGTGGCGAGGAGGGAGCCCGAGGGGCGGAAGTGGAGGACCTCCGGGCTCACATCGACAAGCTGACGGGGATTCTGCAGGAGGTGAAGCTGCAGAACAGCAGCAAGGACCGCGAGCTGCAGGCCCTGAGGGACCGCATGCTCCGCATGGAGAGGGTCATCCCGCTGACCCAGGTAGGGAGGGCCCTGGCCCCAGCTTCCTCGCTCTTCCCTCCTTCAGTTCTTCTCTTTAGGAATCAACCTCCCGCTGCAGATTCCAACCTCCTCCCCCATTCCTTTAAAAAATTGTGTTGAGCTATAACACAGCTTTTCTCAGGGTAGTTTAGTTTGTGAATCACCAGGGCACCAGCTGAAAATGCAGATTCCTGGGTTCCCCAGGCCTATTGAACAGTGTCTTTGGGGATGAATCTGCGTTTATAAGAAGTACCAGCTGTTTCTGAAGTACAGTAAAGTTTGAGCACCACTGATAGAAAGTGCACAATTGTTTTTTTTGAGGAAGATTAGCTCTGAGCTAACTACCGCCAGTCCTCCTCTTTTTTGCTGAGGAAGACTGGCCCTGAGCTAACATCTGTGCCAATCTTCCTCTACTGTATACGTGGGACGCCTACCACAGCATGGCTTTTGCCAAGGGGTGCCATGTCTGCACCCGGGATCCTAACCGGCGAATCCCGGGCCGCCGAAGTGGAATGTGTACACTTAACTGCTGTGCCACCGGGCCAGCCCCTAAAGTGCACAATTCTTAAGTCCCTGCTTGATGACTGTTCACTCACATGTACACTCTTATAACCACCCTTCTCCCAGGGGTGACTGTTGGCTCTGTGGTAGCCTCTGTGCTGAGCGCTTCTCCTGCATCACCTCATTTCATCCTCGCAGTAACCCTGCAAGTGGCACTGTTATCGCCGATGTCTGTTTTGCATGTATTCACTCAACAAGTAAATATTTGAATGCCTGCTGTGTGCCAGGTATTGTGCTGGCCACTGGGGTTACTTACAACAGACAAAATTTCTGCTCTGTTGCACCTTGCCTTCTACTGGGGGACGACTGTCTGCCTTCACAACACCACCTCATGGTTATTGAGGGCTTACCTCCCAATGCAGCTCCCCTCGCTCTTTCCACTCCAGCCCTTGCTGTTCTTCAACTTCCTGGGCAAGTTCCTGCCTCGGGGCCTTTGCACCTGCTGGTCCCGCTGCCTAGAATGCTTTTCCCCCTGATAGCCTCATAGCCTCACTTCCTTCAGGTGTTTCCTACAATGATAACTTCTTGGTGAGTCCCTTTGTATCCATTCATTGCAGCCACCTTCACCCCAGCCTCGTATTCTTCTTCCTTGCTCTGTTCTTCTCCATCTGAATGCATATATTTATGTGAATTGTGTTATATAATATATCCTATATATATATATAAAATATATACACTTACATGTAATATGAATAATGTATATTAAGTAATATAAATATATACACTCATATTTTACTTGTTATTGAAGTATAATATATGTACCATACTATGTATTTTTCTTACTCATTTATCAGCTGTCTCACCCCACTGAAATAATGCAGGTATTTTTCTTCCCTCTTTGTTGACTGCTGTATCCCCAGGGCACGTCATTTATTCAGCGTCGTTTACTGAGTGCCTACTATGCGCCGGGCACTGTTCTAAATACTTTACATGGTTTAGTTCATGTAATTCTTACAACCACCCTGTGCAGGAGGTACCTTTATTATTGACATCATCTTACACATGAGGAGACTGAGGCACAGAGAGGTTACAAGCCAGAGGTCCAGACCACACAGACGGGAAGTGGCAGACCAGGATGGAGCCCAGAGCACCTGGCTCCTGAGCCTGTGCTCCTAAACCGCTGTTCTAGCTTCCTTATCTCCAGGCCCCTCTGGGGGTCCCTTGACATCCAGCCGCTTCTGACTTCTGGATCCGCGCGTGCTCAGGACTCTGCTCTCCTCATGTCTCTTCTCCTTTTCTCTCACCCCTCTCCCTCCCAGGATCATGAGGATGAGAATGAAGAAGCCAGTGATGCCACCTGGGCCACGCCCCAAGGGTCAGAGGCAGGAGAGGAGGAGGCCCCCAGTGACCGCACGCCCTCAGCCCGGCCCCCCTCGCCACCCCTGTCGAGCTGGGAGCGGGTGTCACGGCTGATGGAGGAGGACCCTGCCTTCCGTCGTGGCCGCCTTCGCTGGCTCAAGCAGGAGCAGTTGCGGCTCCAGGGACTGCAGGGCGCTGGGGGCCGCGGCGGGGGGCTGCGCAGGCCCCCAGCCCGCTTTGTGCCCCCTCACGACTGCAAGCTGCGCTTCCCCTTCAAGAGCAACCCCCAGCACCGGGAGTCCTGGCCAGGGATGGGGGGCGGGGAGGCCCCAGCTCCACCCCAACCCCCTGAGGAGGCCACCCCCCCTCCGGCCACCCCTGCCCGCAGGCCCCCAAGTCCCCGCAGGTCCCACCGTCCCCGCAGGAACTCCCTGGATGGAGGGGGCCGATCCCGGGGAGGGGGTTCCACGCAGCCCGAAGCCCAGCACTTCCAACCCAAAAAGCACAACTATTATCCCCAGCAGCCCCAACCGTACCCAGCGCAGCGGCCCCCAGGGCCCCGCTACCCCCCATACACTACTCCCCCACGAATGAGACGGCAGCGCTCGGCCCCTGACCTCAAGGAGAGTGGGGCGGCTGTGTGAATCCCACACCCTGGGCAGAGGGCCTGGCAGGCCCCTTGCTGGGAGGAGTGAAGCCGCCGGAGATGCTGCTTCCCCAGGAGCCCTGGGGCAGGGAGGCCCTAGAGATGAGAGAGAAGGTCCGAGTAGGTGATAGAAGATGTGGGAGTGACTGGGCCGGAGGCTGGAGGAAGGAAGAGGGCACGGAGTTGCCAGGAGCAAACCAAAGTGAAGGAAGAGAGATGGGAAGCTGCCTCGGGGCCGCCCCTTGCAGAGGGGGGGTCCCCACAAACGCTGCTATGGGTGGGGTGGGGGGCTGGGGGGGCTGCGTAGCCAGTGTTTGACTTTCTTTTCAAGTGGGGGCAAAGGGGAGAGAACCTAGAGTGAGGTGAGTTCTCTTCCCTGGCCCCTGTCTGTCTGTCTGTCTGTGGTGGGTTTCTGTTTCCAGGGAGGTGTGGTGGGATCATAAGTCATTCCCCTCCCCTTCCAGGCCTCCTGCTATATTTGGGGGACCTGTCTGGTTTCTGGTTTGGCTGGGCTCCCATGAGGATGTGGGACCCTTTAATAAAGGATAGCAAACAGAGGGAGCTTGTTGCTGGTGGTGGTTTGGTTTGGTTTTTAGTGGAGGTGTAGATTATATAAGTAAAATGCACAGATCTTAAGTGTGTGGCTGAGTGAATTTTTATGTAAGTATGCCCCCACGCAGTCACCACCCAGATCAAGACATGTTTCCATCTTGGTTTCTTGAATGTTCAACATCATGTCTCCTCACTTCAGAGTGCGTAACCCACTCTTCCTTTCCCTTCTTTCATATATGCTTATCCGCGTCTCCATCTCTGCCCTCAACACCGCTGTTATTGTCTGGGACAGAGAGGGAGGGATGAGGGGAGCTGGAGGGAGTACCAGCCTGTCAGTGCCACCTGGCTCTTCCTAACAGGAAATGGAGGGATTTGGGGGTGAGGAGGGGTTCTGCTTCACTGAGCCACTTAACTGTTTGAAAAGCCTAAGTGGCAGCAGTTGCCCGGGATTCTATTCTGGCTTGGATGTGCTCACCAGTCAATGTGGTGGTCAAGTTTACTGCACCTACCTGATAATTTTCATCCCATTCCTGTTTCCTGCCTTTTGGTTTTCCAAGTAGGATTTTGTCTTAAGCCTGTTTTCAAGGAGGCTGCCTGCTTGTTTTCATGTTCTGGCTTGGAGGAACAAGCCCGTGGCAATGCCATGTCATAAAGGCTTTGTGCGTTAGATGTAGCCTTCCTCTGTCTTCACCTTGCCGAACTCCAGAATCCCCATGTTTGCATCCTGTTCTCAGGAAAACACTTCTACCTACTTGAAAATTTGAGCTGCTTCTCCGCAGTTTCCTGATGTTAGTCTTGAGGTGCAAGCAGCCAAAACCACAGACATTATCCCAACTGCAGCCAGACCACGACTCTGGGCAAGGGGACGATTAGGTTGACCATTGGTTTCCACGCCCTGGTGCTGGCTTCCTTTATATTGGCACCTTTGATGGCCACCTTGGACCTGTTGATGGTGACCCAAGATCTGGAATGTAATGGATAGTTTGGTGACAGTGTTTATTTGAGCAGTTTATAATCTGGTCGAGGAGACTAAATGTGAGCAAGAAAATGATAGAGTACAAAGTTCTCTGCAGGCCAAGGCAAGCTGAGACAGTGCTTTGCGAGTGAAGGTGGGAAAGATAGCTTGCTAATTTTAAATACAATTGGATTACTTTTCCCTAAAGACTGCTTTATATAAATAAGTGTTATCTACCATTTTTATCTACTTGTCCCTGCCAAACTGATCTTTTAAAATGGGTTGAACTTTAGATTTCATTCAAAGAAGTGCCCACTAATCCTAGCATCCCATATGCGTAGCACCCTTAAAACAGCCCTGTAAAGTAGGTCTCTTTTTGTCTCCACTTTTCAGATGGGAAGACTGAGGTTTGAATAGGTTAATGAGTTTCCCAAGGTCATACAGTTCTTAAGAGGCAAAGTTAGGATTCCAACCCAGGTCAGCTTGACTGGAGCCCAGACTCCATCTCACACCTCTGGGACATCAGATACCACCTTTCCTTGTGGAAATCACATTACCTCTCATATTAGGTCTTCTCAAGTATTTCATGGGTCTGCCTTTAGTTTCTGGTCTCTCCCAAAGTTGCCCTGTGAGGAAGTGAGGGCTGCTGTTTGTGGGCTGCCTCCAGATTTATGGGCAGAAGTCCCCCAGGCAATTTGGCAGTTTTCTTCCTCAGTCAATTTGGACATTTCTACAGTTTCATCCTCAGTTTCCTTGGAGGTTCAGTTTGCTTTTCCTCATTTTTCTCTTTGGAGGCCTCCTCTTGTTTTTCATTTGGGCTTTTTGTTTTTTTGTTGTTTTTTTTAAAGATTTTATTTTTCCTTTTTCTCCCAAAGCCCCCTGGTACATAGTTGTGTATTTTTAGTTGTGAGTCCTTCTAGTTGTGGCATGTGGGATGCCGCGTCAGCATGGCTTAACGAGCAGTGCTGTGTCCGCGCCCAGGATTCGAACTGGTGAAACCCTGGGCCGCCAAAGCAGAGTGCGTGAACTTAACCACAGGGCTCACCCATGTTTTGTTTTGTTTTGTTTTTGAGAAAGGTTAGCCCTGAGCTAACATCTGCTGCCAATCCTCTTTTTGCTGAGGAAGACTGACCCTGAGCTAACATCTGTACCAGTTTCCCTCTATTTTGCATGTGGGACGCCCCCACAGCACGGCCTGAGTGTTGTGTAGAATTCAAACCAGCAAACCCCGGGCTGCCGAAGTGTAGCGCGTGAACTTAACCGCTGCACCACCTGGCCAGCTCCAGTTCCGTTCCCTTTTAAAGATTTAACGTCAGCAGCTATCTGATGATGTTTGGGTTGAGGTGGGTGGTGGGTAGGTTCTACTTACCATCCCCAAAGACCCACCATTCCTGCCAGGTCAGAAACTCTGCTTGCACCATCATCTGATGCCTTCACATGGAGTCTTTGAAACCCTGGGTGTCACTGGGGCCCTGCTTCCTGTGCCAGTAGAGTTTTTAGGGAACGCTCCCCAAGGCAGGCTGGCTTTAAATATCCTGCTTGACCTGACTCGGCTCCTGGGCTCTCCCTGTGGCCCTGATACTCTGCTGCTTCACTGACGTCTCTGCCTACCCACTCCGGTTGGCTTAGTGTTCGCCTTCCTCCAGGTCAAAGGCCAGCAGCCTCTGCCTCATTATACGAGTTCTTACACCCACCACCCACTTCTGTCTCTTGAAAGGCTAAAGGAGACTGTGGCATCCTTTGGATAGTATGTCTCATCTAAAAGTCTGGTCACCAGATGGGTGTTCTAGAAACCGCTTCTCTCATCTCTGAACAATCCCACAGGAATTGTAGGAGCTGACATTAACCTACAGTGTCCCTGATTGCCTCTTCAGTGAGGATTTCCACTTCAACTCCCCCAGATCCTTTCTCCCCTCCTACCCCCAATCCTGGAGACGGGCTGTGTTTTCAGATACCCGGGAAGGTCTTGCCCTAGCTTCTTCAGCTCTGAGGCTGTAGCTGGGTTCCTGTCTGACACACCAGACACATGGACTAGCCTGAACAGATTTCCTGCCTAACCAGCTAAGCTTTAAAAATGACCTTGGGAACTGTTCTGGGCATTCTTGCAGAGCCGTCTCGGCTTGAGAGAAGCAGCTGTGCTTTCTCCATGTCCAGGGCCCCAGCCCCAACACGTCAGGGCTGCAATCAACCATTGGAGCACACAGGCAGACCTGGGTGCCAGTCTGGTCACTAGTTAGCTGTGTTACCCTGGGCAAGTCACCCCTTCAGGGCCTCAGTTTCCTCTGTAAATAAGACTAGTAACCCAATGAAGATGTTGGGAAGATTTTAATGAGATAATACGTCCACGTACATGTAAAGGGCCTAGCACATATTAGGAGCTCGAGGGTGGCGCCTTGCCTTTTTCCTTGTTCTGAACTGGAAATGAAGCCACGGAAAAGAAGGGAGGTGCCGCAAAACGACGTCAGGTCCCAGAAGATGTCAAAGCTCCTCTCCAGCTCAACCCTCCGCGGTGCCTGGACCCCTACCCGTCAAAACTTCTCCCGAGCCCTGTTGTTCCAGTGTCGTCCGCTAGGGGGGGAAAAGGTGCAGGTTCCCTCGCCGGCCGCTTAGGGGTTCACAGTCTTGAGAGCCGCCCGGGGGGCGGGGGGAGCGCGGCGGGGCGGGGGCGCACGCGCAGAAGGCTGGGCATGAGGCGGCGCCGGCCTGGGGCGTCTCGGTCCCGCGTGGCGCAACTGGCTGGGCTTGAGGCTGGGGTTCCAGGTGTCAGAGGAGTGCGGCACGGGCGTGGGGTGTAGCGGTAGGGGTCCTGCGGGCATTTCCTCTTCCTACGGGATGTTTTCGTCTTCATTTTCCAGAAGGGACAACCTGACTGCCTTAAGAGTATTTCTTCCCGATCGAGGATGCGCTCGACTTCCAAAGAAAGGGACGAGAAGGGACATTAATGGAGCATCTTCTGCCGTAGGGACTGTGCAGGGGAAGTGGACCAACCTTAGGAGCAAGGATGCCCTCCATACTAGAGGAGGCTTTGGGTAGGGGTTTGCTTTGTTCTAAATGTAGCAATTCTGGAAACGTAGAAGGAAGAAAATCGAAGTAATCTGTATTCCCTCACCCCAAAGCACCCATTGCTACCTCCTGAAAATGTGTCCAAAAATGTTCAACAGGTATTTATTGAACATCTACCTTTGTTAGGTGCTTAGCATGTTAGGTGGTGTGGAGACTACAAAGAGAAGAGAACGATGATCAACAAACAGGGTTTTCAGAAATCCTTGCAAATGAGTGCATGTTAGTGTCCTAAGGGAAAACCCCATAGGGAAAGCCAGAGAATCATTTACTAAAAGAAAGATTTCAGGAAAGAAAACCCACAAAAGAGAGAAGGTGTGGATATGATAAAGGCTTTACAATCTGTATTCGAATCTAATTGCACTTTAGAGAATATATATATATGGACAAAATGATTTAGCCCAACTCTCTGATTTTATTAATTTTTTCGTGTAAGGTTTTGACTTTTAAGTCACAAAATAATGCATGTTAATTGTATACAAAATTGTAAACGCTATCAGAATGTTAATACTCATGAGGAAAATGAGGCCCAGAAAAGCTTAGACTTGCTTAGAATCCAGTAGGGTAGGGCAGGGACCAGACCCAGATCTCAGATTTCCAGGCTGATACTGTTTCTCTTTGTGTCATAATAGCCAGATGTAGTTCAGGCTTTAAATGAAATTCTGACCTTACTGAGTTTCAGAGAATCATCCTGGAGGAAAAAAGTCTGTAAATTTAATCAAAGCTCAAATTCTCAGATGATAATTAGATCTTGGATAATTTTTACTGAGGAGATAGTCTATAAACATAATGAATAGCTTTTGGCTATATCATAACTTTTAGTAGATGGCAGGATTATACTGGAGAGTAACTAAGTAAATTTAATAAATATGGTAAAAAGCCAGATAAGGGCTGGCCTTGTGGCTGAGTGGTTGGGTTCACCTGGCCCACTTTCGTGCCTCAGGGTTTCCCCGGTTCGGATCTTGGGCATAAACATGGCACCACTTGTTGGGCCATGGTAGGGCGGCATCCCACATGGTACAACCGCAAGGGCCTGCAACTAGAGTATACAACTATGTACTGGGGGACTTTCGGGAGAAGAAGAAGAAAAAAAGAAGATCGGCAACAGATGTTAGCTCAGGTGCCAGTCTTTAAAAAGTCAGATGGATTCTTTTTTTTTTTTAAAGATTGGCAGCTGAGCTAAAAACTTGCCAATCTTCTCTTTTTTCTGCTTTTTCTCCCCAAATCTCCCCAATACATAGTATAGCCAGCCCCCAGATGGAGTCTTATTTCCAAGGAATCCACACTTGAATTAGCTCCTGTGAAAGTTTACAAGTTTCCCCGAACCAGGTGGGTGCCTATCACTCCCGTGATGGAGGAACCTTGGCTTTCTGTGTGGTTCAGAATGTCTCAATCCATTCTTCATTCATGAAATGGGGAGGACATGGGACTGTGAGAGCAGGACCCAGCTAGAAGCCTTTACTGCAGACTCTGTGGTAGGGGAAAGAAGGCCTTTGGAAATACCCCCTCAAGAAGTTTCTAGACTGAAGATCCAGAGTCAAACCTCTGAGGGGAAATTATTAGGATGCTATAAGAGTTTTCAACTTGGTTGTGCGTTAGAATCACATGAGAACCCCTGGTTTTTACTTTCCCCTTAGAAGTAAAATTTCCCAGGCCCAACCTCACAGCTTCTCTGCTTTCAAACTTGCGGTTCCCTGGACACCTCCTTACCGTGGCCCACAGGCTCTGGTTTTCACCTACCGCTCTGCCTTTATCTCTGAGCTTCTAAACACTTTCCTTCCAGGCTTTGCATGACAGTTCATATCATTTAGGTCTCAACTTAAATGTTATCTCCTCAGAGAACCTTCCTTGACTTCCCCATCAGTGTTACCCACAGACACCCACATTCTCTAGCATATTTCATCCTGTTTCCTTTTCTTCATAGTCCACCTCTCTGTTTGAAATGATATTTTGTACTTGTTCACTTGTTTATTGTCCATCTCAGGGACTGCTCTGGCCTACCACCTGTTTTTGTAAGGCCTTTGAGCTAAGAATGGTTTTTACATTTTTAAGTGGTTGAAAAAAAGTGAAAAGAAGGGGGCTGGCCCCTTGGCGTAGCAGTTGAGTTCGAGTGCTCTGCTTCAGGGGCCCAGGGTTCGCTGGTTCAGATCTCAGGCACGGATATGTGCACTGCTTATCAAGCCATGCTGTGACAGGCATTCCACATATAAAATAGAGGAAGATGGGCACGGATCTTAGCTCAGGGCCACTCTTCCTCAGCAAAAAGAGGAGGATTGGTGGCAGACAGGGTTAATCTTTCTCAAAAAAAAAAAAAGAAGAATCTTATTTTGTCCCATGTGAAAATTACAGGAAATTCAAATTTCAGTGTCCATAAATAAAGTTCTGTTGGAACATAGCCACGCCCGTCATTTACAGAGTGTCTGTGGCTGCTTTCCTGCTGCAAGAGCACAACTGAATGGTTGCACAGAGACTTTATGGCCTTCAAAGCCTAAAATGTTTACTATCTGGTCATTTACAGAAAAAGCATGCTGACCCCTGGTCTGTCTCCCTCACTAGGGTGTAAGTTCACTGAGAGGAGTTACCTGTCTGTCTCACTACCTTCTCTGTTCTCCTGATCATCACACCATGTAATATGTGCTCAGCTCGTTGTTGAATGAATGAACCAGTGAATTCCTAGAATCTGTGCTTAAACAGACACAAACTCCCCAGGTGATTCTGATGTGTAACCAGGATTGGCCTCTCTGCTGAGGGGAAAGGCTGAACCAGACCAAAATGTGGTCAAATTTAGGCCCTCATGGTAATACCAAGCAATGGTATTTCTAATCCTCTGAGAAGTCTAGAATTAAAAAGACAAATTTAGGGGCCAGCTCTGTGGTGCAGCGGTTAAGTTCTCACGTCCCGCTTTGGTGGCCTGGGGTTCGTCAGTTCAGATCCCTGGTGTGGACCTATGCACCACTTGTCTAAGCTGTGCTGTGGCAGGCATCCCACGTGTAAAGTAGAGGAAGATGGGCATGGATGTTAGCTCAGGGCCAGTCTTCCTCAGCAAAAAAGAGGAGGATTGGCGGCAGATATTAGCTCGGGGCTAATCTCCCTCAAAAAAAAAAAGAAGACCAATTTACTCAACACTTTTATACTGCTGCTTATATGCCAGGCACTGTGCTAAGTATTTAACAAATATTAACAAATTTAATCCTCATAACAGCCCAATGGAGCAGTTACTATTATTATTATTATTATTATTATTCCATGTGTGATGAGGAAACTGAGGCACATAGAGGATAAGTAATTGGCCCACACTTCTGCAGCCATAAGCAGAGCTGGGATTTGGGCCGGGGTGACGTCTCCAGGGCCTGTGCTCCTGAGGATTCCATGTCACCCTAGGCCAGAGGCTCCTGCCCCACTGCCTGTTTGCGAATCAGTTATCAGCAATTTACAGACAAAGTTGCCTATGTGTTAGGGGCCCTGAAGAGGAAAGAAAAGTAATAAAGTGCAGGTGCTTATCCTTGAGTTAGTCTGAGACGAAAGAAACCACTGTGTCTTTAGAAGTGGAGCTCTGGAGCTGTGGAGAGGCAGAACGCTAGAAAGGCTGCACCGAGAGGCAAGACCACAAGAAAGGATCTAGCAGCGTGCTGTGAGCGGTTACTGTTAGAAGTAAGTATGCCCGGGTGTTTGTCATTTGTGGGGTTGTAAAAACACGTTTTGTGTGGGGCCGACTGAGGAATGCATACTCCAAGTAGGAAGTGGAAGGACCTTTCTTAGTGCAGAATGTCACCGGGCACTGGAGTGTCCCAAGATCAAACTCGTTCAGGTCTGGGGTGAGACAGCTGACACAAATGGGAAGAAAAGGCACAGTAGGTCACAGTGAGAAGTGGCTCGAACTTTGGACTTCACCGTGAATTTTTCACAAAAGAGCAGAAGCTGAGGTACAAGGAATAGGAGTGGGCGCCCTGGGGAGGGGCTGGGGGAGGGGAGTAACTGAGGGGACCAGGGGCTGCCTTGCCCCTCTCACTGGGGAATCCCTATGCTTCTTGGTGGACGGCTCACAGTCCCTAAACAGCCCTAAGCCTGGCAGCCCCGAGTACCCCAGGGAAACCGAAGCATGGAGGAATAGCACTTACAGAGGGAGGGAGGGAGTTTCCAGGGCCTAAGGCTCTTCTCATTCTGCAGCCCCGAAAGATGATTTAGGTCACCATCCCATCCAGATGGGTGGGAGGGGCAGTGGTAAGGATTTCCCCGGTCTCCAACCCCTGATTTTTACTTCCCCCGAATTCCCTTACCTGTTAGCCAGAAAGTACCCAGAATCCTAGACAATTGCTTGGGTTCCTCCCTTTTCTTTTTCCTGAGGAAGATACACCCTGAGCATACATCCATGCCAATCTTCCTCTACTTTTTAGTATGTGGGCCACTAGCACAGTGTGGCTGCTAACAGAGCAGTGTAGGTCCGCTCCCAGGAATTGAGCCCAGGCTGCACAGATCTTAACTGCTAGGCCGCTGGGGCTGGCCCTAGGATTCCTCTTTTGAAGACCCTACAGCAGCATTTAAATACTAATGTTGGTATGGATAGGAGGGTGGGGACCAAATCCTCAAAGCCTTGTGAGGACTGGGCTGGCCTTGGGGTAGGCACCGTGGAGGCCCTTAATCCGTGAAACATTGTGCACGGGATGAACCCTTCTTACTGATTTCCATGACTTAACCCGCATCTGTGTGGAAGAAGGTCGTCACACTTGAAGGTGACTATCTTCCAGCATTGGCCTCTGCTCCCGCAGCAGCCCCACCTTCCCCTCTGCCTCAGGAAACTTGTACTCGTATCTCAGAGAAGGAGGTGAACCTAGGTCAGCCTGAGTCCTTATCTTGCTTATCTTAGACCTGCTTCAACCTGGCTCCTCCGGATCCAGGACCCCTCCCTCCCTGTGGGTGGTTGTAAAGGGCCACAGCCTTACCCCTCCTTTCAGTGTGATTGTCTCCAGTCCAGGGCCTGGTTTTGACAACTCACCCAGGGAGAGGGCAAACCCAGCCCAACAATATAACTTACCTGTCAGGCAGGTTTAACATCACTCCCCTCTCCCAAATACACACTTCTATGGGGCAAAGTCACGCCAACTAGTTAGTGGCTCAGAGGTCACACCATTTGGCCACAACACTACTGATAAAAGGGAGTCATTCTGCCAGTCAGTCCTTCGTGTGGATTACTTGGTTTGGGTTTGCAGTTAGGGGTGAATTTGGAAAATTAAGATTCTGCATTGTGTTTTCCAATCAGTCTTAGAGATTTACTTATTAATTTGCATTTGTTTGTTTTTACAGGAAGGAATACCTTTAGAGAGGTTCTTGAGAACCCACAGAGGTTTTTATATTGGCAGAGTTAATTAGAGATAGACCAGTGATGTCACAGAGGCTTGATAACGACCTGGTCCTGGGTCAAGTCAACCTCTTATGATTCACGCGGTTTCCGACTTGGGTGAACAAGGACAGTTTTCTATGTCAAACACTCAAGCAAATGTAGATTCCTGTAACTTTCCTAGGCTCGAGGTTACAAACGAACAATTCTTAGAAGTATGAAAACAACTCTTTCTAATATTGATGAAAAGCTCTTTGGCACTTTTAGAAAACAAAAAGAAACTGAAACCCAGTTCTAGCAGGATGAGATAAAGAATAAGCAAAGATTTAACTTACATTTTATGGCCCTAGGAGGTAAACATTTCCTCACCTGGTCTCTTACCCTTCTGAAAAATGAAGACTAGTGACTTGCCCGGGCTTTGCATGCCCTGCATCAGAGGGATTTGGTTTATAGGTTTTTTAATTCCGCAGGGTGAGGTGGATTTTCAGATGAAAGGGGTTGAGATGCTGAAGTGAGAAGAGGTGAGATAAGGTAAAGAGTGGAGTGAAAGGGGGCTCCTCCATTCCCATTGGAAGGAAAAGAAACACGTCAGTCGCTCTAATTCTCTGCTGTTAACCAGGCGAAGATGAATGCGGCTGGCCCCCTGCCTGCTTTTGCTACACTATGCCACAAATAATGGCTGTTTCAGAAGCTTTTCCTGTTTTAAGGCCCGGGGGTTGGAGCTTGCTTCTTTTCACAGTACCTACATCTGGCGCCAGAGGGAGGCCTGGAGGGGAAGGGAGCCTCCCCAAGCCCTGCTGTCTTTCAAGGAGGGAACAAACTACAGACACTCATCTTGGGTGTCTTCCCAGGCGGGGGAGCGGGGTAAGGAGGAGGCTGCCCCCTCATCATCCTCCTCCTCCTCGCGCTATTGCTTGTCTCCTTTTAAGGGCATTTATTTTGTTTCTGTTCTGACAAACAAATAATAAGATTTTCTGTGGAGGACTGGACAATCAGAGGAACTTCAAGGCGGGGCTGGGGGGTGGGGGGTGCTGTTCCTGCTTTCTGTACAGTTTTGTAAGGCGGAAAGGAAGGAAGATGGAAAAGATAGGCTTGGAAAACTTAACTGTGCATCCCTGAGCTGGTTTTATATTGCCATTAAATGAACATAGCAGTTTACCACTGTCGCGCAGGAGCGCTCCCCTGTAGCTGAAAGGGAGGTTGGAACAGTAACCGTCAGACTAAGTGAAGGTGACATGGCACCCCTAAAAGCAGCATTCCGGGGCTGGAATGCTGAATCCAGAAGTGAAGAAGACCGGCAGTGTGAGGAGGTTCAGAAGTTAGACTTTATTTGAGCTTTTGACATTCAACTAAATCATTGAGTTTCTAAGACATAAAGAAGCAATCCCAATATATTATGTGGTCCCATTTATATGAAATATTCAGAAGAGCCAAATTTCTAGAAACAAAGTGGATGAGTGGTTACCTGGGGCTGGGCTGGGGTGGAGGATGGAGGGTGACTGCTAATGGGTACAAAATTTCTTTCAGGGATGATAAAAACGTTCTAAAATTAGATTATGGTGGTAAAACAGTCAAATTGTACACTTTAAGAGGTGAGATTTATGGTATGTGAATTATATCTCAATAAAGCTATTAAGTGAAATCTCCCTCCATCCCCCAAGAAAAGCAAATTCCAGCTCTAACTATAGTTAAGGAGGAAGATATCCCCACTGAGGTTGAGGTTGTAGATGAAACAGGATTGACTGAGTTGATGGTTGTTGAATGTGGGTGATGAATACTTGGGGGTTCATTATATTATTCTCTCGACTTTGGTACATGTTTGACAATTTCCATAATAACAAGTCAAATAAAATGTTTAAAATGAAAACACACAAAAAACACCTAAAAATGCTGCGAGAAATGAAAGGACAGAAAATGGATGATGGTAAAATCTAAAACTCATGGATACCACCTGAGAGGAGGGTCATCTCAGATGTCAGGAAAAATGAAAGGGGTAGGTCCTGTTGTGGTCATTTAGAACCTGGCCAGTCAACACAGAGAAATCTAGACGGTCCGTAGCTGATCATGTACATCCTCATCGATTTTTCTTTTCTTCATTCAAGTATTATTTTATAGATACGAAAAATGGGCAGGAAAATGGAGAGGTGAGAATTATTTCTATCTTTTTTGAGATGAAATAAAGATTTTACAAAAATTACTCTGAGTTTTTTAAAAAAAATCACACCATATGCGGGGGCTTGCCCCGTGGCCAAGTGGTTAAGTTCTCTCGCTCCGCTGCAGGCGGCCCAGTGTTTCGTCGGTTCAAATCCTGGGCGCGGACATGGCACTGCTCATCAAACCACGCTGAGGCGGCGTCCCACATGCCACAACTAGAAGGACCCACAACGAAGAATATACAACTATGTACTGGGGGGGTTTGGAGAGAAAAAGGAAAAAAAATAAAATATTAAAAAAAAATCACACTATATGAAAAGATGTACACAATGAAAAGTGGGTCTCCCTCCATGGTGGACCCCAAGTTTTATTCCCCAGAGACGATCACCATCGCCATCAGCTGTTCTTATAAACGCAGAATATGTGTGTGTGTTTGTGCGTATATATGGGTATATAGGTGGGGTATTCTCCTTTGCATCCTGCTTTTTTTTTTTATTAAAGGGAATTTAATGGTCGCTTTTAAAATATCGCTAAGATACCCCCTGCCTCCAGGGGTGTATCAGATGGTGATTTTCAGTGACCAAAGAGAAATATCAGCCCTAGATCAAATAGTCTCTAAATTCAGGCAAAGGCAAGTTCTCTCCTTGCCTTCCATGAAAGAACAACAGGCCCACGGGGAGCCTGAGATCAGGTTGGAGGCAGGGCAAGGAGAAGAAAGGAGCAGAGCGTGGGAAAGAGGAGCGTGGGAAAGTCAGATTCACAGTCGGATTTGGGTGCTCTGAATCTGACTGTCCACAGCCTTGTTGCTTTCCCTCCATGGATGTGTTTGAACTCTGGGAGAAAGGTGCAATCCAGTTCTGAATTTGTAGACCCTATTTGCCCTTTCTATTATTGCAGGAATTTCCAGACACAACCTGCACACTGAAGTTTGCCCTGGTCCTGCGGGAAATGCCCGTGTACCCCGGATGGGGTGTGTGCACCTGTGTGAGAAGGTTGCCCTAGTTGGGAGGGCTTTTCCTTCATTCTGAGATTCTTCCTTCCTTCCTTTCTTCTTTTCTTTCTTTTTTTCACAAAAAGATGTCAATAGAGTTTTTTCCTTTAAAGGTCTTTATTGACAAAATTAAAGACAACAAATATTTGTATTGGAAAAAAATTTTCAGTGAGTCTTTGGCTTCACGATGGATTTCATGAATAGTAAAATGAAGAACAATAAGTTGGGAACCACTGTGTTATCATATAGGGGGCCCCCTTTGTCAACACCACCTCTCCACACTGTTCCTACAGACTAGACGAGCTGCCCTCTCCCCATTCCTATTTGTGGAAATTCTCACCATCGAGGTTCCGTTGAGAATGCCACTCCTGTAAGCACAGAGAAGTTAATAAGAGAAAAGAGACACCTCAGAGACATACCCTAGGAGGGTGAGAATGATGAAGACTGTATTACAAGATAGTGGAAAGGGGGACAGTGGAAGGATTACTTAATAAATGAATGTTCTTGGGAAATACAAGTAGCTGACACATAGGGAAAAAGCGCTCTCCTTGACTACGTATCCAAAAAAGGCAAATGAAAACATCAGTGGGGTACCGTTTGGTAACTATGAAAAGGAAAAAATATTTTACAGATATTTTGGCTGATAAAATTCAGTGAAAGTCTCCAACTCTGCAGCCATAAATTGGTTGATGAAAGAGGATTCAATTACCAGCAGAGGAAAAGAAACGCTGGGTGGGTAAAAACAAGAAGGGCCCATTACAGAGGTTTTAAACTTTTGGCCTTTTTTTTTGGTCTGGGTAAATTCCCAGCCATAGAATTATTGGTGAAAACGTAGGCTTTTGAGATGGACTGCCAAATTTCTTTCCCAAATGGTGATCCTGATTTACCCTCCCATTAGTACAGGGGGATGCCCAGGCCAGCATTCAAAAACAAGCTTCGAAAATTAAAGTTAAAATACCTCTGAGCCAAGTGAAAAAGAGCAACAGGACTATGGATATGGCTAAGCAAACTGTGGAGTGCGTGGGAACTGGAGGAGGCCAGGAGTCCACTCCTGGCTCTGGGTTCTGGTCTTGTCTTAGACATTAAACTGATCCATGATTGGAACTCCAGGTTTTGTGCCTCATTTTGTGCCTCATTTTGTGCATCTGCTAAATGAGAGGCTTGGACTAATTGATTTTTTTTTTTTTTTTTTTCTGAGGAAGATTCGCTTTGCACTAACATCCATGCCAATCTTCCACTTTTTTATATGTGGGCTGCCAGCACAGCATGGCCACTAACAGAGTGGTGTAGGTCTGTGCCTTGGAACCGAACTGGACCACTGAAGCAGAGCGTGCCAAACTTAACCAGTCCAGGGGCTGGCCCTGGACTAATTGATTTTTTTTTTTTTGAGGAAGATTAGCCCTGAGCTAACTGCTGCCAATCCTCCTCTTTTTGCTGAGGAAGACTGGCCCTGAGCTAACGTCCGTGCCCATCTTCCTCTACTTTATATGTGGGATGCCTACCACAGCATGGCTTGCCAAGCGGTGCCATGTCCGCACCCAGGATCTGAACCGGCAAACCCTCGGCTGCCAAAGCAGAACGTGTGCACTTAACTGCTGTGCCACAGGGCCAGCCCTGGACTGGTTTTTAAGGTCTCTTGTGGCATTAATATTTTATAACTCTATAATCACAGTTTCTTTACAGCTTTCAAAGGTCTGGCACATTTAACAGCTGACATTTATTTGTTACTAAGAGCCAGGACAAGTTGGTACCCAGTGGAAGGGGTCCTGAGCAGGGAGAAGTACATGAAATGTCTGGTGTCAGCCCACAGAGGATCAGCCTTGTTCATTGGTACATGTAAGACCTCCTTTGGGGACAACCACAATTACCTGGGGAGTACTTTGCCTGGAGTTGTGGGTCTACATTGGGAGGCTGGGGGCAAGAGCCAGAGAGTGTGTTATGTCAACATGCCCCAACCCTAACCCACCTTCCCCAGCCCAACTTTCCCACCTGTCAGTAGAACCACTTGGCCTCCTAGTCACCCTGGCTCAAACCTCAGTGTTATTTTTGACTCCTTGCTTCTTTTATCTGGTCATGGCTACAGCTAGCAAGCCCTGCCAGCTTTTTCATTCAACAGATATTCTCAAGCTTCCACTTACTCAGCCCACACTGATTTCTTTCCTCTTACAGCATTTATTTTTGGCACACCCCGTTTGGCACTTGACTGCACTGTTCGCCTGACATTTGTGCTCCTGTGTCTTCATTTCACCTCGTCTGTAACTCCTAGGCGAGGATGACATCTCACACCTCGTTGTAACTTCCCCAGTACCTACCTCACAGTCCTGCACATCATGCAGGCACTCATTCATTTACATATATATACTTTTTGGGGAGGTGGGGAGTTATATTTGCTCTTTTTTTTTCTTATTGTGGAAACTTTGGTTTATAGCATTGTATAAATTTCAGGTGTACATTATTAGAGTTCGATTTCTGTGTAGTTTACATCATGTTCACCACCCAAAGACTAATTACGATCCATCACCACACACATGTGCCACACACCCTTTTGCCTTCCCCCTATATATAGAGCCTCCCCTGTAATCAGTATCCCTCACCAGAGGGGTGCATTTGTTACAATAATGAAGCTACATTGACGCATCGTCATCACCCCTTGTCTACACTGAGGTTCACTCTTGGTGTTGTACACTCTATGGGTTTGGACAAATGTTTCAGGATGTGCATCCACCATTATAGTATCATCCTGAATAGTTTCACTGCCCTGAGAATCCTGTGTTCTGCCTATTTATCCCTGTCTTCCCTCTAATCTCTGGAAACCAGTGATCTTTTTGCTGTTTCCATGGTTTTGCCTTTTCTAGAATGCCATATAGTTGGCATCATACGGTATGTGGCCTTTTCAGATTGGCTTCTTTCACTTGGTAATACTCATTTAAGTTTTCTTTATATCTTTTCATGCCTCGATAGCTCATTTCTTCCTAGTGCTGAATAATAGTCCATTGTCTGGATGTGCCTTGGTTTATTTATTCTTTCACCTACTAAAGGAATCTTGGTTGGTTCCAAGCCTTGGGAATTATGAATAAAGCTGCTATAAACATCCATGCGTAGGTTTTTGTGTGGACATAAGTTTTCAATTCCTTCAGTAAATACGAAGAGTGTGATTGCCGTATGGTAAGAGTATGTTTAGTTTTTGAGGAAACTGCTAAACTGTCTTCCAAAGTGGCTGTACCGTTCTGCACTCCACCAGCAGTGAAGGAGAATTCCTGCTGCTCTGCATCCTTACCAGCATTTGTATTTGGCCCTTCTAATAGATGTGTAGTTTGCTTTAATTTGCATCTCATTGTGGCTTTAGTCTGCATTTCCATAATGACATACGATGTGGAGCATCTTTTCATATGCTTACTTGCCATTTGTATCTCTTCTTTGGTGAGGTGTCTGTTAAGACCTTTGGCCCGTTTTTTAATGGGGTTGTTTATTTTCTTATTGTTGAATTTTAAGAGTTTTTTGTACATTTTGGATAACAGTCCTTTATCAAATATATCTTTTGCAAACATTTTTCTCCCATTCTGTCGCTTGTTTTTTCATTCTTTTGACAGTATCTTTCACAGACCAGAAATTTTAATTTTAATGAAGTCTGGCTTATAAATACTTTCTTTCATAGTTTGTGCCTTTGGTGTCATATCTTAAAAGTCGTCAACAAACCCAAGGTCATCTAGATTTTCTCCTGTGTTATCTTCTAGGAGTTTTATGGTTTTGCATTTTACATTTAGGTCTGTGATCCATTTTGAGCTAGTTTTTGTGAAGAGTTTAAGGTCTGTGTCTAGATTTATTTTTTTACAATTGGATATCCCATTGTTCCAACACCATTTCTTGAAAAAACTATCTTTCTCCGTTATATTGCCTTTGCTCCTTTGTGAAAGGTTAGTTGGCTGTATTTATGTGGTTCAATTTCTGGGATCTTTATGCTGTTCCATTGATCTATTTGTCTAGTTTTTCACCAGTCCTACAATGTCTTGATTACTGTGGCTTTATAGGTGGTGTTGAAGTCTGGTAGTGTCAGTCTTCCAACTTTGTTCTTTTCCTTCACTACTGTGCTGGCTCTTCTGGGTCTTTTGTCTCTCCAGATAAACTTTAGAATCAGTTTGTCGATATCTACAAAATAACTGGCTGGTATTTTTATTGAGATTGCATGGAATCTGTAGATCAAGTTAGGAAGAACAGACATCTTGACAATATTGACTCTTTCTATCCATGAACATAGAATATCTCTCCATTTATTTAGTTTTTCATTGATTTCTTTCAACAGAATTTTGTAGTTTTCCTCATACAGATTTTGTTCATATTTTATTAGACTTATACCTAAGTATTTCATTTTGGGGGAGTGTTAATGTAAATGATATTGTGTTTTACCTGCAAATTCCACTTGTTTATTGCTGGTATATAAGAAAGTGATTGACTTTTGTATATTAACCTTGTATCCTGCAACCTTGTTATAATTGCTTATTCATTCCAGGAGGTTGCTTTTTTTTGTCAATTCTTTCAGATTTTTCTGCATAAAGAATCATGTCAACTGTGAACAAGGACAGTTTTATTTCTTCTTTCTCAATCAGTACACCTTTTATTTCTTTTTCTTGTCTTACTGCATTAGCTAAGATTTCCATTATCATGTTGAAAAGGAATGGGGAGAAGGGACACCCTTGTCTTGTTCCTCATCTTAGTGGGAAAGTCTCTAACTTCTCATTATCAAATATGAAGTTAGCTGTGGGGTTTTGAAGATATTATTTATCAAGTAGAGGAAGTTGCCCTCTAATCCTTGTTTACTAAAAGTTTTTATCATGAATGGAAATTGGATTTTATCAAATGCTTTTTCTGCAGCTCTTGGTAAGATCATGTGATTTTTCTTCTTTAGCTTGTTGATGTGATGGATTACATTAATTGATTTTCAGATGTTGAACTAGCTTTGCATACCTGGGATAAATCCTACTTGGTCATAATGTATGATTCTTTTTATACATTTTTGGATTCAATTTGCTAATATTTTGTGGAGAATTTTTACATCTATGTTCGTGAGAGATACTGGTCTGTAATTTTCTTTTTTTTTAATGTCTTTGTCTGGTTTTGGTATTAGGGTGATGCTGGCCTTAGAAAATGAGTTATATTCCCTCTGTTTCTATCACATGAAAGAAATTATAGAGAATTGGTATAATTTCTTGCTTAAATGTTTGGCAGAATTCACTAGTGAACCCATCTGGTGATTTTTGCTTTGGATGGTTATTAATTATTGATTCAATTTCTTTAATAGATACAGGCCTATTCAGATTGTCTGTTTCTTCTTTTGTGAGTTTTGGAAGATTGTGTCTTTCAAGGAGTTGGTCTACTTCATCTGGGTCATCAAATTTGTGGGCATAGATTGTACACAGTATTCGTGTATTGTCTTTTTAATGTACATGGTATCTGCAGTGATGTTCCCTCTTTCATTTCTTTTTTTTTTAAGATTTTATTTTTTCCTTTTTGCCCCCAAAGCCCTCTGGTACATAGTTGTATGTTCTTAGCTGTGGGTCCTTCTAGTTGTGGCACGTGGGACGCCCCTCAGCATGGCTGGATGAGTGGTGCCATGTCCGCGCTCAGGATTCGAACCGACGAAACACTGGGCCGCCTGCAGCGGAACGCGTGAACTTAACCACTTGGCCATGGGGCTGGCCTCTCTGTTTCATTTCTGACATTCGTAATTTGTGTGCTCTCTCTTCTTTCCTTAGTTAGCCTGGCTAGAGGCTTATCAATTTTATTGATCTTTTCAAAGAACCAGTTTTTGGTTTCATTGATTTTTTCTATTAATTATTTGTTTTCAATTTCATTGCTTTCTGCTCTCATTTTTATTATTTCTTTTCTTCTGCTTATTTTCAATTTAGTTTGCTCTTCTTTTTCTAGCTTCCTAGGGTGAAAGATTAGATTATTGATCTTACATCTTTCTCCTTTTAATGTATGCATCAATGCCTTAAATTTTCCCCCAAGCATTGTTTTCATTGTATCCCACAAATTCTGATAAGTTGTGTTTTAATTTTCATTTAATTCAAAAAATATATATATATAATTTTTGAGGAAGACTGACCCTGAGCTAACATCCATGCCCATCTTCCTCTGCTTTTTATATGTGGGGCTCCTGCCACAGCATGACTTGCCAAGTGGTGCCACGTCTGCACCCGGGATCCGAACTGGCGACCCCCAGCCTGCCAAAGTGGAACGTGCACACTTAACCACTGTGCTACCAGGCTGGGCCCAAATTCAAAATATTTTTAAAAATCTTGTGAGATTTCTTCTTTGACTCATGTGTTATGTAGAAGTGTGTTGTTTATTCTCCACATATTTTGGAATTTTAAAGTTAACTTTGTGTTATTGATTTCTAGTTAATTCCATTGTGGTCTGACAGCAAACATTTTATGATTTCTGTTCTTTTGAATTTGTTAAGGTGTGTTTTACAGCCTAGAGTGTGGTCTGTCTTGGTTGAATGTTCCATGTGAACTTCAGAAGAATGTGTATTCTGCTGTTGTTGCATGAAGTAGTCTATAGATGTCCATTATATCCAGTTGATTGATGGTGCTGTTGAACTCAACTATGTCCTGACTGATTTTCTGTCTGCTGGATCTGTCCGTTTCTGGTAGAGGGGAGCTGAAGTCTCCCACTAAAATAGTGGATTCATCTATATCTTCTTGCAGCTCTATCACGTTTTTGCTTCATGTATTTTAATGTTCTGTTGTTAGGAGCACGCACATTAAGGACTGTTATGTCTTCTTGGAGAAGTGAACCCTTTAGCATAATTATATAATGACCCTCTTTGTCCCTGATAACTTTCCTGGCTTTGAAGTCTGCTCTATCTGAAATTAATGTAGCTACTCCTGCTTTCTTTTGATTAGTGTTAGCTTGGTATATCTTTCTCCATCCTTTTGCTTTTAATCTATGTGTGTCTTTTTGTTTAAAGCGGGTTTCTTGTAGACAACACATAGTTGGGTATTGTTTTTTGATAGACTCTGACAATCTCTGTCTTTTGATTGGTTCGTTTAGATCATCGATATCTGAAGTGACTATTGCTATAGTTGGATTAATATCTGCCATATTTTTTACTGTTTTCTATTTGTTGCTCCTGTTATTTGTTCGTATTTCTGTCTTCCACTCTTTTTCTAACTTTTTTGATTTTAATTGAGCATTTTATATGTTCCATTTATTAGCATATCAGTGGTTACCCTAAAGTTTGCAATGTACATTTACAACTAATCCAAGTCCACTTTCAATAACACTATACTTCTTCCTGGGTAGTATGAATACCTTATAATAACAAAACAATACTAATTCCACCCTCCCATCCCTTGTATCATTGTTGTCATTCATTTTTCACTATATATATACACACACATATATATAAACATACATTATTGAATGCGTTGTTGCTATTATTATTTTGAAAAAATGATGATCTATTAGGTCAATTAAGAATAAGAAAAATAAAAGGTTTTATTTTACTTTCACTTATTCTTTCTTCAGTGCTGTTCTGTTCTTTGTGTAGATCTGAGTTTCTGAGCTGTATTATTTTCTTTCTCTCTAAAGAACTTCTTTGAACACTTCTTGCAAGGCAGCTCTTCTGGCAGCAAATTCCCTCAGTTTTTGTTTGTTTGAGAAAGTCTTTATTCCTCCATCACTTTTTTTTTAAAGATTTTTTTTTTTCCTTTTTCTCCCCAAAGCCCCCCGGTACATAGTTGTATATTCTTTGTTGTGGCTCCTTCTAGTTGTGGCATGTGGGATGCTGCCTCAGCGTGGTTTGATGAGCAGTGCCATGTCCGAGCCCAGGATTTGAACCAACGAAACACTGGGCCGCCTGCAGCGGAGCGCGCGAACTTAACCACTCGGCCACAGGGCCAGCCCCCTTCTTCACTTTTGAGGGATAATTTTGCAGGGTACAGAATTCTAGGTCTGTGGGTTTTTTCCTCAGCATCTTAAATGTTTCATTCCACTCTCTTCTTGCTTACATGGTTTCTGAGGAGAAGTTGGATGTAATTCTTATCTTTGGTCCGCCACAGACTTTTCCAGGATTTTTTCTTTATCTTTGATTTTCTACAGTTTGAAAATGATATGCCTAGGTGTAGGCTTTTCTTTTTGTGGATTTTTTTTTCTTTTGTATTTATCCTGCTTGATCTTCTCTCAGCTTCCTGGGTCTCTGGTCTGGTGTCTGACATTAATTTGGGGAAATTCTCAGTCATTATTTTTTCAAATATTTCTTATGTTCCTTTATCTTTTTCTTCTCCTGGTATTCCCATTACACACATGTTATACCTTTTGTAGTTGTCCCACAGTTCTTGGATATTCTGTTCCTTTTTTTTTAGCCTTTGTTCTCTTTGCTTTTTGGAGTTGGAGGTTTCTATTGAGATATCCTCAAGCTCAGAGAGTCTTTCCTCAGCTATGTCCAGTTTACTAATAAGCCCATCAAAAATATTCTTCATTTATGTTACAGTGTTTTTGATGTCTTGTGTTTCTTTTTGGTTATTTCTTGGAATTTCCATCTCTCTGCTTACATTGCCCATCTGTTCTTGCATCCTGTCTACGTTATTCACTGCAGCCCTTAGCACATTAGTCATAGTTTTTAAAATTCCTGGTCTGATCATTCCAAGATCCCTGCCCTGTCTGGTTCTGATGCTTGCTCTGACTTCAAACTGTGTTTTAGCCTTTTAATATGCCTTGTAATTTTTTTCTTTTTCTTTTTTTAAAGATTGGCACCTGAGCTAACATCTGTTGCCAATCTTCTTCTTTTTTTTCTTTCTTTTCTTCGTCTTCTTCTCCCCAAAGCCCCCCAGTACATAGTTGTACATTCTAGTTGTGAGTGCCTCTGGTTGTGCTATGTGGGATGCCGCCTCAGCATGGCCTGACGAGTGGTGCCATATCCATGCCCAGGATCTGAACCAGCAAAACCTTGGGCCGCTGAAGTGGAGCACATGAACTTAACCACTCTGCCACGGGGCCAGCCCCCTTGTAATTTTTTCCTGATACCTGGACATGATGTCCCGGGCAAAAGGAACTACCATAAGTAGGCCTTTAGTAATGTGGTGGCAAGGTGGGTGGGAGGTGGAGCATTCTGTAGTCCTACGATTAGGTTTCAGTCTTTTAGTGAGCCTATGCCTCTGGATTGTGAACTTCACAAGTGTTTCTTAGATTTTTTCTCTCCCTTTGGGTGGGACAGGATGGCTATAGTGGGCTGGAGTTGGATACTTCCCTTTTTCCATGTGGAAGGCTACAGCTGGCTAGAGTTGGGTATTTCTCTTCCTCCAGGTTAGGCTTGGATAAAACCCCAGCAGGTTAGGCTCTGGTTAACTAGTTTCTCCTAAGGGCAGACCTTGTTAAGAAGAACAGAGTGCTCTGGCATATTTCAACGTGGTTCCTTTTCCCATCCTCCTGCTGGAAGTACAAGGGGATTTTTCTCTGATAGTTACTGTGAAAACCTGGTCAAGCTCCTGAAGGTAAAATTCATAAAGGCGTGGAGTCCCCATTCCCCCTTGACTGGGTCCCCTGGAGTTTTTAACTCTCGGACTTGTCCACACTGAGCCTCCAGCAATTCATCAATTAAAGGTCAGGCTTTCCTACCCGGCACTGGTTCCCATGGAGGTTTCTGCTCCAGCATGTTGTGATTCTCTGTATTCGCCTGTCTCTCCAACTTTGGGGGCAGTGGTTTGCTCTGTGACCTCACTTTTCTTACTGATCTCAGAAGAATTGTTGATTTTTCAGCTTGTTCAGCTTTTTACTTGTGGTTAGGATGGAGTGGCGACTTGCAAGCTCTTAACGTGTGGAACCAGAAACCGGAACAGATTACAGTTTTAAATAATGCGTTCTCTGCATTATTTATTATCACTTCCTTGCTCTATCATAACCTTTTTCCCTGCCTGAATTCATCTATTTCTTTCCTAGATTTCAGAATTTTTTGAAATTTAATTTTTAAACTAACCAATACATTTTTGTAGTATAGAAAGCAAAAGAACAAAAGGGCAGTAGTTCCCAGTTTTCCTCCCTGGAGTAAGGATCTCAGTCCTTCCAGGGATAGTCTGTGCGTAGTCAATCAAAATGTGGGAGCATTCTCTCTCTGTTTTTGTTCGTTTGTTTTTTGTTACACAACTGGCAGTGTTTGGTAAACACTATTCGGAACCTTGTTTTCATTTTTAAGGTAATTCCAGATTGGTTTATAAAGAGCTTCTTCATTCTTAGTCATGGCTACTGGGTGTCTCATTTCATGGATGTGTCATAATTTATTTAACCACTTCCCTATGAATCCATTTAGACGGTTTCATACCACTTGATGTTATGAATAATGTTGCACTAAGTAACCTCGTACACTTGTAATTTTGCACGCAATAAAGTCTACGTATAGAATACATTCTCAGAAGTGGAATTGCCCCGTCAAAAGGTGCATGCGTTTTTAACTGGAAAAATTTGCTCTCCCTGGAATTTGTACCAATTTGCGCTCCTGCAGCAATAAGCAAGTGCTCATTTCCCCACCCACCTCACCAACAGAGTTTTATCTTTACCAATGAGCTAGGTGAAAATGTGCCATTTGTGGCCAAAAAAGTTTATACCATACTCCATATAAGATAATCCATACTGGAGAAAAATCATATAAACACAGTGAATGCCAGAGGGTTTTCAAAGGGAAATTAGAACTCATTAGGTATCATTGAGTTCATAGTGGAAAAAACCTTATAAATATAAGGAATGTGGGAAAGCTTTTTAGGTTGCGATCTTGACTAGTTCAACATCAGAGAATTCACGGTGGAGAAATGCCATAGGAATGTGATAAATGTGGAAACTTTCTGGAGGAGTTCATACATTGTTCAACATCAGGTAATTCATCTGGGAGAAACCCTGTGAGTGTACTGAGCATGACAGAGCCTTCGGCTACAGCTTAGGTCTCATTGAACATCAGTGAATTCACACCACAAAAAACCCCATGGATCTAAGGAATGTGGGGAAACATTTAGACATAATTCAGCCTTACCCATCCAGGGACTTCATGTTAGAAGAGAAACCTTTTGCATGTAATGACTGTGGAAAAGCTTTTCCTCAGAGCCCACATCTTATTTACATCACTGAGTCTACTCATGAGAGAAACCCTATAATTTATTGAATGTGGTAAAACCTTTAATCAGAGCTTGAGTCTTATTCAACATCAAAGAATTCATTCTGGAGAGAAATCCTGTGAAATGTCCTAAGTGTTGGAAGGCCTTCATTAGAGTTCATACCGTATTCGACCCCAGAGAATTCATCCAGGAGAGAAACTATTTGGATGTAATAAATGTGGAAATGCTCTCTGACTTGGGTCAAGCTTTACAACAGCATCAAAGAATTCACTTCAGGGAAGAATTCTATGAATGTAATGAGAATGAGGATGCCTTCAGCCAGACTGACACCTGGGAATCTACTTGGCGAAAGAAGAGATGATAAAAATGCGAGCAATTTGAATGTGTCTGTGTATTTATCTTGTGGTACAAAGTTGCAAGCTGATCCCTGTATGCGGCTCCTTGCTTCATACCTTTCTTGTGCGAATAATTGATCAAATGGTAAATCTGGAGGAAAGTTTGTCTACAGTTCCTCCTTATATATCATCAGAAGTGCCACACCAGATGGAAAAGCAGTGGATGCAATTTTTGGAAATTCTTGGAAGCATTCTGACTTGTCACACCACGTAAGCATCACAAATGTCCTTGATCAGGATCAGAACTCCTGCTATCTCTTGTAGTCATCTCCTTCCTGGAATCAGGGGAATGCAAAGGAGCGCTGAAATGGAGGGTGTTGGCAAATTTTCTACCTCCAAGTAGTAGTTTATAAATGGGAAGAAAGATTCTGAGATGCAGTGGCCAAAAAAGCCCTCATGACTCTGAGAGGGTTGAATGGTAAAGGGGCCCTGGTAAAAATGAGGGAAGTGGATGGTGGTCATCAGGACCCATTTCAGTTATTTTCTGGTGCTTAAAGTTAATTGGATTACCCCTTAGGATGGCGAAGGAGGATGTGAAGATGCATTCATGCTTACCTGAACTAACGCGCCACTCTGTGTCCCAAGACTTGGCCTCTGTGCTTCTTTTCAAACCTGACCTTTCCCTCTCAACACACACTAAGGGGTATGGGTTCCCATGCAGAAACTCTTTCAAGACAGAATGCGGGGCCAGGACTAGAATGAGGCACCTATGGGACAGAATTTAAGAAGGCACTCTCTCTGTTGCATGACTCTGAGAGTGATGCCACCTTAAATACTGTGCGCTGTGCCTCACTTGCCTCTCCTTAGTCCTGACGCTGGACAGAAGCCCTGAAGCCTGGATGGCTTGCCTGGGGGAACTAAATGGAAATCTGGGTCTTGGGGGTCTTGGAACAGCTGGAACAGAGAGAAAGGGATGGGAGGAAGAAAGGAAGGAAACACTTGGGAGGAAGCTGGCCAAGGGAAAGAGCTGTAGGAATGGGCTTAGTCACAGGGCCGCAGCTGGACAAAGTGGGCAGCTCTGAGCCACAGATCTTGCACCTTCAGGAGCACCAGGAATGGCCCTCCATATATTCGTTCACTCATTTATTGAGTGTCACCGTGCTAGACACCTTGCTGTTAGAGATGTGCTTTGCTTGGACTCTTTTCATGCAAGGAGTGGAGGTCTTTAGAAGCTAGCTCAGGTAATGGTGCTTTATTATAATGGTACTGGGATTATTTTTGTTATTATTTTTCTTTCTTTCCTTGTTTCTTTCTTTCTTTGTAGCCTTCCTTCCTTCCTTTCTGTGGCTTTATTATAAAGATAAAGACTTAACTTGGCAGGTCTAGGCTGCCCAAATCCTGCACATTCCAAAGATTTTCAGGTCTAGCCCTTGACCAGCTCCTGAGAGATAACCTCTGAGCCCTTGGAATACCTTGCCTGATAAGAGTGTATTTGTACACCGGAGGCTTTGGGCCACCCTAGATAGTTTATGCTAATGATGTGATATCTGGTGAATGCCTGTTTCTTTGCCTAGGGGCTTTGGGCCACACTGTATCAGTTTGCCTTCTGGCGGGCTGGAGACTGAAGAGCTACTGTCAGTTGCATGAGCACTCCATGCTTACATGACTGACCCCGGCCAAAAATCCTGAACCCCAAGGCTTGAGTGAACTTCCCTAGTTGGCAACACTGTGTACGTGTTGTCACACATCGTTGCTGGGAGAATTAATCGCTGTCTGTGTGATTCTACTGGGAAGGGACAACTGGAAGCTTGCACCGGTCACCACCCTGTGCGCCTCTTCCCTTTGCTGGTTTTAATCTGTGTCCTTTCTCTGTAAGGACCCATGCCTGTAAGTGTGACAGCTTTCTGAGTTTGGTGAGTCCTTCTTGCAAACCATCAAAGCTGAGGGTGGTCTTGGGGACCCTCAGTGTAGACACTCGTGCAGGAGAACTCAGGAAAAGCTGAACAGGCAGACTTCAGATTGTTTTGGATCCAAGGCAGCTCGAAGGACTTTATTTTTTGTGTGTGTCGTTTTTAGTCACAGAACTTCATTAGTTTATTTTTTTATTGAGTTCATAATAGTTTACATCATTGTGAAATTTCAGTTGTACATTGTTTCTTGTCTGTCACCACATAAGTGCTCCCCTTCACCCCCTGTGCCCACCCCTCACCCCCCTTCCCTTGGTAACCACTGAACTGTTTTCTTTGTCCATGTGTTTGTTTATATTCCAGATATAAACATTGAAACAGTGAAATCGTATGGTGTTTGTCTTTCTCTATCTGGCTTATTTCGCTTATCATAATTCCCTCCAGATCCATCCATGTTGTTGCAAATGGGATGATATTGTCTTTTTTATGGCTGAGTAGTATTCCATTGTATATATATACACCATATCTTCTTTATCCAGTCATTGGTCAATGGGCACTTGGATTGTTTCCATATCTTGGCTATTGTGAATAGTGCTGCAATGAACATAGGGGTGCATATGTTACTTTGGATTGTTGATTTCAAGTTGTTTGGTAGATACCCAGTAGTGGGATGGCTGGGTCATGTGGTATTTCTATTTTTAGTTTTTTTGAGGAATCTCCATACTGTTTTCTATAGTGGCTGCAGCAGTTTGCATTCCCACCAGCAGTGTATGAGGGTTCCCTTTTCTCCACATCCTCTTCAATATTTGTTATTTTTAGTCTTAGTGATTATAGACATTTTAACAGGTGTAAGGTAGTATCTTAGTGTACTTTTGATTTGCATTTCCCTGATGATTAGTGATGTTGAACATCTTTTTGTGTGTTTATTGGCCATCTGTATATCTTCTTTGGAAAAGTGTCTGTTCAGGGGCCGGCCTGGTGGCGCAGTGGTTAAGTTTGCACATTCCGCTTCTAGGCGGCCCGGGGTTCGCCAGCCCGGATCCCGGGTGCGGACATGGCGCCACTTGGCATGCCATGCTGTGGTAGGCGTCCCACATATAAAAAGTAGAAGAAGATGGGCACGATGTTAGCTCAGGGCCAGTCTCCCCCAGCAAAAAGAGGAGGACTGCCAGTAGTTAGCTCAGGGCTAATGTTCCTCAAAAAAAAAAAAAAAAGAAAGAAAAATGTCTGTTCATGTCCTCTGCCCATTTTTTCATTGGGCTATTTGTTTTTTTGTTGTTCAGTTGTATGAGTTCCTTATATATTATGGAGATTAACCCCTTGTGAGATATATGTTTTGCAAATATTTTCTCCCAGTTGGTGTGTTGTCTTTTTGTTTCGATCCTAGTTTCTTTTGCCTTGCGGAAGCTCTTTAGTCTGATGAAGTCCTACTTGTTTATTTTTTCTTTTGTTTCCCTTGTCTGAGAAGATATGGTATTTGAAAAGGTCCTTTTAAGTTCGATGTCAAGGAGTATGCTACCTCTATTATCTTCCAGGAGTTTTGTGGTTTCAGGACTTATCTTCAAGTCTTTGATCCATTTTGAGTTTATTTTTGTGTATGGTGTGAGATAATAGTCTACTTTCATTCTTTTGCATGTGGCTGTCGTGTTTTCCCAACACCGTTTATTGAAGAGACTCTCTTTTCTCCGTTGTATGTTCTTGGCACCTTTGTTGAAGATTAGCTGTCCGTAGATGTGCGGTTTTATTTCTGGGCTTTCAGTTCTGTTCCATTGATCTGTGTGCCTGTTTTTGTACCAGTCCCGTGCTGTTTTGATTACTATGGCTTTGTAGTGCATTTTGAAGTCAGGGATTGTGATGCCTCCAGCTTTGTTCTTTTTTCTCAGGATTGCTTTGGCTATTCGGGGTCTTTGGTTGCCTCATATGAAAGTTAGGATTCTTGTTCTATTTCCGTGAAGAATGTCTTTGGGATTCTGATTGGGATTGCATTGAATGTGTAGATTGCTTTAGGTAGTATGGACATTTTAACTATGTTTATTCTTCCAATCCATATGCATGAAATCTCTTTCCATCTCTTTATGTCATCTTCTATTTCTTTCAATAATGTCTTATAGTTTTCATTGTATAAGTCCTTCACGTCTTTGGTTAAATTTATTCCTGGGTACTTTATTCTTTTAGTTGCGATTGTAAATGGAATTGTATTCTTGAGTTCTCTTTCTGTAAGTTTGTTATTAGAGCATAGAAATGCAACTGATTTTTGTAAGTTGATTTTGTATCCTGCAACTTTACTGTAGCTGTTAATTATTTGTAATAGTTTTCCGATGGATTCTTTGGGGTTTTCTATATATAAGATCAGGTTGTCTGCAAACAGTGAGAGTTTCACTTCTTCACTCCCTATTTGGATTCCTTTCATTCCTTTCTCTTGCCTAACTGCTCTGGCCAAAATCTCCAGTCTATGTTGATTAAGAGTGGTGATAGTGGCCATCTTTGTCTTGTTCCTGTTCTCAGAGGGATGGCATTCAGTTTTTCCCCATTGAGTATGATGTTGGCTGTGGGTTTGTCATATATCGCCTTTATTATATTGAGGTAATTTCCTTCTATCCCCATTTTGTTAAGAGGTTTTATCATAAATGGCTGTTGGACCTTGTTAAATGCTTTCTCTATGTCTATTGAGATGATCATGTGGTTTTATTCCTTATTTTGTTAATGTGGTATATCACACTGATTGATTTGCAGATGTTGAACCATCCCTGTGTCCCTGGTATGAATCCCACCTGATCATGATGTATGATCTTTTTGATGTATCGCTGTATTGGGTTGCCAATATTTTCTTGAGGATTTTTGCATCTAGGTTCATCAACGATATTGGCTTGTAGTTTCCTTTTTTGTGTTGTCCTTGTCAGACTTTGGTATCAGAGTGATGTTGGCCTTGTAGAATGTGTTAGGAAGTGCACAGAACTTTATTTTTAAGCCAATTTTAAGTACCCAAAGATCACAGTTCAACAAACAAAAACAAAAAAGAACACAAACAGTTACAGTTGTCTATACATTGCTAATTCTATGTGTGGCCCAAGAGGAATTCCACCAAATGTCAAACAGAGGAAGTCTCTGGACTAGAGTCGTGGCAAAGGGCCTTCTTGTTTGTTGTTGGCTGTGTTGGAGAGACACATCGGTGACTTTCCCATTTAATGGGCCTCTGGTCTAAATTATCAAAGCATCCCTTTTCCTAGAGGAAAGGACTAGTACTAAATATGTAAGTACAGTATTATCTAGCATTCCTTACTATCATCCCAGCTAGTCTCAGTAAATATAGGAGTGAACTACTTATTGGAAAACTGTCTGTCAGTGGTGACTCAGTGAGGGTTACTGAGTGATGAACGCTTTAAATTCACCTCTCCTTGTTACTCTCTCAGCTCAGAACTTATGACCTTGATTAAGCCCCACTGGCCACAGTGGTGACTAATTCAAGCAGGGCTAACGGGGCGCCCAGCTTGTTTCAACAGTCGGAGCTCTCAGGTCTTCATCTTCGTCCTCCCACTCTACACTGTCCTTTTCTTCAGACGCACTGAAAGAAGACTCAAACGGGTGAGATTTTTACTGTATTATTGTCAACATTTCCTCCTGCTTCTTCTGTGTGATGCTACTCAGCTTTGAAAGTTTGAGAATTATCTTTGTGTCTCTGTCACCATCTTCTCTATTTGACCTTACATTCATTTCGTCCATATATATACTTTTTTATACAAAACTATTTTTTAAAAACAAAACTAGAGTTCTTATATGGAGTGTCTGTTGAATTGTGTTTGGCTATGGGTAACAAAGACCCAAAATAATAGTGGCTTACACATGATTTAGCTTCATTTTTCTCTCACATAAACAGCCGGAGGTGGACAATTCACGGTTTCTATGGAGTCCTCATAGTCACCTGGGATCCAGGCTACTTCCTGCTTCCCGCTCTGTCATCCCTAGGGCACAGCCCCAGCCTCAGGTACAAGGTGGAGCTCCTGTCATCAAAATCATGTTCCAGGCAAGGAATGGAGGAAGGTACTTGCCATCTATCTCTCAAGGAAATTTCCCGTAAGCTGCCACTTCTGTTTGTGTCCCACAGGCCAAGGCTTGGCCACATGACCACACCAGGTCAAAGAAGATTAGGAATTGAACTCTGTACTGCAAGTGGCCTTTGCCGGGATAAACCTCTGGGATTCTAAGAGGGATGGGTGATGTTGGGACAGGCAGCCACCTCTCTGCCACGGTTGTTGTGAATGCTCCTCACATCTTTCTCTTTTCTGTCTCCACCAGGGCCCATGTTTCACTGCCGTATTTGCCAACAGAAATGGCTTATCTGGTTTGGGATCATGGTCATGATATTATTTTTTATCATAAGTAATACACTTACATACTGTTATAACCTACAGTATGTATATGTTAAGATATCCCTTGATATAGAAATAATTAGGAAAAATCTAGATGAGGGGGATTGGTCTGTACATTGAGTTTCATGGCTTCATTGAAATGTAAACACCTGACTTAAGACACCTCATCTAGACAAAGTGGCACCTGTGTCAGGGTGACACGTGCTCCAGAGACTCAACTTTTTGCTTCCTTATCTACTTTCCCCACCGCAGATGGGCTCTGGTTTGCAGGCTCGTGGCGCCACCTAACGCCTGTCGAGGACATCGCTGCACAGGGAGAGGATGCCTAACCATAAACGTTGTCCTGCTCCTGGGCCTTTCGTGACTCCCGGTCTACTTAATTCCACTGCAGCTAATCCTTCTCACACAAACACTCCTTCCTTGCAACTCTTGCCTGGACCTCAGGAAAATCTCTCCTCTCCTTATTTGCACCAGCAGTCACTCCAGTGGTAATCGCCATTATGGACATTCTAGCATCTGTGCTAAGTGCTTTTTGTGCCTTTTCTCTTTTAATTCTCACAAGAACCCTAGGTACTAATATTAATTTAATTGATCTGTGGTGAGGCAGGGTGTTATGGATAGAATTGCCTCACCCAAATTTGTATGTTGAAGCCCTAACCTCCAGTGTAACTGCATTGGGAGACAGGGTCTTTAAGGAGGTAATTAAGGTTAAGTGAGGTCATAAGGGTGAGTCCTGATCCAAGATGACTAGTGTCCTTGTAAGAAGAAGAAAAGACATCAGGGATGTGCTTGCATAGGGAAAAGGCCATGTGAGGACACAGCAAGAGGGTGGTCGCTGGCAAGGCAAGGACAGGGGCTGAAGGAGAAATGAACTCTGCTGACACCTTGATCTTGGGCCCTCCACTTCCAGAACTACGAGAAAGTAAATTTCTGTTGTTGAAGTCACCCAGTCTGGGGTGCTTTGTTATGGTTGCCTTAGCACACTAACACACAGGGACATCAATTTTTTTTTAGCTCCCCAGGTAATTCTGGGGGGGTACGTGGGTGGGAATCAGGGAAAATTTAAGCTGTCCCACTGCCTTTGGTGATAAGCCTATGAGAAAACCCAAAGAGAAGAGGCAGCCTTGGATTCTGGGGTAAAAATGGGCTAACAGCCTTTAGAACTCTTGAAAGAATTCAGACAATTCTTTCAATAATTCTATCTGCCCCCTTATTTTCTTTTGTTCTCATTCTATTTACTCAACATCAGCACTCAAGATAAATAAAATATTATTTCTCATTCATTTTCCCTTTGTTTTGTTTTATAGCTGGTGTTGCCACAGCATTGTTTTACGGCTTTCATTTGCAAGGGTATGCTATTTCCCTTGTGTTGTTGGATAAATGCATTTTTGTGGGTTGTTAGGAGAACTTACTTAATGTTAGGGTAAATAAATACGTTTCAGGTTTCAATAACCAATTTAAAGATGGAATTTGGGAGCACCTCCTGCTTGTAGTTTTAAGGGTGTCTGTAGACTTCTGTGTCTTGGCACACGTTACTGGAATACTCGTCATTAGTTCTCCTGAGTGTGAATTTCAGCATCCAGGCTGGCTGTTACATGGATACTGAATTTAAATGGACAGGCTTGTTCCTCAGGGTTGAGGTGACTTTTAGATTTAGCGATGCCGTAATACATAAGAATCACCTGGAGATTAAAATACAGAGAGCTGTGGCCCCATCCTGGACCTTCTAAATCACACTCTCCTGAGGCGGGCCCCAGGAATCTGGAATCTGTGTTCTCTTCACCAGGGGAGCAGCCTTATATTTGTGTGGTGTTATGGGACACATTTTATGTGATGTTGTGTAATTTGAAAGCATATGATATAAAATTCATTTTGTACCCAAAATGTGAAATAAAGCCAATCCCCTTCAATTAAGCAAAATTTCAAGAATTGCAGTTTGAAAGCTTGGGAAGGAAACTGTACACCGTTCACACTATTGCCTTTTTAGCTGATAAACGAATGCCCACTTCCTTTGTGTGTATCGTGAGAACTGGGCAGTTGTTCTGATTTGCCTCTGCACTTCCGGTGGCGATGATGTGTATTGTGCTGTTCTTTTAAAATGTGCTGGTATGTCACAGCCAAGAAGAGCCTAATGAGATACGACTACTAAATGTAATGTGGTATTCCAGATGGGATCCTGGACTAGGAAAAGGATATTAGGTAAAAGCTAAGGAAATCCGAATAATTACGGACTTTAGTTAATAACAGTGTATCGACTGGCTCGTTAATTGTAACAAATGAATCATAGCCATGTAAGATGTTAATAGGGGAGATTGGGCGTGGGGTACATGGGACTCTGTACCAGTTTTGTAGTTTTTCTATAAATCTAAAATTGTTTTAAAACTAAAAGTTTATTTGTATTTTTTAAGTTTTATTGAGATATAATTGACATATAACATTGTATTAATTTAAGGTGTACAATATAATGATTTGATATATGTATATATTGTGAAAAAGGGTATTTAAAATGAGTAAAATAAATGTTTAAAAAGATGGCAAAAATCTACTGTTTGAATTTTTAATGTTTTGTATTCTATAACATCACCCTTGCATTTTTTAGTAATGATGCTAATGTTAGCACTGAAAAATGCATGTAGAAATCTCATTTTAAAATGGAAGGAAGATGTAGTAAAACTTGATGAAAAAGTTGCAGCAGCTGCTATGCCACTTGGTTTTACAAATTGAGGAGACAGTCCCCTGTGAAACTGTAGAGATAATAAATATAGCCCTAACGCAAAATGTATTCATTGATTGTACGTTTATGAGCCATGTGGGGACACCGCCCACCTTATCTTTATTTCTGTTGGGGAAATCGTCTTAAGCTATGTAACAACCTCAGAAACTCATTTCTTTCCTAAAACTGACAGCTCTGTACTTGGTGGTCTTCATATCAGGCATATCATGGGCAGACGTGGCACATCCGATTATTCCTATTTCAGATAAGGGAACTAAGAGTTTAAGCCACTCTATTAAGGTCCCAGAAATAGTAAATAGCAGGGCAAGGACCAGAATCCAGGTCTTATGCTCAATCCAGTGCTCTTTTCATCACTCTGCAACAGCAGGAGCTGGTCCTTAACCTTTGAAAGGGTAGGCCAGCCCCTCATCCTCCTTCCTATCAGAAGGCCACTTTTACCCGGGTGTCTGCACCTGCCTGGAGACCCTGAGCTCCAGAGAAGCCTCTGGGCCGCAGCTCTAGGTGGCTTCTCAATGGTCTCACCAGGGCTCTCAACCTTGGGGCACATGGGAGTCACCGAGGAGCTTCCTGGTGCTTCCGTCTCCCCTCTGGAAATTCTGAAATATCTGGTCTACAGAGCAGCCTGGGACTTTTTTTTTTTTTTTTTTACCCTAAACTTGTGTCATTTTGTTGTTTGATGTTGCTACCAAAGAACAGAAAAGGATCTACGCATTAAATCTGCTTCAAAGGGGGCCATGGATGTCGTTTCTGCTAATCGACTCAGGAGAAGTCAGAACCCTTTCCCCTTTGAGACAGATGCCTGGCTTTGGGCAAAACCCTTTGGGGCTTCTCCCCACAAGGCAGAAGTTCTGCACCTCAGGATATGGAACAGAACTCATCTCTTGGATGGTTTTTGGGTAGATGGCTATCACGCAAGCTGAGGGCTGAAACAAGCTTAGTCATCTCTGAACGTTGTATGCTGTGGTTTTCAGTAGAGAGCAACGGGCGGAATAGTGTTTTGGCTATTTTCCGAGGGGGCAGAAATGTCCACTGCAGTTTAACACTGAGGCCTTACCTAGAAAAGGGAGTCCCCTGATTTTGACAAGGCCTAATGTAATCTCTTATATCCCTCTTCATCATGCCCAGTCTCCTTCAGGTTCAGGCCCTATCTCCCCTTATCCTAATAACCCACATCCCATATTAAGCAGTATTTATTAGGATGATGGGAGGTGTGACCTACTTGCCCAATTTGGAGATGTCTGTCCATCTCCTCCAGTGATGCTGTTCTTCACTTTGTGGGGTCTGGTGACTTTCAACAATTGCCTACCAGTACTGGAAATGGCCCAAGATTCTTCCAACGTCTTGGCACCAAAGACACTGGTTAGATCAATGCGTCCTCCCTGGGGTCCAGTATGATAGGTCAAATGACATACTCCATCACAAGTAGGGAAGGGCCTAGTTTTGACCATCTAGAGTGTAGAATGTATAACTTCACAATATTGTTGCTTATCCAGGGGTGGCCCTATCCAAAAATAAAGAAATACTGGATAGAGCTTAAAAGGTGTGTCCAGTGAGATAAGAAAGGAGAAGAGGAACAGAAACCAACTTGTATTTGAAATATCAGCAAACATCAGCCCCTTACACTGGTTGCTCACACACTTCATCCCAATTCCATTTGAGAATCCTCCCCATTTTAAGCTTCCCAGTATCACCAGTCATCAAGATCAACCAATCTCATTAACCAGCCATCTGGTTGTTACATTTTGGTTCACTGACCCTCAGATGTTGTATAGAACTTGTGGACTCTTGTGTCAGCCAATGTTCTTCATCCAACCCTATGGTAAAGTTATCAACCTTTTGATGACTACTGATCTCACGGGATGTGAGGGGCTCTGAAAAGCCAGTTGGCTCCATTTGCTCTTTTTACTAGCTTTACCCTGCGCCCCAAATCCCTGCCATTACGTTTAGACTTCTGGGTTAAGGTACTGTTTCTTCAAGGCCACTGTTAAATTCAAGTTAATCACAGAAGACTTTCCACGTAGGCGTTTCTCAGTCAACATGTACAGACATCTCTGGTGGGTGCTGTGCTATGGGTGCAGTCCTGTGGGCAGGTTGGGTTCTTGTCATCGGGTGGGGAGATGGAAAATATTCTTACAAGAGAACACAAGCTACAACAGGTCAAATTTACCCACATGCCGAGGGTGAGGCAGGACAGTAGAGGAGTGGTAGGAGTGAGAAGAGAGGGATCAGGAGGGGCTCTGGGGATGGGATTTTTTGAACGTTGAAGCAGGGAAGCCAGATGGGTAACATAAACTCCATCATGGTGCAGGGTTTTATTCCGGTAGATCGGAGATACTTCATGCACACGTAAAGCACATGTGGCTTTTCTGTTAGATTCGAAATTTCCTTTCTGGAGCTGAATGGTCAAAACACTGGCAAAACAGGCCTGCGTGTGCTTCTGATATCCATTAGGGGTTGGGGGCCAATTGTGTGTGAAAGTGGACTTTCGGGAGGCAGTCAGGTTGAGGAAGAGCCTGGGGAGGAGCGTAAAGGTGGGAGTGCTCATCCTGGCCTCCCCCTTCTGACCTGAGTAAAGTTGGACAAGTCACTGAATCCTTTGGGCCCCCCTCACCTGTGAAAGCCTTATCTACAGTTGCCAGAGACAGCCCAAGCCTCAGGAGATCCTGACCATGGCTAAGATATGAGAGAGGCTTAGTAAACTATGTTAGATATCGGTAAGGTTTGGATTTGTTGTTATTTTCTCTTAACCATGCCTCAAAACCTAGTGTTTTGCCCACCTGGATAAGATCTACACGTCATGATATCTTAGATGGCATTAAAGTAGTGAGGTCAAGGAGGATCATTTGAATGACTCAGTACTGCAGGGGTAGAGTGAATTTGGCGAGGGAAGGCACGAGCCCAAGACGAGTCTAGAGAGAAAATTTGTGGGTGTTGGCCGCAGAATTAAGCCTCAGAAACAAAGGGACCCTTTTGTTTGAGAGGGACCTTGAGGTGTCATCATAGTTATGGATTTCAGTGGCACTGGAGACACGGACAGTACCGTGGGCAGGCGTGTGGCGTAAAGGAAAGCAGTATGAAGAGCGAGTAATCAGAGTGTGGGAGACAGCAAACGGATGGCATTAGCCTGCAAAGAAAGGCTGAGTCAGAGAATGGATCTTGTTGGAGGACTGAAGAGTTCACCCAAGGTTTTTTGATGCGCCACATCTTGAGCTGGGAAAATGACACCATGAAAACAGACTTAGGAGTCATGCGGGCAGTTTTGAGATCCTCTAGTCACACTGGGGACTTACACGGGCCTGTGATGGTGGGAGACACTGCGGCTTGATTCTCCTTCCATGTTATTTTCTCAGAAAAGAGCCTCAGAAATATTCATGTAGGACTGCCTTGGCCCTGGCATGGCAAATAATTTCTACTTATATGTGAATTCAGACTAATTAGTAGCAGTTGCCTGGAGGGTTGTGATGAGGGGTTTCAAAGGCAGATTTGGGGCTCAGTGGGCAGGGACGCCCAGTGGTGTCTTACCTGTGGTGGCACGTGTGCCGATTATTTTGCTGACTTTGTGAAGACTCCAGAGCCCCGATGAGGAGCCTCATATGCTGGGGTACAGCTTTCTTCCGCTTTGTCCTCCGATCACTTGCTCCCTTGAACTTTCTGCTGCTGTCGAGTTCCAGTGCATTCCCTCCCACCACTTCCAGCTCACTTTCCTCGAAGCCCAGTGCTGACCCCTCTATCAGGGCAGCCTTCTCTTCTCTGCCTCTCAACCTGGCACCAAAACCATGGAGCAGCTATTGCGAGGCTGAGGTTTTCGGGTGTTGCTACATTTTATCCCATGTGAAAGGGGCTATGGTTTCACTTGAGAGAGAAGTGGACCTTACAGGAAAGGCACCTCTTAGACTTAGAGAACTTGCCCAAGAAGGATCTGCTATCCAGGCACAGTGAAAACATGACCTTGCTGGGTCAGGCTCAGAACTGGCTGCTCTGGGCTCCTTGGTATAACTATTAATTCTAGAGAATGAGGTTGCCTTTTAGTTTTACTTGCTGCTTCTTCATAGATGGAGGTGTGAGGGGAACACCGAAGACTTGAGTCTTGACTCAGCTTCAGCCGGTCGCCTTAGTGTGTGGAAGTGAGATACGAGTATTTCAGGTCAGTTGGTCTCTACTGAATGTGGGCCGGGCATGGCCAGTGCCTCTCGTGGACATGTAATGCAGTCCTGGATCTCAAGGAACACTGTCTATATGCGGGAAAAGGTATGTTCATAGGAAATGGTTAAGTCACGTAAGGCCAGATGCATTTGCGTCATACTGAGTGAGATGTTGGGTGTGCAGGATTTTCTGTGAGGTTGGCCTAGTTGAAAGAAGGAAAGGGAGGCATGATCAAGGAGGGAGGTGACAGTGATATAAGAAGTGGATGTGGGGAAGTGGGAAGAGGAGAGCAGTTTGCAAGAGAATAGAGAGCTATCCAAGCCAGGATCCTTGTGCTAAATCATACCTTGGCCCAGGGGTTACACCTGTGGGAGAAGGGGTTTGGAAAGACCTGAAGGTTTGCAAGGGGGTTGCTTTTGATCATTTCCTTCGGAATCCTAACAACAGCTTACACTTACATACTAATGAAGTCTGACAGGACATTGAGGGCTGTTATTAACAGTTTGCTAACAGCTTGGAGTGCGGTCCATAGACAACTGAAAATATAACTACAACCAGCACTAGGTCCTAATCAGAATTGTAAACTAATTTGAGAGATGATGTGTTTCTAAAGTGTAAGAAAGGAGCGCAGCCCGTGCCGGTAGCCCTCCTGCCCTTGTCTTCCAGATAGGAGAGAAGGGCCAAGGAGAGCAAGAGCCATGTCTTATTCCCATGTACTCGTCCCTGTGCAAATGCAAGAGGGTGGCTAAGCTTCCTACCTGCCGTGTTTTTCAAGAGGAGAGATCGCTCGCACTTACCTATAAAACTCAATTTAATGGAATCCTGAACCCATTAGCAGACTGTGAAACATCATCCCCTACCCTGTCACAAACATCCTCACGTACACGGGAAATGAGAATGGTATTTGTGGACTATATATATGCCTCAGTCGCCTTCCCTCAGTAGATTCCCGTTGCTCCAGATGGCTCCTAAATTGGCTCGTGTGATAAAGCAGATGGTGGGCAATGAAGTAGCGGGGAGGATATCACCTGTCCTTTTCCTGTCTAACTCACACACAAGAGCTGATCAAACGAAGCACTGTCAGTGTCTGGGTCAGTGATACCCTGGGTTAAACTTTAGTGTGCATCAGAACCCTTGAAGGGCTTGTTAAAACACAGATTACAGAGCCCTGACCCAGGGTTTCCAATTCAGATCTGCGGGTGGGGCCTGAGAATTGCATTTCTAAAAAGTTCCCAGGCGGTGCTCATGCTGCTGATTCAGAGACTACACTTTGAGAATCACTGCCTTAGGCTATCCGTTTTCTACCTTATTAGCCGTGTGTTAGAATCTCTTGGAAAGCCAAAACGATGAAAACAACTCTGCCTCAAAAAAAAAAAAAATGCCCAGATCATATCTCAGATCAATTTCAACAGAATCTACGTGAGTGGCACCAGACATCAATATTTTTAAAGATCTCCAAGTGATTCTATTGTGCAGCCAAGGTTGAGAATCACTGATCCAGGCTCTTGAGACAGATGCCCATTAATGCAGATGCACTAGATAAAAGTCAGTACTCCCACCCTTGGTTCCAAGATACTTTTGTAGTCTGGTCATCTTTCCTTGGGGTGAATGTAGCTGGCAATGACTGTGATGGTAATTGACTCCTCTTGGATCATGGCTTGAGCAGAACAGAAAAGGCTGAAACAGCAATCGTGAAAAATGGTAGGCAAGCTGACTAGGGAAACAGAAAATGATTTCTGGACAGCAGTGAAGACCTCTGGGAAGTGGAGACCATACATTTATCTTGGGGCTTTTCTCCAAAATGTGATTTTCTTCCCCCTAGTTATTAGCAGCCTGGGCAAGGAAAATAGACAGTTCAACTGATCCAGGGTTAAGAGACTTCCTGGGCAGTTGCAGACAGCGGGGCAAAAGAACTAAAGCTATTGGTGTGAGGATGGCTAAAGTGATGGACCCTAGAGTCTGGGGCCTAATCCCAACGATGAACTCAAGAGGACGTTTCCTTTTCTGCTCTGTTGTGTACTCGATAAATACACAATATCCCTTTCTGAGGGTAGTCATTCCCTTCCCCATTCCACAAGAAACAAAGAAGCCCGCCCCCACAAGTGGGGCAGAAGGCGACTTGGCTAATTCTGATGTGGGGTTGGTGAGCCGAGGAGTCAAAAGAAAGATTTCTTAGACTCTCAAGATCTGGCAGTAGTGCTCTTTTATTTAGAGAATAGTGTGGAATAGCATGGGGACAGGACCCACGGGCAGTCAGAGCTTCTGCTGCCGCCGCTTCTGCTGCCCCCGCTGGCATGGGGACAGGACCCATGGGCAGGCAGAGCTGGTGTGTGGGGACAAGACCCACGGGCAGTCAGAGCTCCTGCTGCTGCCCTGAGTTGAGGGTTAGGGCTAATTTTATAAGGCATGGGTACGTGACTTATTTTTACTGGAAAAAAAAAGAAAAGATGATGTAAAAAGTCATTAAATGATTTCAGTGCAGATGGGGTCTGGTTATTGTGCGGTCATATAACTTTAGATACGAATCTGGCCATATA